>NC_142063.1:129057583-129369845 GCF_059756535.1 Pantherophis guttatus | reverse complement strand
TATCTGCAGACTTTGATCCAGGAGGCTGCGCTTGATTATTTGCTTGCAGATATTCACCAGACTAGGTAATATCATCTTCAAGGACTCCTCAGTTCAATCCTGAACTACATATATTCTCTTCTACTGAAATTTTACATAATTTGCAATTGCTATAAAATGTTGATTTCATGAAGAAAAATAAACTATTTTAACAGCAGTTCAGCTATGGATTAAGTAATTAAGCTGCTTTACTCAAAAGAGACAAATTATTATTAGAAACATGGCATCTTCCACCCAAAAACAAAAATTAGCCAAGGCATACTGGTCCTGGTTAGGTGACTATAGAAAAAGGTCTTTTTAAACCCAGATTGCCATCCTGAAATGTTTTTTGAAAAAGGATGTTCAAAGGAAAACTGAAGTATGGAGCACCTGAATCGAAAATCTTAGCCTGGATTGAGTCACACATTAGACTCAGCCAAGTCTTGGCTGAGTCTAATGTATGACTAAGTCTTGGCAAACTCAGCCAAGATAATTTAAAAATAACGTTTTAAGTAACAATGGTATAGCTAAATATTTAGCACTTCTCCTGTTTATTCAGGGAGTTTCTGGGAGCACATCTGCTATTTTTTCTACCTTTCTAACTTTGCATCAATCCCATCAGATAAATCAAGATTGAATGGTCAGACAAGAAGCTCTGAGGTTGAGATAAAATTTGCATCCCAAATATTTTACTCCCAATGTGACCTTCTATCAACTAAATGTTGCTGTTCCTTCTTTGTTTTGTTCTTGTAGGATTTACACTTCATCCAACAAAATTAGAGCATTACACAGTGTTGTTTTCACTTCCCTTCAAACCTTAATTTCCACCTCCTGGGCATAGTGTTTGATGCATATATTTTAACACTGCTCATCTCATTATTACCAGGAGTCTAATCAATCAAACACTGTCAGCTGCATGGCTGATTCAAAAAATACATTTAAGCACATCCCTCCCTTTCTTTCCACCAGTTTGCAGATAATAAGTGAACAGAGAAAAATGCTGAAATTAAGGGATTCCCAGAATCCTGATTTATTTTTGTTTTCCTGAATGGATATTATCTCAATTTTGCTGTACTTCAGAATGGGTAGTGTCTTCATGATACACCTTGTTCATACAAAAAAAAAAAATGTTTTCCTGTCCTGAGAATGGAGAAACAACTTTTGAAAACAGGGATAAGGAAAAGAAAATGTAATTATCTTCTTGACATAATAAATAATTGAGTGGGTAGGACACCTTTCCTAGCCTAGGACCCTATAGATCAGGGGTGCCACGTCATCACATGACATATTATGACTTTTTTTCCCTTCGCTAAACCAGGGGTGTGGCCAGAACATGACGCATCGGACCTGCGGGCCATGAGTTTGACACCCCTGCAATAGATGTACAGATAATCCTCAACTTACAACCATTTGTTTAGTGACCATCAAAAGTTATAACAGCACAGAAAAAAAGTGACTTATGATCAGTCCTCACATTTATGACCATCACACCATTCCTACAGTTATGTGATCAAATGTGACTTGGCAGAGTTGGGTGCTTGGCATCCAACGTTTATTTATGACAGTTACAGCACCTTGGAGTCATGCGATCACCATTTGCGACTTTCCCAACCAATTTCCAACACCAAAGTCAAAGCTGGCCTTGCTTAACCATGTGCTTCACTTAACTAGTGCTTCACTTAACAACCATGGCAAAAAAAGGTTGTACAATTGTATTACAGCGATTGGGAGATGGGTCTTTATCCTACCTAATTTTGCTGGCTGGGTGTAGCATTTTGGATCAAGCAGGATAGGGCAGAGCAGGCAATATCCTTATCATATTTTAATTACTCCGATGTCCTGTCTTGTGCAACACACTGACCCAGAAACTAACCAGAAAGGCTGGGTTTGCACAGAACTGCTTATTAAATGAAAAGGTAACTGGGTTGTGCTTCAGAGACTCACATAACTCAGTCACTGATTACAGTTAAAAAGCAGAAACTTTCCAAAATTCCACAATGTTCCCATTTCTACAATTAATCTACATTTGGGATGGGGCTACCAAAAGTGATCTGGAAAACTGACAATCACTGGAAGACAAGGTGGACAGTAAACTTTTATCGCTTTGTTACCTTTTAGTGACCATCTTGATTTGGAAGTGTTTGCCTTTGTCACCAGAAAGTCAACATGATGTGATTATACTGATTGCAAGTAGCCGAGTCTGACTGCAAGAAGATGAAATCTTTTTTTGGGGGGGGGAGAGGGGTTGTGGGCTTATTCTAGCCTCTCTTCTTCTGGCCTTTAACCCTCTTTATTTATCTGCTTTTAAAGAAGGATAAGCAGTGGGTGTCACTGCCCTGCAATTCTTTTCCGGGCGTTGAGTGGGATCCAGGAAATAAGATGCTACTCAGGCGTTGCAACATCCTGCCTGCATTTGCATAAGAGATTAATCTTGATGAGTTTTTAACTTTGCTCAGATGTTTGTGTTTGTTTTCTTTGCGGCAGCCTATTGTGCGCAACCCATTCCGTGTGATTAGCTCACGGTCTCTTGTGCAACCATCTCAAGCGATTGGGTTAATTCAGGTTCCCGAGTTCCACTACTGTAATTAAGGTCTTCAGCCAGTCACAATGCAGCACAACCTCGGGGTTTGAATGACCCACTGACCCGCTAACCCCCAAAGCAGCCACCCTTATATTAACTCAGCCTAGGGCAACACACGCACCAACATACTCGTTCCCTTTACAGCCCAATGTGTGGTGGCAAACCTAGGGGAGGGAGGAGGGAATGAGAAAGAGAGAGAGAATGAGAGGGAGAGAGAGAGGGAGAGAGAGAATGAGAGAGGGGGGGAGAGGGAGAGGAAGGGGGAGAGAGAGAATAAGAGGACCCGGATTGTGGGGGCAATAAGCTGACTTTGTATAAAAAAGAACACCGCTTAGGGGGGCCCAAAAGCCCTACTAAGCAGGTATATACAAAAGTATGAAGGCTATTGCTTAACGCATTGTAAGCCGCCCTGAGTCTCCGGAGAAGGGCGGCATATAAATCGAATCAATCAATCAATCAATCAATCAATCAATCAATCAATCAATAAGAGAGAGAGAGAATGAGAGAGAGAGGGAGGGGGAGAGAGAGAAAGAGAATGAGAGAGAATGAGGAGGAAGGGGGAGAGAGAAAAAGAGAGAAAGAGAGAATGAGAGAGAGAATGAGAGAGAGTGGGAGAGGGAGGGGGAGAGAGAGAATGAGAGAGGGGGGAGAGGGAGGGGGAGAGAGAGAATGAGAGAGAAAGAGAATGAGAGAGGGGGGAGAGGGAGAGGGAGAGAGAGAATGAGAGAGAGAGGGAGAGGGAGGGGGAGAGAGAAAGAGAGAATGAGAGAGAGAGGGAGAGGGAGGGGGGAGAGAGAAAATGAGAAAGAGAGAATGAGAGAGAGAGGGAGAGAGAAATGAGAGGGAGAGAGAATGAAAGAGAGAGAGAGAGAGAGAGAGAGCACCGCCTTCTTGGAAGAACCGCGGGGGGGGCGAAAGGGGATGTCTTGCCTTAAGTATTGAACCCCCCCCCCCTCAATTTCGCGAAGTCGGCGCAGCAGGCAGCGGCTCTTCCCGGCGCGCCTTGTTTCTCCGGAGCAATCCGCCCCCCCCCCGTTTCTGCCCGCCTCCTCCTCCTCCTCCTCCTCCCGGAGTCTCTGGGCTGCTGACTCAGCCGGAGGGAAAACTCAAAGGGCGCTCCGCCGCCCGGCTTGCCCGCCTCCCCGAGGATGTCGCCCGGGGGCCCGCTCTCTTCGCAGCTCTTGCTCGAAGCCGCCTGGCTCTGAAAGGGACGCGCGGAGCGGCCGCGGGAGACTTTTCCCGCCAGCGCCGGGAACAAAGCGGAGCGAAGTTGCCCTTGGTTTCCCTTCTCCTCCTCCTCCTCCTCCGCCGGGAACCCCAGTCACCATGACAGCCATAGCAGCGCAAGTAAGTTGGGGAGAGCGGGGGGAGAGGGCCGCGTCCTGGGGGCGGAAGGGGCGCTCTTTGGGACAGGGGAGCGAGGTTTGGGGTGGGGGGGCAGGACAAGGAGGGAGGGGGTCCCATCCCTGGAAGCCTTGTGTCGGCCGGTCCTTTGTTCTACCTGGTACAATGTTCGCTCTTGGCCCTACAGGCGGAGCGGTTCCTCTGGGACTGGGCGGTCGGCGGACTCACCTGTTGCTCTTCGTAAATTTTCTCTCCAAACGCGGAGTGGGTGGAGGGTGGTGGAGGAAGAGAGCCCTTGCGTCCCCAAATCGAAAATCCCGACCGTTGCGTTTTCTCTTTTAGACGGAGGGCTTCCCTAACCGAGCGCTCAAATAGTGGAAAGTTGGAAGTCTTTTTGTCATGCGATTCTGTTCCTCTCCTTGCTCGCCCAGAAGTTGACTTTTAAATCTGCCTTCCGAAATTTTCTATCGCCCAGGGATGACAAATGGCTCGCTTTTTGTTGGCGAGTGGGTTGCACAGCTTGGAGAAGGGTTTTAGGGCTTGGGGAGAAGGGGGTGGAGGTGGGACACAATTGAAGGTGGGGCTTCGAGTAAAGAGTGCGGCGCTCGCTCTCTCTCTCTCTCTCGCTCGCTCTCTCTCTCTCTCTCTCTCTCTCTTTCTTTCTTTCTTTCTTTCTTTCTTTCTTTCTTTCTGGTTCCTCACATAGTTCAAACTTTCTGGCCATCCATTAGCTGGGTGACTCTCCCAAAAGTGAACTAAATGAGATTAAAAAAAACCCAGGGTGGGTGTGATGGGAGAAGCTGGCAAAAGAAAGACTAAATTTCACAAAAGGAAAGCAGATCTGCTTGGAAGACAATCTTCCTGGAAGAAAGACACACACACACACACACACACAAACACACACACACAAAAGGCAGCTGAGAAAGCTGTTGTTTAAGGGTCCATTCTTAACCTCCTCTCCTAGTCATGTGACCCAGGGCAGAGCAATTAAGGCGAACAAAAGTAGGCATCCTCTCTTTCAAGATGGAAGGTCATCTGGTTTAGAAAGAAGCATTTACAGCCTGCCCTATTCTTCCCAGGGCTTACATACACTCAAACAAGACAGATGCAGCATGATGGGGTGGGGATGGGGGCAGAAACGCAGATACCATCAATCTACAGTATATGCATCAGCCTGATAATATTTTGAGGGGGATTCAAATAAACACATGCAAATCCAACTAGTGGAGTGAGGAGAAGCATACTATATGCAATGTGAAATGTTTCCAACACAACAGAAGGTTGGAAAGAAATTGTGTAGAGAGATTCGGGACCCTGTCTATCTGCTCATGTGGAGAATATCCGTCCAAACATTGAACAGAGTTAGACTAAATCTAAGAGGGGAAGCCAACGAAAGACAGTGGAGTTTGAAAATGGGCCAGAGTTGGCCAAAAAGACTGCAAAGAAAAATATTCCAGGGGTGGGGGGGGGGAACTGCCTGTGCATCCTACAGATGATCGTTTGGGTATTTTCACAGATTGAAATTAACTATTGCATTCTAAGCCGGTTTTCCTTTTCTCTCTCCTGGTCATGTGAGCAGAGTATCTGCACACACAAACACACACTCATGCAAACATTACACAAACACAGACAAGAGGTAAGAAAGAAATCACACTAACTCAGAGAGATGGAACATGTTACTTCATTATACAGAAGCAAGTACAGATGCCTCCTCTAGCTATCGTTGATAAGGAGCTTGGAACAAATTAAATAACTTATGCTCCATATTCTTTCTCTATTTTTTTTTTAGGCGTGAGGGCATCCAAGAACCAAAGCAACTCAACTTGCTCAACTTCCTTCTTTTTTCTTAGAATGCAATGAGTTGTTTACAAAGATCAGCAAATCTGTCTCTTGCTGGCATGTTGTTCCTGATGTTTCAGCAAAACTAGCTCATACACAGCAAGGCTTGTACAAGAGTGATTTTCAAAACAAAGTGCACCACAGGAATGACAATTAAGAGAAACGGAAATCTGGGGGAATATTTCTTGGTCAATACTTTTAGAGCTAAATTTCTCAGAAATGGGACGGTGCTGATTAATGTGAGATATATTTCTTTAATCATCTTTAGCATTTATGTATATTAGAGTTTTCAATACCTCTAAATGCAAGGATGATAAATCATTAGTCCTCCAAATATTGCTGACCTTCAGTTCCCAGCATTCCTCATAATTGACCATGATGATTGGGAATTGGGGAAGTTTTAATTGAGCAATATCTGGAGCACTATTGTGTACCCATTTTGCTATAGTGTACTACTTCTTTATTTTCTCATATTTTGTCCAAAGTAAAATGCACAATCTCTCATCTCTTGTTCTTATTTTTTTGACATACACACACACACATACACACACATTTCCTTCCTTCCTTCCTTCCTTCCTTCCTTCCTTCCTTCCTTCCTTCCGCCCTCCCTCCCTCCCTCCTTCCCTCCCCCCTCTCTTTCTTTCTTTCTTTCCTTCCTTCTGTGCAAAGTTTGGTCATTGCTTGCCAATTACTGCTGCTTGTTTCTCTTGGTCTTCTTCTGTCTTCTTTTCATCCACCTATGTCTATCAGATATTTAGCTCACTGAAGGTTTAGAATCTGTTTGGTATCTTCCCTTCAGCCCGTGTTCACATAGCATGTTTAACTGGGTCAAAGAGGGTATTAGGGGGGTCATGTGAACATCATAACACAGTGAAATAAACCTCAGTCAATGTTAATGCCAAGAAGAGAGAATTAATTTTTGCTGGAAATAAGTCCCAAGTTGTTCAAAGCCAAACCCCCACTTAGCTATCTGAAGAAGGTAAGAAAAAAAGCAGAAGAGGATAGGATAGATAAGTCCCCACAATTTTTTTAGGTGATCATTCACTAAAAAAAAAAGAAAAGAAATCCCCACAATAGCTGGATGACTTCAAAAATGTCCACCACGAGAGCATCCATAATCAAGTGGTGCTAAGCGTGGAGAGAATTGATTGCCAGCTGAGCAGCTGACTCAGAAATGCTATCCATACAGATCTTGCAAAGGTTCCTTATCCTTGGATGAATCCTTGCTTCATCTCTCCATGCTGATAATTCCAGCACATCTCTTTGTGTCACCATTACTCTACAACTCCATTGATCCTGAAATGAATGAAATGAATTCTCCCTTGGTAACCCTGATGCCAGAAACTATTTAAAAGAAAACCTTCCTCAAACTCACCTCTCCTGAAAAGCCTTGAGAACTTTCTCTCTCTACCTCAATACTGTTATGTTATAAGCAAAACCACATGACCTGGGGTGGGGTGGGGTATACCGATTCTTTCTTGCTATTCTGTTTTTCTTCTTTTGGGGGAGGAAGGTTGTTCCCTGGCCTGTCTTAGACTGCAGTCCTTTGGAATTAAAGTGTTTCCAGCCTGTTGCTTGTAAAATATAAGGAATACAGGTAGTCCTCAACTTACAACCGTTTGTTTAGTGAGTGTTCAAAGTTACAATGGCGCTAAAAAAAGTGACGTACAAACATTTTTCACACTTACAACCATTGCAGCATCCCCATGGTCATGTGATCAAAATCCAGATGCAACTGGCAGATATGAGGGCTGCGGTGTCCGGGGGTGGTGGTGGTCATGTGATCACCTTTTGTGACCTCCTGCCAAGCAAAGCCGATGGGAAGCCAGATTCATTTAACAACTGTGTTACTAACTTAATCATACGTGCAGGGATTCACTTAACAACTGTGGCAAGAAAGGACATAAAATGGGGCAAAACTCAGTATCTGTCTTCCGTAGCCATGGAAATTTGGGGCTCAATTGTGGTCGTAAGTCGAGGACTACCTGTATTACAAAACGAGTACAGTATTACACAGATGAGGGAAAGCAATTGAAAAACAGAGAATGAAGGATTGCTTCTTTGGCTCTGCCAGCGTGCCTTATAACAATGGCTATGGTTTTGTCCCTTATGGTTAACTACTTTTTAATGCCAGATAAACATCAAGAGCTAGCACTGTACAGTAGTCAAAGTGTTGGACGAGAACTAGGGAGGCCCAGATCCTAATATTTTCTAGCCAAAGAAACCTATTGGGTAATTCTGCATCTGCCACTGTCTCTCAGCTCAACCTACCTCACAAGATAGCTCTTATGGATTAAAAATGAAGATAGTCCTACTGTAAGTGAAATAAATGTACATAGTTGGAGGACACCAACTATGGAGGATGGAAAAGCGGTTGCCCTTATGGTGCATGCACGAGATAGTCAAAAGAAGCTCTTTCTGGGACTCGGGATGTACTAAGGTTATTTCCACAAGAGGTGAAAGTAGAACCTTGATATTGTTACGATGAGAAAAGCTACAGCAAAGGCAACACATGTCTAACCCTGCAGTATTATTTCCTGTTATTCCCTTTCCGGGGGGGGGGGAAGCAGCACACAGACAAAGTGAGTTGGATCGTGCCAACTCTCTTCTTCCCAGTTTTGCCTCTGTTCCATTATTCTTCCTCAAGGATGTAGGAGTAAAGCAAAGGTCCTGCATGAGGCTTTGCAAACCAAATGGGCCAGGCAGATAAAGTCTGTGGGAGTCAAGCGAGAATGTTTGCTTGGGATATTTGTAGCACAATCTTAAGCCAAATAGTGCAATCGAGTTAATCAGAAATGCTTAGGTAAATAGATCTGTGCTATTCACAGAAATTTTAAAAGCCTATTTTGTAATGGGGTGGGGGGGATTTCCTGTGAATGTCAAGCATCAGTCTCAACTCTGTTTGCAAAATGCATGCTTCTAGCTGTATCCGCTAGTATTAATAGCTGTATCTTGAGACTTCTTTGAATAGTTTGCCTGTCAGGATGTGTGTACAAAAAAATTCAAAGAAGGAAGTCACATTAAAAAGACTGTTTTGGTTTAATTTCCTTGGGAATGACAAATTACAGATAATGTTCTTTATTTCCAAATATTACATTCCTATTGAAAAACTGATGGAACATTTACTAGGGCTTTTATTCTATAGAATTCATGAAATACATCAATATTGTTTATTATGCATTCTTCCCAAGGCACTTTCAGATCAATTGTGTATAAATGGTCTTTAAAGTGTATTTAATTGACTTCACTGATGGTATTTATTGGCATGCCAAAAATCACAGTTTGTTCATTGTTTAAAAGAGTTCCAGTATGGTAATGTTATACAACCTTCAGGCTGTTTTCAGAAACTTTGCAAGTGGACAATTTAGATCTTCACTAAGAACAGCCTGCCCTGCCACCCTAAGGGACAGAGAGAAAGAAAGAATAGTAGAAAGATAAAGAATTAGAAAAGGAGACATCAGAAAGACAATATGCATGAGGGGTCCTTGGTGCTCTGACTTTCGTTGTCTTCTTGTAATGTTTCACTACCCAAAGTAGGTAACATAATTAGTGCACTGTAATGTTACCTACTTTGGGTAATGAAACATTTGCAAGAAAACAACCAAGCACAGAGAGCACCAAGGATCCCTCATTCCAACCCTGAGATACAGATATTCTTTATCGGTAGAATATGCATGGCCTTTTGGACACTTAGGAGTTTGACTGCACAGCTACTGTCTGTCTTGGTTCCAGCCATCACAGGCACTGTGACTTTGAAAAGATAATCTTGAGGCAATGTAGCTCTTAACGAAAACGGTCTGTTCCACCTGAACTAAATCTATGTTTCTTTTTTCTTTTTCCTGTTCTTTCTTTGGGAATTTCTCCTGAAGACCCAGTGGTTACTTACTCGTAGAAGACCGAAGAAATCATTCTTTGAGACCTTTATCAGGAGCTTAATTATCCTCTGTGTTGCAATTGCCATTGTTCTGTTGTCCATTGCGGTATGTGATGGCCATTGGCTTTTCACAAAAGGAAAACTCTTTGGTCTGTGGCATTTCTGTACCCTTGGAAGCAACAGCACCTTGAAATGCACCACTGATCTCTCTTTGACCAATATCAAAGGGATAAGCATAGGAATGACCTTTATAAGAAGCGTGGTGTCTTTTGCCATTGTTGTTGCAATCTTTGGCCTGGAACTTCTCATGGTCTCTCAAGTCTGCGAAGATATCAACTCAAGGAGAAAATGGTCCATGGGCTCAGTCCTCATTCTTGTCTCATTTCTACTGTCATCGGCTGGAATGGTGAGCTTCTTAATCCTCCTGAGAGACTACATCACGTTCACAAGTTTTACGTTAACCTATTGGTGTGAATTTATTGCAACATTCCTTTTCTTCCTTAATGGAATCAGTGGACTTCACCTTAACAACCTAACTTTTCCATGGAACAGAGTGAGAAAAAATTAAGCATGATGAACCAAATATCCCAAGAATATATTGCAGCTCATTAACGTTCGAGAAAGACACCAAGGGGGGTTGTTTTTGAGGGGAATTGTTTGGTTTGATTTTTTGATTTTTGATTTTTTTGGTAGCATAAGGTAAAAGATTTCCAACAGCTTGCCACTTTCTAGAGGATGTCTCCAAATTAAGTTGATAATGGATGCTGAGTACTGGAAATGGGAAATTATAACCTGTTGGGATTTTAAATAATGCATCTAACCATAGTAATGGAATAGCAAAAAGTAACTTGCTTAATTTAAAACTCAGTTTCTAAGTCTCAACATCCTTAGTCCGGTTACAGTCATTATCTTTTAAGTGTCTCACTGAAATGAATATGACAACCAATCACATTATTTTTATTTGAGTTGGGTGGGAACCAAATTCCATAGCCAAGTAGAATAAGACCTATGCTGTGTAAATGGGTTTTGTGCATTTTCATGATTGTGTTCTTCATATCAGTAATTTGTATCACCAGAAATATTTGTACTATGTAGGACATAGGACAGTACCAACTAAAACTTTACTTTCTAATAAACACAAATAATTTGCCTTTTCACATTGTCATATATAAGCCACAATTAAAGTCTGTGCTTTTATCATATATTCTCTGGCAAATATATGATGTATAAACCATGTCAGTACTGTGTGCATTTTCTACCAAAGTAAGATCCTTTACTGCTGAGAAGCAAGCTATCCAACCAACATCTTTTTAAAAGAGGCCTGTGCCACTTTTAATTATTTCATTAAAACAATTTAATGAATGATAATGGAGAGTCAGTCCCTTCCCGCAAGCTGGAAATATTTTTTCATAGAGACATCTAAACTCTGTGTATTTCTAACCACAGAGTTTGTAACACAAAATGCCCAGTTAAATTTACTTCCTGCTTTTCAAAATTACAGAAAAGTAAGTTTTTACCCTTCTAAAAAATACATTCTTTGCTAAGAATATAGGGTCAGGCCGTTATCATAGAAAGCATTTACTTGCACATATATGGTGGTAAAAGTGGAAGGAGGCTTCTGTACTCCTTTCTGGACATATAGCTTATATGATTTCAATCCTAAAACACACCCTGTGGTATAAATGAAATAAATTGTAAATCAGATTTGGTGTAAGTTTAAAGCATGAATTCTCTATTGTTCAGTAATAACTTGAACCCTTTTCTGTATATGTATTTCACAATATTTTACTACAACAATAAGTTTCATAAACTTGGGACAGTTGTTACCATTTAAAATTGTAAATGTTTGACTCCATCCCTGTGAACTTTCTACTTCTAAATATCCTATATTATTAATCCAAATTGTTCATTATTGTCAACAACAAAAAAGTCAGTAGCCTAAGAAATGCACAAATCAGCTGGCAAATTTTCTATGGAAACTACTGCACTGAATCATTGTTTTTGAGAGAACCAGTGTTATTTCAATAAAGCTGCATGCTTGATTGAATTCTAGGTTCTCTAATCCTTATTTATATTTGTATCTTTACAGCTAACTGAAAGACTATTTAGGAATGCCCTAATTATTCTACTAAGTTTTTCACTAAAACTTTTGTAGAAGTTTCCAAGCTATTTACTTGGAAATAAACTAAAGCCAGTATGTTGGCAGTCTAGCCAAGCTTTCCCAAATCTGGCGGGGTCATATTAAATGCCTAACCCCAACCAGTATTGCATGGACTGCTTTGGGCAATGGGAATTGTGGTGCAATATATTAAAAAGGACCCCAAATAGAAAGAGTGCTTAATAATTAACTAGACAGGTTATGATACCAGTAGAATCAATAGATTCACAAGCCACCATATACTTTTATATGTTTACTATGACAAAAAAAAGATACTCCATTTATTGTCCCTCAGAAAGATCTTGGCGTGTCATTCAGCTTGCATTTTTATTATTGCCTCTTATGAGTTGTTAAGATTTTGCACAGTTGAAGAACACAATACATTATACAGTGAAGTATCTCCAGACCTTTCCCAGGGTGAGGGATGACCCTGGAAAATTAGCAAATCGTATCTACCTGTATTGTTTAGTAGTCTGTATAAATTAAATTGTATGAACCTGAAGAAAGAAAGATTTGCTTGATTGGAGTTTTGAAGTTTTCATGTTGAGAATATTTTGCAAAATCTATAGTATTTTTCCCCAGTTTAGAGCATTAATTCTCTATTATTGCCTATCTAGAAGTCTATTATCTTGCTGATTTCATTCAACAGTTTTCCCAACTATCTGATGAAGAAATTTGAAGTCTTCTTGAAAAAAATAATGTGCTAAAGAACCGAACACAAATCTCTGTGGACCTGTCAAAATGATTGACCTTTGCTACAACAAATGTGGAATTCTTCCAGATTTCTTGCATGATATACTGCCAGTGTCTGTCTTTGCTGTTGTATTGTTTAATATATATATTTTTTGCACTGATTATTCCATCCTTTGCCTGGAATTTCAGCTCATTTTCAAAAGGTGGAACACTCTCTTCTCATGGGCTAAATGAATGACCATCATCTTTTCCTTTCAAAAATGATGGTTCTGATTAAATTAGGCCTTCAAAACTATCTAGCTGTAGTACATTAGAGATCAATTTTGAGCTGATGTTCTAAAAGAATTGTAAATACTATTTACCTTGACTCTTTTTTGTCCTATTAAAGGCCATTTGCCAGTAAATTCCAGAGAATGTTTGTTTAGGTGATCTTTATCTTTAATAATAATTGTTTTACTAAGTAAGTTATAACAAGTAAGCTTTTCTAAACTTTAATAATGATTGTTTTACTAAGTAAGTTATAACATGTGGGCTTTTCTAAACTCTTTTCTACAAACTATAAAAGGAAATTGGAAGATATCTAGGATCAGAATGTCAAATGTTCAATAAACTACTTTTTAAAATGGTAATTCTAGTCACTTATAAGTGTCACAGCTGGGAGACATACAGCAAATGCATGTGAATATATATGCACACACATATACCCCAGTATATTTGCACTAAATTGTAGAGAAAAGGAACTGGAAAAGGTTTTCCTAGAAATCAGAATTTGAAAATGTTTGTGAAATAGGTTTAAACTGATAATGTCTTTTCTGCACAAACCTACCCAAATTGAAAAAGGGAGGTAATTTAAGAATTTGAAACAGAGTCATTAGATAGATAATGTGTAGAAATGAGATGCAATGTGCTTGGTCATTAGACTATTAAAAACACTCCTGAATGATGTATTTATTCAGAGTGTACCCTAACTTTTCTCTAAACCCAGCATGACTAGATGATTTTTTAAAATAAACCTAAGATTATATTTTACTGCTTTCAGCTTTGCATGGTGTACGTAGTTGTTGGATGGGATGATCCCACAAATGGGGACTGACCTTTAGAAAACAATAGTGATTCAGGAATACTGCATGGCCGGGATATATACCTTCTAGGGATAAATAATTGCCTGAGGATGCTGGCTTCCTTATTCATGCCTCATAGAAATTAATCATCTCTGAATGGCATGAAGTTCAGGAAAGTTGGGGTAAGGTATATTATCCATGGATCAAATCCAGCCAGGAAATTCTTTTCAGACATTAATTATTTAGCTTGAGCTGGTAAATCATGATAATTCACTCGGTTTATAGGTAGTCCTCAATTTACAACCATAATCGGGACCGGAAAATTTGTCATTAAGTGATACACTTATTAAGCAAGATACTATGTCACTGCACCCAATTTCACATCTTTTTGCCATATCCGTTAAGCGAGAGATTACATGATTGCGATTTGGGATCTTCCCTGCCAGTTTCCCCACTCATTTTGTTGGAATTTAGCTGGGGAGGTTGCACGTATCAGTCACGTGACCCCAAAAAGCTGCAACTGTTGTAAATGTGAGCCAGTTGTCAACTGCTTGAATTGCAACCATGGGGACAGTAACGATTGTAAGTGTGGTGACTGATTGTGAGTCACTTTTTTCAGTACTGTTGTAACTTCAGTCACTAAATCCAATGGTCGTAAGTCAAGGATAGCTTCAAAATGATCATGATAGGCAAGACAGACATGTCAAAATGACTTATGGAATATTGATATTAATGGGTATTATTAAGCGCTCTCAGACTTTTTGTCTCCAGCAACTGTACATATTAAAGTATGCATGCTTATATGCACATTCACAAAAAGGTGGGTAGGTGAGAAAGAGAGCACACAAGATGGAAGCATAGCCAGAACTAAATTGACATAGATAATGCTTCTTACCATTATTGCAAAGTTCAATTCAAGACAAAGCTTAAGCATGACAAGGCTGAATTAAGACAAAAACCCTAATTTTAATTACTCCAGTAAATCCGTATTATGATCAGGACAGAGAACCATCTAAGCATGCTGGCATGATGTGTGACAGCTCTTCCCCCCATTTCCTGTCTTGGGGTCTATATACTGATCTCTCACCTGGGGCTAACAAACAGGTTAGCCACGTATGCCAACATAACTTTCTAACAACAAAACAAGTGTACATGGCATTCCCAGATAACAGTTGATATTAACAGAGCCTAAAGCCACTAATGTTTTTGCAACAAAGGCACCAAAGATAGGGGCATCATAAAGATCCTGTGACAAGAACAGATAGCCAGAGGCCACTCAGAGAGATAAATTTATTTCCTGCCTTTATTATTTCTATAAATATCTTAAGATGACAAACCCACACAATACTCCTTCTATCCCCTCTTTTCCCAACAACGACAACCCTGTGAAGGTTAGGCTGAGAGAGAGAGAGAATGACTGCTCAAAGTCACCAAGCTGACCTTCATGCTTTAAGGATGCATGAAGCAGCTACCTCAATGAGTTGGTTCTCAAACTTGGCAGCATCCTAAAATGAAAAATTAATTTGTGTGATACCCCCATGAATAAAACTAATAATTTCATTGGCATCACCAGGCTTAATTATACAGTATATTTATAATTGAGAGATATAAGGCTACACAACACAGTTATGTTTGCTATATATAGCAATTCTCCATTGAGAGCTCATGCAGGTAATTTGAGGAGAAAAGTCCAGAATAAGTTTTTGACAGTGTTCCCATTTTGCTTATACAATATTTTTTAAAAAATGTGTTCTCTCTCTTCTAAATTACTTGAGATCCTCAGTAGAGAGTCTTGGGTCACAGTTGTCAGAACTGTTGACATTACATTTTGGTCATTAACCTACGGGAGAATGGGGTTGATTTATTTTTATGCTTTTACTGAGTGAAACCCTGTGAAAGCCAAAGCATATACAAGGGGACTGGTTCTCCCACTCCCATATGCAGATGCAGGAGGTTGGATTAAATGATCTCCAGACATTGTGGGCTATAATCAGGAAAAAAAATCTTAATGGTAAAACTGTTCAGCAATAGATCAGCCAGCTTTGACAGATTTTTCTCTGCTTATTCTAAAAGTTTAATCTGTTCTCCACCATAACAAGATAAAAATCTATACTGACAGTTTTCAACATAGTATAATGTGTGAACTCAATCATAGAAAACCAAAATGGGCAGAATGTAGCTGTAGGCTCTGTGTGAAATGTCTAACTGTTCCAGGAACATCCAAGTATCTTGGACAACAGATCTCATCACCTTGTACATACTGGCTTGAGATAATAATCTAACACACCCAGGGACCACTTGCATAGGGCAAGCTAATTTAGGAGTGAAGAGAGTCCACAAAGGTCATTGTTGGCTCAGAAAAAAAGTTTGTTTTGTTTTGTTTGATTTGATTTGATTTGTATACCACCCTACTCCCGAAGGACTCAGGGTGGTGAACAGCCACAAGATAAAAACACATAAATACAAAATTTAAAAACAGAATAAAACCGAATTAAATAATTTGGCTGAAGTTGTGGGTGGTTGTTGGTTTTTTGCCTCATATGGTCCAGAAATATTATATTTATGACTACTATTAAATACAACAGCACTTTCACTGTAGAGATATTTGGCACAGGCAGCGGATAAACTAGAATCAAATTCAATAATATGAAAACACATGCTTAACTTTCACAATAAGATGATTTCCCAAAGCCACAGAACAATACTGGTAACTGTCAATTCAAGCTACTGCCAAAATCAATATTCACTGATGCAACTCATCACAGCAAGCAAAAGTCTGACATGAACTATCTGTACTAGTTTGAACATTGTCAAACCAATGTAAAATAGCTAGAGTTTTAGCAAGTTTACAGTACCTGTCTTATTTTTTGTGAAAAATTCGGAGGAGGAGGAGGAGGAGAAGAAGAAAGGCACTGCAAATGCCACTGATGTGCTAATTATTACAAAGATTTAAGTAGCTAAAAGAGCACTCTTGAAACAGTTTGATAATGAGAAACAGTCAATGGAAAGCAGGGATAAGGAACCCTCTAAATCAGTCCCAAAGGTGCTTTTTCAGGAAGCAACTGGATTTTTCTTGTTTTTTCTTTGAAAACGTTTCATTTCTCATCCAACAAGCTCCTTCAGCTTTGACTGCACGTGGGGAATTGAAGGATTTATATTCCTTGCAGACAGCTGGTAATTTGCATTCTTTCAGAGAGTCATTGAGGCACTTGGAGGTTTATCTGTGTCCTGAGGGACATAGCCATGTACTTTGGCATCAAATAATGTGGGAGTATTAACGGATTTCCAGGGAAAAAACTGCAGACCACAGGAACCATTTGCACTACTCAGGTGACCCTGAGGACACAGATAAACCTCTAAGTGCCTCAGCGACTCTCTAAAAGGATGCAAATAACCAGATGTCAGCAAGGAATATAAATCCTTCAATTCCCCACTATCCAGTCAAAGCTGAAGAAGCTTCTTGAATGAGAAGCAAAATGTCTTCAAAGAAAAAACAAGGAAAATCCAATTATCCTGAAATAAGCACCTTAGGGATAAACCATGACCTGGATGATTGAGAATCTCCATAGACCTCCAAATCAGTGTTCTGCAATCTTGGCATATTGATGATATGTGGACCAATTCAGAATTTTTGGCTCGCTGGGGAATTCTGGGAGTTGAAGTCCATCCGTCTTCAAGTGGTCAAGGTTGAAAAACACTGCTCCAGACCTTCCTAGACTGGATCTATTATCAGTTCAAGTCAGCATGGCTAATGGTTAGAGATGCTGCAAAATGTAGTACCACAGAACTGGGAAGAGTAATACTATAGATACATAAAGCCACTTTGACACTTGGCCAATAAAGAATTCTGTTCTGTTCTGTAGTAGTTAAAATATCAGGTTAGAAACTGGAGACTGAGTCCTTCCTTAGGCATAAAACCAGCTGGGAAACCTTGAGCCATTTTCTCTCTCTTAGCCCCAGAAAGGACAAACCAGTTCCAAAATCTTGCCAAGAAAACTGCAGGGACTTGTCCAGGCATCATCAGGTGTCAACACTAGTTGAAGGCAAAGAAACACAGATATATGCATGGCACCTCCCAAATTCATTGGAGCTTTGTGAATCTAAAGCAATCTCTCAAATTAGGCTCAGAATACAACAGGAAATCATGTCAGAAAAATGGGCATCTTTCTAATCCAACTTCTGTCTTAGATGAATTGAAGATATACAGCAGTCTCTCACGGAGTGAATTGTTTTTAGCTAGCTTCCAAGTGGCAGCCCCAAGTCCCACAGAGCCACAATCAGCTCTCAAGAGGAAGTTGTAAAGGCCTTTTGTGGCAGCTGAATTGCCAAGACTTCCAAACAGCAAACTCAAATGTCCATATACAATGCCTAAAAAAATCCCTCAATTTAATTGTGGGCATGGGCTCCATACCAAAGAGATATCTTTTCTCTCTGCCAAAAAAATGTACACTCTATCATGTTCACACAATGCAACACTTACCGAAGATATATAACCAGTTTCTAAGTCAGAGTCATAAAGAAAATGGCAATACTGTTCAGAATCCTCACTCCAATAAAGAACCAAATAGAGAAGAGAAGGTACACTCTTTTGAAATGATAGATTCCAAAGAACAAAACCAGCAAGTTGAGAGGGATGTGTTGTGGTCCGCCAACAGCCTGTGGAGCTGGCAGCGGAGTCAGACAGCGATGAGGCTGAGGAAGAACATGGCCCAGTCCTGGAGGCTGGGGAAGGCCCGGATGAGGGCTCTGCGTCAGAGGTAGGAATGGGGCTAGGGCCATCGGGGAGTGATGTGCAAACTCCGGAGCCTCCAGAGGCTGACAGTAGAGAGGCAGAGGAACAGGAGGAGCCTGTTCCTAGTGCACGTATGAGAAGAGCTGCCAGAAGGCAAGAGCAGCTAAAGCAAAGAGGATGACTTGGGAGTAGGACCAAGAGATGATTGGCCCCTCCCATAAGGCTTAAAAGACCAGCAACGGTTCTTAGGCTCTCTGTCGGAAAACAACGTTGATAGACTTGTTCTTGTCTTGCTGCACTTATCTCTGGTTGGCATCTTCTGCTTCTGAACTTTTGCCAAGAGAAGCCTTTGGCAGTTTGCCTAATTATACCAAGGTTGGTGATTAGACTGAAGAATTTGTCTTATGAAGAATTTGGTTTGATTTAGTTTGGACTATGCTTAGAATGAGTTAATTCTCAGCTGTTCTAATAAAGTCTGTTTGTTTTGGAACTGTTTGCGTCTAATACTACTTACTTGGGCCTGGGTCACAATAGGATGAGCCTTCTATTTGGAAATTATTTTTCACACATCATCTTTTCAAAATAATCCACATGATAGCAAGGTCAGGCCCATAGCCTAAGTCAGTCTCCAGGGAGAGCTAACAACTAGCTTTAAGTCCTGAACCACAATGCCCGATTAGGTAATGCAAGTTCCCTCTGAGTTTTAGCATGTCCTCGTGTGCCCTGGAAACATTTACAGTTTACTCAGAATTGGGTGAGAAGGTCGCCTTTCCTCCTGAGAACCAGGCTTTGTCAGCTGCAAGACTTGAGTGAGCCCGCTTACTTCATTTGGAAACAAAGAGCTGTGGTGCTTATGAGTACCGAGATGCTTCCTTAAATGCCACTGCCACCATTTTCTGTGAAGTTCCTGCCGGACCTGAACAAAAAGTTTCAGTTTAGTAAGAAGGCTCGTGGTTTTCTTAAGAGAAAGGGGACGTCCTCTCCCTCTCCAACATAGGGGATCAACCTTTACAGTCAATAACAAGGATAAATCAGTCTCAAGTCAAGCAATATCCTACCCTGATGGTATGTGGTTAGCCATTACTTGCCTGCAGAGGAAGGAAGCAAAGCCAAAATGTGGGCAGGGACCAGTGGTGGGATTCAAGTAATTTAACAACCAGTTCTCTGCCCTAATTATTTCTTCCAACAACCAGTTTGCCAAACTGCTCAGAAAGTTAACAACTGGTTCTCCTGAAGTGGTGCAAACTGGCTGAGTCCCACTAGCAGGGACAATCAATTGTAGTAGACAATCATGGGTATACAAGTAGAAAAGGAGAAAGGAAGATCAGAAAGGGTAATAAATGGACAAATGTGGTGAAGAAACAAAAAGAAGAATGGGCTGAGGTAACAAGAGAAATGACATTGCATTGTAAAGATTTTAAAGACTTGATAATCCAGGACCCATTGAATCATCCTTTCAGAGATACTTTCTTATTTAAGCAGATATGGAATGATCACAGGTAGGGCAAAAAAACAACAACAACAGTGGGAATGGAAGGGACTTCCAATTTCCTGCTGGCTTCCCTATTGATATTGCTTCTAAGAAGCTGGCAGGGGGTATCAGAAATCATTCCTTCTCTTCCTCCTTGGCTGACCCTTGGAACTGCCTGCCACATTTGGGGGGGAGGAATAAAGAGATTTGTGGACTGATAGAAAAATGGCACCCTTGCTTCTCATTCTGTTCCCAAGGGCCCCCTTGCTCCAGGGAGGAAGAAGGCATACCCATCAACTGCTGGAGACCCCAAACTAGCCCTACTTGCCAGCAGGCATCCAAATTGCTCCCTCACCCTTCCCATATTGTCCATCATTATTAAGAAATTTGAGATTCTTTCCCAACCTCTTTTGATTTTTTGTGCTGATCTTTTTACCATGGTTGTTGCATACCTTTCAAGGCTATCTTTGTATCTAAATATGTCTCCTAAAACTTCACTAGTCTGTTTCTTCCTGTTCTACATAACACTCTTTCTCCACCCAGACATACCAAGAAAAAAAACAAAGATCAAGACTATTCTGGATGCTGAAAGACAAAGCTAAAATCTTCTAGGAAGATCTCTTAAGAACTTCCCCTAATTCCAATATTCCTCTTTTCCTCCCTGCTTCCCTTAGGTTCCCTCATAAGGTACATTACCTAGTAAGACAGTCTGGCAATTCAACCAAACCGATCCAAGTTCTGCTTTTAGGAGGGGGGTATGAGGCGAGAACTCCAGCAAATGAGAAAACAAAGTGTCCCCAAGCCCCGCCTCCCAGAGTTTCAAGGATGGTTTGACCATTTGATCATTAAGAGCCATGGTGGCACAGTGATTAGAATGCAGTATTGCAGGCTAATTCTGCCAACTGTCAGTAGTTCGATCCTGACCAACTCAATATGCTGACTCTGGTAACCGCTTAGAGAGGAGTGTAAACAGTGGTGGGATTCAAGTAATTTAACAACCGGTTCTCTGCCCTAGTGACTTCTTCCAACAACCAGTTCACCAAACTGCTCAGAAAGTTAACAACCGGTTCTCCCGAAGTGGTGCGAACTGGCTGAATCCCACCACTGGGTGTAAAGTACTATGAAGCAGTATATAAGTCTAAGTGCTATTGCTATTTCTCTTGTGTGCTGCAGATGGCTGGAATTAAATCAGCAAAGCTACCCCCAGCACAAAGGCTTTTGTGAGAATATAGCTGATTTCAAAGGCAGGCAGAAGCCTCTGTGGAAGTCCCCACAGCTCCTCCCTGGATTCTTGGCTTCCTGATCTAAAAGATTTGCATAGAAATATTCCCCCACCCCACCCCAATTTCTTCCTCAAGAGACACCAGTCAGCAAGGGAGATGCTTGTACAGCAAAAGCTGGGGCATAATTCCATATCCCAATCATGGTTACTGTACCTAAACCTTCTTCTGGTTTGAGGAAAAAAGTTTCTTTCACATCAACTGGAATGACAATGATTTATCAAGCACTTTAAGGAGGGGCAGCACAAGAAAGGAGAAAAGAAAAGAAAAGAAAAGAAAAGAAAAGAAAAGAAAAGAAAAGAAAAGAAAAGAAAAGAAAAGAAAAGAAAAGAAAATAGAGGGAGCCCAACTGGTGCAAGAATCCCTCCATCCGATTTGCAACTGGAAGAAAGGACAGATCTGAATAAAAAAAATCAGTAGCCTGCAGTGGAGTCAGGAGTGGGCTTCAAAAATTTTAGCAAGGGGTTCTCTGCCTGGTTGCTGGGTGGGTGTGGCCATGGTGGCTGTGGCCTAGTTGGCCTCCTGCACCACAGTGGGGGGGGGCATTTTTGCCCTCCCTGGGCTCCAGAGGCTTTCTTTGAGCTTCCGGGAGGGCAAAAATGGCCTCCCCAGGCTCTGGAAGCCCTCTGAAGGCTGGAAACGGGCCTTTTTCCAGCCTTCCCAAACTTCCGGTAGGCCTGTTTTTCACCCTCCCCGAACTTCGGTGCACAGCCTGCACTTACCTGCATCCAAAACATGCCACGTGGGGACTCCTGGGAGGGGCGGGGGGGCGGGGCCAGCCAGGAGTGGGATTTGGGGGTTTTCCGAACTGCACAGAATCTCCTGAACCCCAGCAGCCCAACCCTGAGTGGAGACCATTAAGAAAGATGGCCTTTAAAAGGCATTAGCTACATATTCCTAGTGTGGTCCAAAAGAGCAGTAGAGTCACTTTTTTCCCGAACTAGAACAGGAACTTATCAAGTTTGCAGATGACATAAAACACATTAAAAAAACACACACACACACAAAATGCCAACAAAAGTCCTGAACCCTGCTGGGTCATCTGGAATTCTGAAAGTATCTTAGGGCATTTTCACAAAACGACTTTAGTGGTGGGAGCAATAGTAACTCCAAGAATAAACTGATCGCGCCATTAATCACCACCTCTACTCCCTTAAGATCACTATCCTTTCCATTTATTTATTTTTCTTGGGCAAGTGAACTCTGCCTGATTTTATTTTCTGAAGCTATTTTGGGATATGTGTGGGACTTGAAAGTAAAATAAAGCTGATGTTTGAGATAAACACTTCAGTTTGCAATATACTAGCCTCCCATTTATTCTGTTTATTAGAAGGGTCAAAATCAATAATATAAAAATTAAGTGAAACATGGAGCCCAAGAGGCATGCTGATAGCAATAGCAACAGCACTTAGATTTATATACCACTTTACACTGCTTTACAGCCCTCTAAGCGGTTTACAGTTTCAGCATATTGCCCCCAACAACAATCTGGGTCGTCAGTTTACCGACCTCGGAAGGATAGAAGGCTGAGTCGATCTTCAGCCTGAGGGACTCAAACTGCCGAACTGCCGGCAGCCAGCAGTCTGCAGAAGTAGCCTGCAGTAATGCATTCTAACCACTGCCCAACACCGTTCTTGATGCCCATGGATACCATGTTGGTAACCCACGATTTAATGCCATGGGTGAACAAGGATTTAAACTAGTTTCATAAGGATTCTTTGCTCCTATTTTTAAAAGTTAGATGTTGCCATTGCCTGGATTAGTAGCTTTGTTGCATGTTCTCCATTTATGAGAATGATAAACAGATAAGAATAAAATGTTCAAAATTACATAGGGTGAAGCTAACTGTATTTGCAGTAATGGCTATATATTACATGATCTATCTCAGTATCGGGAATAGCATGCTCCTTACTGCTGATTGAAGGGGAACTTATGGTGAAAAGTGCTATTGTTCTCCAGCCCTGCATTTGGTGGGCTGCCATGGGAAACAGGATGCTGGGTTAGACAAACGTTTGATCTTATCCAGCAGGATTCATGACTAAATCTCAGTCCATGGGAAGCTCACCTCTCCATTAAGAAAACAGTAAAGCACAGCCACAGCCAAACCCTGAAACAAAACAAGCAAATTATTCATTATGAAATACACAATAGCAAATGGCGGCCTGCCATTCCAGAAGGAAGATGGAACGTCATTTTAAAAAAAAAAAAATCACACTGAAATGTGATGCAGGTGGCGAAATGGAGAGATTACTTTGCAGCTTCGATGGTTCCAAAGACCAAGGCGGAGGATGGGATGTTTACTTTAGGCTGAACCTGCAGCATCCTACGTGTTCTATTTACAAAATGCCTTTACCAATTATGCTAGTAAACTCATTAGGAGCTTTGAAACAAAAACAGCATGAAATAGTTTGATGCAGAAGATAGGAGTTACACCAGAGTGTGAACTTGTTAACATGGTAGGCCAGCCTCCCCCCCACAACATACACCATTCTAGAAGTTGTAACCCTAACACATTTAAGGGTTACCAGCTTGGGGAAGGTGGCTTCACTACTTTTGTGCTTACGTGCATTCTCTGAGATCCTAATTTAAGTATCTAAGGAATTTTTCATTAACCCCTCTTACCTGGAAAGATCCCAGGGCTTTTTCAAACAGAGCTTGAACTTCCATGGTGCCATTTGTGGTATCAAAAGGGAAAAAAGCAAAAAGAATGTAATGGATTCCAAAGAGAGGGATGAGCACCAATGTTGATTTAGCAAGCCTCCTAGGAGCAAGGAAAGAGAGAATGACAATAATGGTGATGATGGTGATGGTGATGGTGATGGTGATGATGATGGTGATGGTGATGGTGATGATGATGATGATGATAATGATGATAATAATAATAATAATAATAATAATAACAACAACAACAACAACAACAACAACAACATCATCATCATCATCATCTGGTACCATGTCCAAGAATTTTATAAGAGACATCAACAAATTGCAGCTTCCTGCAATAACATCGGTGGAACTGCAAAAAACTGTGCTACTTAGAACACCGTACATCTTAAGAAGGTACTAGGTTGCTACCAAGGACGCTGGCCGCAACCTGTATCAACCATTAGTACCAGTCAATGGTATTTGTGATGCGTTTTTGAATGTTCAGTTGACTGAGTTTCATGTTTAATGAATAAAGGATATAATAATAATATTATAAATAATAATAATAATAATAATAATAATAATTATTATTATTATTATTATTATTATTATTATTATTATTATTATTATTATTTAACATTAAGAAATTGCAGCTTCCTGCAATAACACCAGCAGAACTGCAAAAAACTGCGCTACTCGGAACATCATATATTTTAAGAAGATACTTGGTTGATACCTAGGACACTGGCAGCAACCCATATCAACCAATAGCACCGGTCAATGGTATTTGTGACAGATTTTAAAATGTCCAGTTGACTGAGTTTCATGTTTAATGAATAAAAGAGATGATGATGATGATGAGAATAGTAATATATTTTTTTTAAAAAGAGGGCCAGTTTAATATTGGCTTTTGGATACAGATAGGTCTATGCTAGCTGGGGTCATCTCAATGTGTTACATTGCCACTTAGAAGTTAAGGAAACCTTGTCTTCCCTGAATAACCTCTTTTCCTGTTTCCCCCAAAGATGTTGACAGGGTGGGTTCATCCTCTCCTACAGTGTTATGATGTACACTTGACTTTTAGCAAGAGTTGAGGTTCTCTGTTACATAGCTGGAACTCTGCATCTTGTTCTATTCTCTGCTCCTAATAACATAGGTGAGCATAAAAACAGGTGCCTTAAATAAAAACATAGATAAGTTTAGCACCCTTCACTGTAATGGGGCAATCATCCTTGAGGCAGCTTTCTAGACAGATTCATGACATGCAAACAAAGAAAACCTTCGCCCCCTGGTCATTTTGTTTGCTGTTGCGTTTATTTGTGAGGCTGTTTAAAGAAGCCTCCTTACTTGTATTGACTGGAGTCCTTGCCTCTTCCATCTGGCCATCGCAGTTTGTTCATCAGAATCCTTATAATATTAACAAATAGAATGAAATTGATCTACAAAACAAGGAAGCACAAGTGAGATGGAGGTAGTTCTTCACCACGCTCACCTCATTCCTCCACCAGCATTTTGTTACATCTTCTCGGATCACCCATTCATTGTTGAGCATACAAGCTTTATTCTAGGTAACACTAATAATCTCAGCACTACAACGTACATCGCTATAACTTGGTAGTGGGGAAATAGTCAAGCGTTTATCTGGGAAATTAGCTGTGAAGTAGACTTACTACAATAGAAGCCACCACCGGGCCTTGAATGAGCCACAGGGCATATGTAAGATGCATATCCCAGCACCTGGAAAAACAACAAACAAACAAACCTGCAATTGTCGAATGAATAATAGGTTGTCATTTAGAAAAACCGGTGGATGAACATCCTAGAAAACTCTGTGCTGAGAGAAATATTTCATGGAAGAATGTAACCATCAGGTATTTCTTACCATCTATCACATTATAGAAATTTACAGCAGGCACATATAATTATTAGAAAAGAGGGCACATTGGGAGGGTGAGGCAGAGGGACAATCTTGTTTGGACTTGAGAGCTTAGTTTTAAGGAAGTTTTGAAAAGTTCAGATGAACTCAGGAACTTGCAGTGATGCAGCAAAGCAAGGAATCATTACACTACCCAAGCTTTTCACTTTTCTGTTGCTTGGTAGAGCTAAAGGCTGATTCACACAGGCACACATACAGGTAGATCACAAATTAGTATGAATTCAAATAGTGCAATATTCAATTTTAGTGCAAATTGTAAATGGATGCCAGGTTGCATTTAATGAAAGTCAAAATTCAGTTAATGTAAAGCTGGTGGCCATACGGTTGCCATTGGGGTTTTTGATGCTAATTGTTGTGTACACAACAACAAAAGGAAATGTTCTGTTTGGAAAGTTCAAAAAAGAAGGGGCTCATTTTGGAGAACCAAAGCAGAATATAGGAGATAGCTTTGGATATGAGCGAAGGCTCTAGTTTAGCTTTTGTCCATTTGATTTATTTATTTTAAATATTTAAGAGGATTATTAATCTAGAACATAGATAGGAATTATATTTAGTAACTTTGTTAAAGTTTGTTACTCTATTTTGGCAAGGTTAAGCTGGAACCAATTACCTTGATTTCCATAGAAATATCTCTTTGAATAGTGTGTAGTTGAATAATGCAGCCATTTGTGTCAGCATTAATTGAGAACAGCCCCTTGATCATTGTGACACCAGGATATGTTTTCTGGATGACCAAAGTAACCAAACACCACTGGCACAATTTTATCATCAAGTAAAGTACTGTACTTATAAATGAAATCAATTCATAAATCTCTCTCACACACTATTTTGGGTGACTGGATATCTGCAGAAAAGATTTTATTTGTATCTTTTTTTCAGCATGATGCCACTCTCCTTTATTGTACCTTATGGGACTGTGGTGAGAACAGAGGAAAATTCTTTAGGTATGCCTCCTCCTCTGCCCAAGAAACAGTGGTGGGTTTCAAATATTTTTTTAAATTTTTTTTATTTTTTATTATTATAACAGTGTAATTAAAAGAGAGGGGACAAGAAGAAATTGGAATAATATAAAGGGAAAAGGGAGAAAATATAAATACTAGAAGATCATCATGAAATAGCTTTTAAGAGAGGATATATATAAATGTTGTATGTCTTGTAATGTCATTTTATGTTCAAATATTTTTACTAGTAGTTCAGTGGGCGTGGCTTGGTGGGCATGGCTTGGTGGGCATGGCTTGGTGGACGTGGCAGATACTGTAAAATCTCACCCCAATCCAAGGGAAGATTGCTGCAAAATCCCCATTTCCTCCCAATCAGCTGGGACTTGGGAGGCAGAAAATAGATGGGGGCAGGACCAGTCAGAAGTGGTATTTACAGGTTCTCTGAACTACTCAAAATTTCCGCTACCAGTTCTCCAGAACTGGTCAGAACCTGCTGAAACCCACCTCTGGCAAGAACCTATATCACTTTCTCCCATGAGATTGTTTTCCAAATTTTCTGAAGCCCTAAAAAAGGTAAATTACCTGTCCTGATTTGATCGTAAAGTAAAAACTTAAGCTAAAATGGCTCTTGGGAAAAAAGGAACTTGCCAAAATGCAACTTCTTTTATTTTCATTTGCTACATTCGATTTATTTCTCAATTTCTGAACTGGAATGCAGTCTCCTTTGAATCAGAGCATTGCAAAATCTCGCCCTATTGGATGGTAAATTCTCCAAATCAAAAAACTGAACGGCATGCATTGCAGTACACTGATCATGTTTTAAGAGCCAGTTTAGTGTAGTGGTTAAGGCATCTAGTGGAAGACAATGAGGTCTTGTCTCACACTTTTTAGGCACAAAGCCAGCTGGGTAAACCTGGGCCAGTCCCTCTCTCACAGTCCTAGGAACTAGGAGGCAAAAGGCAAATCACTTTGGAAAAACCTTGCCAAGAAAATTGTAGGGACTTGTCCAAGCAATTTCCCAGAGTCTGCACTGACTCGAAGGCACAAAGTAAATGCATAAATCATGTTTTAAGGGATTTAACTGCCATTTTTGCTAAGAAAGAATAAAATAGCTAATTTTTTTTAAAAAAAAACACTGTATTTTATCATGCTAAGAAATGCAAATAATAATTGCTACACCTGTAATTATAGTCAAAAAGCTCCTGAAAATGTCATGTTCTCACAGAACAGTTCTAAGTTACTATAATGAACTCTGTATAGTCTGTTGATTCAGCTGAGGTCTCCTGCTAGCCCCGACAGCTAAATAACCCATTGAGTGTGTTGCTAAATTGTGCTGCATGTTGTCAGTCCAAAATATGTGCCTCGCTATCATTTGGTGTATTGCTTCCTCAAAAACCCAGGCTAAAAATCTGGATTGGTTTGTTTGGCAATAAGAAGACGGGATCTCGGCATCTGATGAAATGCTAAATAATGTTGACTCTGTTTACCCCAGCAGAAGGATCCAAATGGAGCCAAACAAACTATGTTTCACTGCACATTGCTCATTCCTGGGAAGCTAGATTCATCTGAACAGAGGATAGGATCACTATCATTAAAATAACCTTGTTATTTTACTTCATTAATAAAAGTGAGTTCCAGGACAAGCAGCTAGCAGCAGAAAAGATATCTCCCTGTGGTATCGTGTTTCCCTGAAAATAAGACCCTGTCTTATATATATATATATATATTTGAACACTGAAATAAGTGCTTGGCCTTCTTGCCATGCACTCAAAAAGCCTGATCGGGCTTATTATCAGGAGATGTCTTATTTTGGGGAAAACAGGTTATCTATTCAACAGGTATGACAATGCTTTGAAACCAGATTAACTGGAACATTATTATCCATCATTAAGAGGGACAGGAACAGTCCTTTTGTAGATTGTGAATTCTTAAATGAGAATTCTAGGGATTTAGACAAATGTTGTAGACTTGTTGTAAGTTGCCCAGAGTTGCCTTGAACTGAGCATATCAATTTCATAATAAAAAAATAAAATAAATGTGCAGTTGCCCTGTTCAACCATGGAACATTAAGGATCCCACTTCTTTCTATCTCTTTTGTTTTCTTTTCTTCTTTCTTTCCCTCCTTCTTTCTTTCTTTCTTTCTTTTTCTTTCTTTCTTTCTAATCAGTCTGTATATTCCCACTGCATTTCTACAAAATTGCCACTCCTTTCTAGAAAAATGTGTTTAAAAGGACAGTTTGGCATAACTGTGCAAAGCCCATGCTTCTCCTCAATCTCACAAAGCACTCCTGTTTGTTTCCACAATAATAATCAAAATGTCATGCTCAGAACCCATCAGAGAGAAGCAGATTTGATATTCAGGAATGGAATATAAGAGCTGGCTTTTTATTAAGGGCTCATCTCTCTAACCGAATAGCAGAATTTCTTTCTTTTCTCAGAATCCCTGAGCACTTCACAAACAAAGAAAAAAAATCAGATTTTAAACCAATTACTACTCATTTTGTGGAGTGATGAAATATATGAATGCATAATTTGCTGTGTTTACACAAAGCCATAATATGTTATTTGTTTAGTTTTGGCAAACCAACATGAACCCTGCTATTTTATAACTTAAAAGGAGTTCTGCTGCAAAACATTCAAACCTTAAAACTAATTCTAGATATCACAAAATAGATGGTTTCAAATATTCCAGAAGCGATCCAGAAGCTGTTCTGGACAAATTCAAAATGGGCTTATTTTGAGGATAGATCACTTCCAGAATATTCAGAGCAGTTTCTTTCAGGATCAAAACATTTTGCGATGGCACATTTTGCACACTTGCGATACTTTAGTATTCTGCTTTATTCAGTAAATCACAGTTGGAACCAACCGCGTCTTAGCATGATTTACAAACAGACTGCTGAGTTTGGAAAACGTGCTTACCCAGCATTTTCATGTAATAGTCTGGCTATGACCCATGCAATTACAAATAACTTTGGAGCACCTGCAACAGAGAAAACAATTTTGTGGTTAGTGCCTACTCATAATATAGAAGAAAAGCTAGATTAGGTTAGCTGAACATTTTGAATAATAATAACCAAGCCTAATAACCTTATGAAAAGGAAAAATGGATCTGCCTAAAAATAAAAGAAGGATGGACCCAACACACCTAACAAAAAGCTGAAGTGCACAGAAATACATAACCTTTCAAAATGTCCTTACCCATTAAGACAATTCCCCTGCTTTCACAGCTGAGTGCTGCACAAACAATAAGGGTGATGGGTGAAGGTAATGGGAATTACACCCCAAAATTCCTCTATAGCATCGTATTTGGAGGGAATGGTGTATACCTGCTTGCAGGTTCATATTCAGTTATATCAGTGGCAAGAGCTTGGGCATAAATCTCATTTTTCCCCCCAAGCACAGGAAAAGAGATGGAAGAGGAGAAAAAAGTCCAGGACAAAGAAGAAGAGTAAAGAGGTAAAGAGGAACAAACCAGAAGCAAAATGCAAAGGGGGGGAGGGGGGGAAGTGAGCCAAAGGCAATGTAGGGGAGAGAGAAACTAAGAGATCACTGCCACAAAGTAGGCAAGGGGAGTACGTTGAGACTCTGCAATAGGTCACTGAACATCCCTAGACAACATGCTTATCTGGTAATTATGTAGATGCTTACCCCATCCCAGAGCCACAAACCACCAGAAGAACTTTCTGCCGGAGAAGAAAGAAATGGCCAGCAGGCTGTGGAGATAAAGCCCTTCTACAAGAAGCCAACTATAATTTGCCATGATGCAGAAGTTAACAAAGGCTATGATCATCTTGCACCTGCCCTGAAGAGGAAACAAGAAACATTATAAATAAGGTATGTTTCATTTATTTTCATTTTATCTCCCTTCCAGAGAACCTTTGCCCCATTGAGCTTCATTCATCAGTGGTCTATCAGTTCCTCGATCGCAATACCTTAGAAGAACCGTGCTACATCAGACCGTCTGCACTGGCATTCTGTTATCATAGCAGAAGCATAAAAGCACGTCATAAATCTGCTGAAATATGAAAATCACCACCAGAGTGTCCCAGATGTCCTCATACTGGATATTTTACTGTATATTTTTCAGTTCATTTCCTAAGAGCCCTTTACATGGGATTTTTATTTTTCCACCAGCTATGGGCTAGGGTAGCATTTTCATCAGGTATTAATCCCAGAATCCTTTGAGCAGTAAAATTGCTTCTGCTTCGGTTTCTTCTAAAGATAATCAAGATTATTAGACCAATTCCTGCAAATATTTGATCTCTTGCAGGGGACAGTACCTTGAGCCAGTACCGCTAATCTTGCTACCTTAGCTTTTCTAGATAACACTTTCTTCAGTCTGATATTAACTAGGAATTAACCAAAATTGTTTACAAATATGTTTGCCCTATGTTTCTCCTCTGAGCTCATATGGCTAATTAATCTGTGCTGATCATTTTAATCAAGTTGTTACTGCCACAAAATCAAAGACAAATTAAACACAATTTATGCCACTTTAAACACTAACAACTTCTCAAACTGAAATTTATATAAACAAGAGAAAGGTACCAGAGTAAGCAATGTGGCAATAACTTTATCTGAGTTTAAAAAGGATAAAAGTGATTCCCCCCCCCCAATTTGCGTTCTCATGTAGCTTTTTTGATGCTTTAATGAACTGGGTGGCTATATATTTCTACTTCCTTACTGTGTGTAATTCACAGTAGACAGCATCATCTGTGTCCTCTGACAGTATAGGATCCTTGATAAAGTTTGCAGTCACCCTTAAGATGAAAGAAGCAAAAAGTTGTATGTGGATGTAATTCCTTGTACAGTGGAGTCTCCTATTCAAAAGGGGAAGACAAAGCATTATGCAGGATTCAAAATAGGTATTCTCATCAGCCACATGAAGATTTAGGGAAGACAGATCATTACTATTGTCTATGCTGCTTGGAATAATTTGCTTTAATCTGCAGCAGGCTTTTCAAGGTTTCAGCCAGACGACTTTCCAAGTCATCTTGGTGGAACCCATTCACTAATGGCACTGGGGACTACATGTAAGGGAGAACATACTGCCTAGAACCCAATTATATGCAAAGATGAGCACATTGCCACTCTAGCTTAATATTTAATGTTGATTAAACATTCAATCGATATGCTGATTAAATTAAAAAATGTTGATTTTCAATGCTGGACACCTCCTAGAGTCACTGTGTGCAAGTCGGGCAGCCATATAAATCTACCTAATTAAATTTTTAAAATTATGGATTTATCAAATGGCTTATTCCTGAGGGTAAAAACTCAAATGAATTCAGCTGGACTTGGGTGAGTTCACAGACACACATATATAGGTTTCCTGGCTGAAGTGGTTTGCCACTGCCTATTTTCAGGATTTTTCCCAGTTTAGCCTAAAGCCCTGGAGTTCAATCAAATTCCCAGTTTAGCCTAAAGTTCTGGAGTTTTCTAGTGGTCTCACAGGCAAGTACTTTTTGAATCTCAATCCTTTTTAACTTTTTGAGATCATATGACCTCTGCTACATCCTGCAACCGAGTTGGGCTTCTGTATGGTAAAACTGATAACTAAAATATGTTAATTTCTTGCGCAGTGGCTCTCATGGAAACATGGTGTAAAAATACAAAATCCACTTAACAAATTAAATGCAGTATCATACGATCAAGTAAAAGCAGATGAAGCAGTACGGTGGCACATTCTGAACATATCATGGGAAAGTATTGTCAGACCTCTGAGTCTCATCATTTCTCCACTCTCAACGCCACCAATGAATGGAACAGGATTCAAAGTATCTCAGTGTTTCACATCATTTAATACACAGAGGCATATTCATGTGGGTCATTACAGGATAAACTAAGGAAAGGGAAAAAATATATGGATAATTCTTCCTCACCGAAAAGAAGCTAAAATGCCCAATGCTGCTGCCAGAGCTATGAGGGAGATGCTACTTCCAACAGTATACACTGTCTCCAATTTCATGAGATAAGATACCTGTAAGAAGACATCCAAGGATAATTTTTTTCAGGTAGGAGTTGTGTTCATACAAGAAGCCTTTCAATGTTGCTTTTAAAAAACAATCACAGTAATGTATCTTTTATTTGCAATAAACTTTAGCACCACCATGAATTGAGGCAAATAACTTTCTCTGCAAATCCCAGTTATTTCTCTGGCAGAACTCAGCTTGGTTGAAAACATGGAAGGAACAAAACAAAGAAATATCCCCAGCCAGGTGTGTAATTCCTTTTAGCGTATTTACTGTAAATCAGAAGTGGGATATACTGGTACATATTACACTAGACCAGAACGTGATTTATTTGGGGCTCAGTTTAATGTGTGAACATCACCATTATGATTGGTAAGCCAAGGTTTACAATTTAGAGTTATGTGCAAGCTCAGTCACTATGGCTTTTTTGACAGAGCATGGCTAATTATGGTCTAGCAACAGGGGTGGTCTTCATGAATACTTATGTGATTGCAGTAGGAATCAATGATCTGAGGCAGGGGTGGGCAAATATGGCCCCTTTATGACCTGTGGACTTCAACTTCCAGAATTCCTGAGCCAGCTTGGCTGTCTCAGGAATTCTGGGAGTTGAAGTCCACAGGTTGTAAAAGGGCCACCCCTGATCTGAGGCATGTTAAGTTGCCTTGTTCACATGACCCTCAAAGGCAACACCTAATTCACTTAATGCAATGACAGATATATGATTCTACCATTCCAACATTTTGAAAGGGTATGTATTAAAGAGGCTGTTGAATTGGGCAGTACTAAATTGGATCACTAGGTGTTGCTATTTACAATTATTTTTCTTACATGCAGCAGCTCTATTGTCTCTGAATCCAAGTAACCCAGCAGAAGGAATAAGCACTTATAGACTAAAGATGAAAGTAACCCCAAAAAATGCATTTTCTGTCATGATAATAAAACGTCTTTGTTCCTTGGATTTTATATCCCACCTCTATGTCTATTTAAACAGAATATAAAATGCTTAGTGCCTGTGCACAACAATTACAAAGGAACTAAATTGCAAAATAAAAGCAGCCTCATAAAGCACAACCTCTGAGAATAAAAGAGCCCATTAAATGACTGCAAAAATAAAACTCTCTCGGGCCTGCTTAAAAGAGGGCAAGGAAACAAACGATGACGACATCCCACTTTTCGTATATTGCACCTTCCGATCTAAGTCTGTTGGCAGCATACTCAAGTGTAACTTAAATTTTCAGGCAGTCTGCCAGGACAGTCCCTCGTGGAAGCCACTGTAATAATCTATTCTGTAATTAAGTAGAGTGTCAAAAACAAAGGCTTGCTCCAATTCCTCCTTCAAAGGGCATAATTCACCAATCAGACAAAAAAGAGAATATGTATTCCTGCCCTTTCTGTGTGACCCACCTATCCATTTGCACATCCATGTTTCAAACATGTAGGTTTAGGAAAGTTGAATCCTTCTTCAAAGTTTGTCCATAGCACAGATATAGCACAGTGAATTCTTAAATTAGTGGGTTTCGACCTGAATCAGTCAGGTTGGCACTCTATTTATCCTTCAGTGTGTTTCGTTGAACCCAGTCCTTCAGTGCGCCAAGAGAAAATCCAGTTCCATGAGGTCAAGTGAGTGCAATTATAAATTTCAGAGATATAGAACACTTCCAGACAAGTGGTTTTTCTGATCTACCAATCCTTCTGAATCCAATTTAAAATGCACCTACTGAATGAGATGGCTTTAAACTATTTTCAGACCTATACAGAATATTAGGTACAAGGGCAGTATAGAGTTCACAGTGAATCTCCCATCAATTACTTGCTCTTTTGTCCAACAGAAAGAACTATCAGCCAATTAGGTGTCACTTAACAGCCAATCACTGCAGTATTGGGTTCCTCCCGGTTCCACCCGGTTCCGCCGAACCAGTAGCAGTGATGATATGACGTCACCGAACCGGTTCTGCCCCCCTGCCCCCCTGCCCCACCCCACCCCCCGCGTTATTCTTACCTTTTATTTGCCCCACCCCCAATCTATTGCTGCCTCCTGAATCCCAGCTGATGGGCTATAAGGAAAAACTGTTTAAATTCTTGCTGTGGTGCTTCAAAGGGCCGCCCTACAGCTGATCAGTGGTAAAAGGCAGTTTGGTGGTAGACCGTTGCCTCCAAAAACAAATGAGTAGACCGGTGCCTGCAAAAATAAATGGGTAGACCGGTGCCTGCAAAAATAAATGGGTAGACCGGTACAGCTCTGCAAGCAGTTAAAAGCCTGGTAGTCCAGTACCTCTGCTAAATCCTAAAGAATTGTCACATGACCATCAAGCCACACCCACAAAATAAGCCACGCCCACAGAACCGATATTAAAAAAAATTTAGAACTCACCTCTGAATCACTGACTGCCTATATCCATGATGGCAAACCAAGCTTGGAACTCAAAAACACAACCTACAAAGTTACCCCTGCATGGCCCCATGGGAGTCTGACAACCAATCAGAATACAAATTCAATTTCAAAAGCCCAGAGAGGGTATAAAACTCAGGCACTCTCAGCATCTCTTCCCTTTTTTTTCTTCACCCAAGATCTTCAAGGCATGAGATCCTGTCCACCATTAAAAACCATCTTTCCAAGCAGCCACCATGTTTCCAGTGTCTTTCTCCACACTTGGAACTGAACCCAGAAGGACATTTCTTCCAACATTCTGAAGTTGAATTTGTTGCCTTGAAACAGCAGTTTTGCATCCGTGGTTATCAGTGATATCACTGACATAGAGACAGTGGTGGACTTTCTTCTTATGTTGACTTTCACATTTCTGTGAATGCTAAACAGTGGCTGGACCTATGTACATGCCAATTTTCACATGTTCATAGCTAATTTATGCACCTGCAAAATATGAATGTGCTTTTACGCATTCAAAAAATACCTCCCCCTTCTTCTTCTTCTTCTTCTTCTTCTTCTTTTTTTTTTTTTTTTTTTTTTGATGTTCTACACAAGGGTCAAACATTATACCAACTTTTGAGCTTGCATAAAGGATTTTCCATCGCGTGCAAAAATATTATAGCTGAAGAAGTGAACTCACCTTAGATTCCCACTCAGTTATAGGGGCATTAAGTTGTTTGGCATTTAAGCCACAAGCAATATATGGTTTGGGGTATTTTTCTGACCAGCCTTCCCTGGTGCAATTACGATACATAAACCCTGTATTGCAACAACAAGAACAGGAAAAACCCATAAATGAAGTAGTGGAGTATAAATAAGAGGAAAATGTCATTTTCAATCTAAATTATTTGATTTTATTGTTAAAATTAAAGCAAATATTGATTGCAATGTGATGAAAAGGTTTAACATTACTTCCACTTTCCTTTGCTAAGGAAATTATTTTCTTAAACATAATCTATTTTATTTCAATTTTTTAAATAGGAAGCCAGAGCTAAAACAAAGATACACACAAGACCACACAGGTTTACAGCTGTGCCGTGATCCCAAGTACAGCATTGATAGGATTAATATGTCATGCATGGGAGGTGGGGAAGGGGAGCTAGAGTAAACAAGAGGCAAATGACAAAATGTGTGGCATAGGACACAAATATAAAAGGGCCAGGTTTGCATTGTGATGCCACCATGCACATTTTATTGTTTCCTGAATCGTCATGGTTTATACCCAATGTCTCTGAAAGCGTACTAATTAATGTTTTGTTGAATGGATCATTATTAACTAAGTTTCTGCAATGAAAAGAGCCTTGGTACTACAGTGGTTTAAAGCACCCTGTTATTAACACAGCTGCCTGCAATTTACTGCTGGTTCGAATCTCTCCAAGGCTCAAGGTTGACTCAGCCTTCCATCCTTTCTAAGGTAGGTTAAATGAGGACCCAGTTTGTGGGGGCAATAAGCTGACTTTGTATAAATATACAAAAGTATGAAGGCTATTGCTGAATGCACTGTAAGCCGCCCTGAGTCTCCGGAGAAGGGCGGCATATAAATCAAATTTTAAAAAAAATGTATTATGTGAGCAATATGTGAACTTTTTGTTCATTTCATAAGAACATCAAGCAAGCCCTGCTGAACAGAATCTAGGATCCATCTAATGCACTACCTTCTTTTTCAGGATGGCCCTGGTAAATTCTTTTGGGAAGGCACTTCTTCATGCTGTCCTTCTGGGATATGAAGGCCACAGCTGCCCTCCAATGTAAGCTCTTCATCAACTGGAATAAGTTATTCCTCCTAACCATCATGTTAATACACATTGATGAGTATATCTTCATCAATATAACTGTCTAGACCAGCGGTCCCCAACTTTTCTGGGTCCATGGACCAACAGCAGCAGCGAATGTGTGTGTGTCTGTGTGTGTGTGTGTGTGTGTGTGTGTGTCAGTGGTGGTTTTCAGCCAGTTCTATCTGGTTCGGGCGAACCAGATAGAACTGGCTGAAGGAGGGTCCACACACCCGCCCAGACAATGTCCCTTTTTTGATGCTCTGCGCTTGAGTGGAAGGCCTGTGCATGCACGGAGGTGGCACGGGCAAGCGAAGTGAGCTTCCACACGTGCACGCTTACATTTACGAAACCATTAGCGAAGGTAAGTGGATATCACCCCTGGTGTGTGTATGTGTGTGTGAGGGGATGGTTTCGCGCACACAACCTAATCCCGCACATGCACAAATGAAGCTTTGCACCCTTGCCTACCCTTGCACAGATCAGTTTGCCATGGGCCGTGGATTGGTAGTGGTCTAGACAACTACCAAGTGTCACTTTGAGTCTTGTAGGAAATAAACAAGCAAGGAAGCAATCCAATTCTTGGACCTATTACTGTTTTGCTTTTATAATGCAACTCTCAGTGCTCAATCTACAGTGTTTTGGTGCCCAAAATGAGCAACTTTGGTGTCCTGGGCTTTGGGGATGAAAAATAGACAAAATTCTTCTTATAAAAACAGAAGTTGGTCCCATACAGTTTGAAAAGTAGCCTATGGCAACTCTGAGGTGAACCTGGTTGAAGCCATCTTGTCCTGCCTCACAGTTGCCACAAAGCCTGAGAAAGAAGGGGAGTGGGGGGAAGTAGATAGCCCAGCTTGCAGCCAAAATAAAAAGTTTTCCTGTGGGAACCAAGGTCATTGTAACAGGTGGCTGGTGAAGGAGGAGAGGAGCCTGACAGCCATATTCATTGGACAACATGACAGATGACACATTGTAAGTATTATTCTTTTAATTAGGTGAAAACCATGGGAACTTTCAGTTGGTTTTTACCGGCTGTGCCGATATGTTGTATCCAATAAACATATTCTTTGGGGAATCTGCCTGCCTCAGAGTTATGCTTTCAATGGGTGCGTTACTCGGGACACTGACAGCCTAACTTCTTCAGTTCCAAAAACCTAAAGCAACTCCCAGATCCTCTGAAAACATGTGAGACCATTAAATCAGTGGTGGGTTGTTACCGGTTCTCCCTGGATCAAATGAACCAGTAGCGGCGGTGGTGGGAGGCTCCACCCATCCACGCATGCGTGCGTTGCCCACGCAAGCATGCGCAGAAGCGTCGCATGCATGCGCAAGCGCGCAAGCACCCACGAGCAAACTGGTAGCGATGGGTTTTGAAACCCGCCCTGCATTAAATCATGGTTTTCATGTTACCTGTTTGTCCAGTGACTATTTGAAAGGCTCGGGGACAGGGTGCACTAACAGTTTGTCCGATGGAAGAAGACAGCCAACAGGTAAGATTATCCCACATGCCAAGGCATCTGCCTAAGGTACAAGAACACAAACACATCAAAATAGTAAATGAATCCCACAGAGAGTAGGGGGGAAAAAATCACGTCACGATCCAGATGTTGTCCTTGCATAACCAGTGTGGGGAAAATCAACCTCTACCATTGATGATGTTACCTAGTTGGGTAATGAAATGCCTGCAAGAAATCAGCCAAGCTCAGAGAGCGTCAAAGGCCCGTCGTTTCAGCCCTGAGCTACAGATATTCTCCTTTATTGGTAAATCAATCTCTGTGAAGCAGAGTAGAAGTGAGCAATAGCCTCACACCATGCCCTTTAGCCTCCTTCTTTCTGATGCCACCAGTATTTTACAGCTTATAAAAATATATTAAAGAGTTCCTCCTATTTACCCAGCGTCTCACAATGCATTTGCTGTAATTTCGATCAGATAGGCCTGCATAATATATAAACCAAACAACACAGGTTTTGGCAGTCTACCAGCCTCCATTAACTAATGCCAGTAATCACAAATCATGCCATCCCAGGAGCCTTTATTAATGGACTGCTGAGTGTGCTAAGAAGGAAGGGAGAGGTGAATTGGTCCCCTTATTTTCTATTAAAGGTCTACCTTTACTTTGGTGTTCAGAGCTGTGTGAGATTACTATGGGAGGGCAAGGAGCAAACATATACTCTAAAAGCAGATACAAGTTGGACAGATATTTCTGAATTCAAGGTGCTGATTAATAAGGCATGCAAGGCCATTCTTTTGTTTAGACAAGGGCTGAGTAGGTCAATGAAACCTAATTAATTAAAACCAGGAAGAAGTGCCTTCATATTAGTCTTCAATCAACCATTGTTCCAGAAATCTCTTTCCCAGAAGGCAGCTCTATTGCTAATCCTCCTGAATATTTAAGCCTACTTCATCATACCACGGAACATAAATCCACCAAACAGATCACTCTTTTTCCACAAGGTTTAATTATATACTAACTCTTTTGGTACTGTCGCTCTCTTGAGGGAGCTGGGCAGTGTGCTTTCCATCGTTCAGAAGAAATATAAAAAATAGCAAAGGGGTCATAATATTTAAATCTTCATTTCCTAGTTACTGTGATAGTCCAAAATTGTGGTATCAGAGAAAGGTTTTAGAGATTTGCGGCAAGTTAGAGTAGAGATTTTGGCAAACAGGCTATTCCCAATATTGATTTTTGAAAGTTAATCTCAACTCTTCTTCTTCAATGCACAAGTTGACAAAGAGAGAGCCTATCCTGGAATGGTAAAACAATGTGATTTGGAATTCTTTCATTTTCATATCCTATACATCCTTGCTCCTATAGGAGAAGTAGACATCAGAAATTTAGGCTAGAACTATACAACACGCCATGATTTTCTGGATTCACAGGACATGCTGAACCATCAACAAACCATAAATTAGCTGAACCATGGTTTACCTAAATTATACAAGCCTATCCTTAGCGCTAATCCTTAGTCTGAATAGGCAGCTGCACTGGTTCCAAAGGTCTTTTGTCTCTATATATGAATATAAGTAGACACAAACACAGTGTATACACACACACACAAACACACACACACACACACACACACATATATTCATATGACAGAGAGAGAGAGAGAGAGAGAGAGAGAGAGAGGATCCTAATGTGACATTAATTAATAGTTTAACCTTCCAGCTTCTCTACGGGATATTCTCCCCTGATCAGTATAGCTACAGAACTAATTGCAAATTAGTCTTTGGTTCCCCCTTAATTAATCTTTTATTCCTTATATGGGGTTATTCTGATCTTTCCTTCTTCCTTTCTTATAATCCTCCACTTCCTGAGTTCTTTATAAAAATGAAAAAATAGGTTAAAAAAACCAGAGAAGAACTATGGATTAAATTGCCATTTCTAAATTTGCAACATAAGCTGTTTAATTAAAAGGCACTTTATCACTAATCATTCAACTAAATCAAACAGGAGTAATATAATCACAAAAGTTGCAAATAAGTGATCATATTTCTGCTATAACTTGGAATACAAGTTGCTTATTGAATACCTTAGTTTGGGGGAGGGGGAGTGAAGGCTGAATAAAAATCACTGTGTTGCACAGGATCCCAAATGCTGTGTTTGGATGGTTGTAGAAAAGACCCTGACAAAATAACAGATTATGAAGCAACTGAATACAATAGCTCAAAATTGGGAAAGAAGTGCACCGAGGCTACATAATGTCACTTTACTTATTTAACCTGCATGCAGAAGATTTGAGAAAAAATAGAAATTGGAATTTAAAGCACTGGGAGAAATATCAATAACTTCAAAGAGAACTGCAAATGAGAAAGACTTAAGGAATCTTTTGTTGAAACTGCAAGAGAATACCAAAGCCAGTTTGCTGATGAATATTAAAACAATACCAAAATAACGTCGGCAGATAAAGTGAACTAGTGTAAATAAGCAGAGGAAAAGTTAAATAGTAAAAGTTTATTTTATAGTCTCATAAATTCACCAAGAGATGGTGACTATAGCTGTAAAATAAAAAGATTTTGATTCTTGGAAGAAAATCTAGATACACAGGCACACAGACGAAGCTATACCTAGGCAAGATTTTAATGTGTAGAGATGTTATGCTGATAACTAAGATATATATTGTCAAAGCCAGGGATTTCCAGTTGTAAATGAAAACTGGACTAGAGGACCCAAAATATGGAAACACTCTTGAGAGCTTTGAATTGCCAAAAGTAAAACTTTATTGGATACACCATTTTGGTACTGAAGGATCAAAACCAGCTCTGGTTTTCCCATGTGAATAACTTATTCAGGTGTCATACAATCTTACCCAGTGGTGAAATCCAAATTTTTTACTACCGTTTCTGTGGGCATGGCTTGGTGAGCGTGGTGTGGCTTGGTGGGCGTGGCAGGGAAAGGATACTGCAAAATCTCCATTCCCAACCCACTCCAGGGGAAAGATACTGCAAAATCTCCATTCCCAGCCCACTCTAGGGGAAGAGTACTGCAAAATCCTCATTCCCTCCCCACTCTGGGGCCAGACAGGTGGTATTTGCCAGTTTTCCGAACTGCTCAAGATTTCCTCTACCAGTTCTCCAGAACCTTCAGAACCTGCTGGATTTCACCCCTGATCTTACCCCAACCTGTCTCTGGTTATTTTATCAGCATAATTTACTGTATACCTATCACTACCTTACAAATTCTTATTTTAATAGAAGTCCACAATGATGTAGATCAGAGGTAAAGATCAGAGCTGTCAAACTCCTGGCCCACTGGCCGCATGTGTCATGTGCTGATCAGGCCCACGCCCAGTTTAATGAAGGGGGAAAAAGTCCCGATACGTCAAGTGCAGGGCCGGATTTTCCTATAGGCTAACTAGGCTTCAGCCTAGGGCCTCAAGATCAAGAGGGGCCTACATTCAAATTGTTAGCAAAATTAAAATTACACTTTCACTATAGGTGAAAGGGCCTCATAAGTGGAATAGCCTAGGGCCTCTTTTCATCTAAATCCGGCCCTGGTCACGTGACACCACCATGATGATGTGAGTTTGACACCCCTGGTCTAGATCATTGTGGACTTCAATTCCCAGAATTCCTCAGCCAGCATGGCTGATTGAGGAATTCTGGGTATTTGAAGTTCATAATTCTTAAAGTTGCCAAATTGGAGACTCCTGATCTAAATGGCCCCAATTCATACTCTGGGACATACCTGCACTCCTCAATAATTCATTTCCAGCTGTTCTGTTTGCTTCCTCCTGGGCAAGTGCTGAGATGCACAGTTCTTCTTCCATCCTCATGGTTTTTTTTATTTCGCATGATGAAATGAAAGCTCCAATCTGCTGTATTAAAAAGTATCATTTTATCACTCTTTTGTTACTCTGATTACAAAATACTGCAGCTAGGTCCTTTTTATATATAGTTATAATTACAGCATTTTAAAATAACACAGTGACTTGTTTTTCTTCTAAACTCAACTAGAATCCAAACTCATTAGAATTCAATCCCGTGATTTGTTTGCAGAAGTGGGGAAGCATTCTGGAAGACAACGCTGCTTTCTTCCACCCTGAAAAAAAAATTTTTTTTAGCAATCCCACAACAGTTCTGAAAAGGGTATTCAAACTTAAGGACAAAATGGTTAGCTAGATTCCAATGTAGACAGATCTTTTTTTTTAATTGCCTTTCTCAGGTTGTTTCACGTTACACCTAATTCCAATCAATGAATCACATAATTCCAGATGAGGCTTATAGCACAATCAGTCAAAACCATAATGAGGTTATTCCATCAAGGTTGTCATAGGCATATATTTCAAACTGGGAAGGCAGAAAAATGACCCAAAAAATGCATTCTTATATCATTATGTAAATGCTTAAATTCTGGGCATTATGTTGTGACATCACAATGCAATATGTTGTGACATCACAACATTCCTTTGTGTCTTCTTGTCCTCTTGGGAGGTCTCCTCTGATAGTTGTCCCCATTCCATTCACTACTGAGGCCTCTTTGTATTCGTCCAATCTTTTTTGCTTAATGCAAGTAGTGTACAACACAATCTAAATTGAAAATTATTTACTCATCAACTCTATTTTTGGGGTTTTTCTAAGGAATTTATTAAGTCTGGGTTTGTACCACACATGCTGTATTCGAATGTGATTGGCTGGTCGGCGGTTTAGTAAGTCTTCCGAATGCAACTACAATGCAGTTACTGTGTCTTTTGACTGGATGCATGGGAAATTGAAAGTGCCCCCGTTTCTCTATGCCTGCACAATTTAGGCACTACCAGTGGAATTAAGATTGTAAATTGTATATTGCTAGTAAGAAGATCCTGGGCAACCTTTTGCAATTCCAAACAAGCAGCCCCAAGAGATTTACAACATTCCTGGCGACTGCCTTATATGGTGGTAAAGCATAGTTGGCTTTGCAGGTCAGTTTATGCAAGCCTGATTTACATCAACCCTGCCTAGTGTACAAGAAGTATTTATTACTATTTGTGTAGCTGGGCTAATCTACTTTCATGCATTATGAAAAAAGGTAGTATTGCCATTATTGGGCCCTGAGTCCGCTTCTTCTACTAAAATCAATTATGTATCTAAATTAGAAAGTTTTATGCAATAGATACCCCAGAACTGATGATTACAGAGTTTATCTTGACATGTTACCTCCTGCAAAGGATTGTTGAATGCTGAATGCCCACAAGGCTGTCTCTCTCACCCAACCATTCTTCATATAGGTTTCTATTACTTTACTTAAAATACTTTTGAAATTCTAATTCGCAGACCAGTTTATGTTACAGTAAAATGATTGCCTTTTAAATCAGATTTCTTAATCCATCTATTCCTCTCTCTACCTGGATGGGGTTATGTCCAGCTAGATAGCTATCCAAAAACCAAAGGGGAAAGAAGAATTGGTTCAGAAAGAGCAACTGTAGGCAGAAGGGGGAAAGCATAGGATGTTTAGCACATCAAACACATGCAATTCCTCTATTAAGGAATTACAAAGGCTATTGCATAGGTAGATCCAAATCAAAATTTATTTTATAGAGCATCTCTTTTAGGGTATGCAACAACCCATCAGTTATACATTAGTAAGACTTTCTGTTTATGCAGCTGAATCATTTCTTTGATTAAGAGATGTGAGTCTTATTGGAATTAAGCTTGAGTTTTAATTTATGAGACCTTTTAGAATATGGCTGTAACTCAATGAAAAACATTTCAACTTGATTAACCTAATATTATGATTAAGTAACTATGCAGATAGATGTTGCAGTCAGATGCATGGTGTCAGCATTAGATATGTCCACACAGAAGGCAAAGATCGCCATCTTTGCCATAAGTAAACTGTCTTCAATCCTGGGTAGGTGAGATATAAGGCTTCTACTATCAAAGAAAAACAGTGTGCAAAATTTGCAAAAAGTCATTCAGGCTTTTTGCAAATAATTTAGGAAAGTTATAAAACATAAGCGGTTATCTTTATAGCAGTCAAAACTATTTTGTCCACCAAGCCAATACTATATTTTCAAGTCTGACAGGCAATTGCTTGCTGTGTTCTTAGGGGAAGATCTTCCTTTTCTTCTGTTCTTTCTGAACAGAGATGCTAGAAATACAGCCTAATGTTTGAGAGGTCACACTTGGATTTTTGCAGAATGTGGTAAGGCAAGGGTAAAGTAGGAGTATCCCATGGAAAGCTCTTATTTTGCCTTAGCTGCATCCACTTTTTGAGGGTGATTTCTCCATTCCCATCCATTTTCTCACTTTGTCTTTACTTATTGTATTTTATTTACTGATAAGTAAATAAAATTACTTAATTTTATTTACTTATCAGTAAACTCATAAGGAGTTGAGGAGGGATATGCAGGAAATATTAAGAGCTTGATGCATCTTGAAGATATACAACAATATTGACCTCCATATGGGAGCCAGGGCTTCAACTTTGCATATGGTCAGATGGGATGATGGCAGTTATATGTTCACCCTATCCGGAAGATCATAGCTTTCCTACTAGTAATCTACCAATTGGCCTAACCTTATCCATGTTGATGGGACAATGACAAGACTCCCAACAAAAAGGGAAGGTTTCTACTTGAGGACATTTCTCTAATCCCTATACCAAAGACAGAATATTTAATTTTTTTGTTATTTATTTATGTATTTGTCGAGTACGTATTAGATAATATATATAAGTATAAGCATGAATTGAATACATAAAATGAATACAATTAAAGGGAACATTAGGACAGGGATGGTAGGCACGCTGGTGCTCTTATGCATGCCCCTTACAGACCTCTTGGGAATGGGGTGAGGCCAACAGTATACAGTCTAAGGTTAAAATTTTGGGGGTTTTGGGATGAAATCACAGAGTCAGGTAATGCATTCCAGGCATTGACCACTCTGTTGCTGAAGTCATATTTTCTGCAATCGAGTTTGTAGTAGTTCACTTTAAGTTTGTATCTTTTGTGTGCTTGTGTATTGTTGTGGTTGAAGCTGAAATAGTCATTGACAGGTAGGGCATTGTAGCAGATGATTTTATGAGCTATGTTTAGGTCATACCGAAGGTGGTGTAGCAGGGGTGGGTTCAACTTACCTTTATCTCTGGTTTGCAATGGGGCCACCCGTGCGCGGTTGCTTTGCTCGCTCGCGCACACTTCTGCACATGCACAGAATGACATCAAGGTCAGTGGGCGGAGTATCCTGCTGGTTTTACTACCGGTTCTTGCGAACCGATCCGAACCAGGGGCAACCCGTTACAGTGATGTAGTTCTAAATTTTCTAAGCCTAAAATTTAAAGTCTGTTGGCATAAGGTATTTTGTTGCGAGCAGAGGAGTGGAGGACTACTCTTGTAATATTTCAATATCTTGAAATATTGAAATATTTCTGGACACGTTCAATTGTATTAATGTCCGATATGCTGTGTGGGTTCCAGAAACTTCAGTTAAGATGACAGCCTAATATTGATAGACATTAAAACAACCTGTCAGTCATATACAGAAGGAATCATGTTTATGCAAGAGGGAGTTTTTCTTTCTTTGTCCTAAATGGCAGATGTTGTATAAAATTGATGAGCATTATTTTGGAAAAAGAAACCTATGACAGAAGGCATCAAGTGTGAAATTTAGCGGTACCGTATCAGATCTGGATTGTAATTTCTGGAAGATCACTCAGTGGAAAGAAAGAAAGACAGACAGACAGATAGAATGCTCTTTTCATTCTAATGATTGCCCAGATTTTTGCAGCCTACATCCAGTAGCCCTAATGAAGTTTGAGCCTTATAACCACAACCATAAGAAATACAGGAGAGCAAGTTAAAATTAAAGCAATAAAAATAAAATTAAAAGTTAAAATTAAAACAATAGAATACCTTATGCCACCAGGCTTGAAGTCTTGGACTTAGACAACTTAGAATTACACCGCCTTCGGTCTGACCTAAGTGTAGTACACAAAATTATCTGCTAAAACGTCCTACCTGTCAATGACCACTTCAGCTTTAACTGCAATAATACACTAGCACACAATAGAAACAAACTTAAGGTAAACCGCTCCAAACTTTTTTTGCAGAAAATATAACTTCAGCAACAGAGTGGTCAATGCCTGGAATGCACTACCTGACTCTGTGGTTACTTCCCCAAACCCCCATAACTTTAACCTTAGACTGTCTACTCTTGACCTCACCCCATTCCCAAGAGGTCTGTAAGGGGCGTGCATAAGCGCACCAGCGTGCCTACCGTCCCTGTCCTACTGTCCCCCTTTATTCGTATCCTTATCCTGTATTCATAATCATGTTTATACTTATATCTGTTATCTTATATGTATTTGACAAATAAATAAATAAATAAATAAATAAATAAATAAATATAAATAAATAAATAAATAAATAAATAAATAAATAAATAAATAAATAAATAATTCTTCTATTTCAACTTGCAGAAGTAAATCAAAGTTGCCCGAGATAAGTCAGGACTGGTAACAGGTTTCAACACAAGATGTATTCTGCCTTTCAAGAACAAAGCAAGACCTTTTCCCTCACCTTAGAGGATGTACCGGTAAACATGTCAGAATAAGTCACATCACATACGGTTTCCTGAAGTGATTCAAGGGCTTGAATTGGTTTCCATGCCTGACATTCTAAATACCAAGTGATGTTTATAAATGTGTGTGAAATAAGTTGCCTGAAAAAGGGAAAGGCGTGAAACAGTGCTGCTACAGTTACTTAGTCAGTAACTCATAAGTCTTGCAGTAGGTACAGATAGCACATCCTTATCACAAGACAGTGTCACAATTGCTGCACCTGCTTATGTGTACGATATGGGGAGGGGGAAGGAGTGGGAGAAGTATAGAGGAAACCATAATGTGATGGAATGTGATGAACACTATGCAAAAGATTTTAAGGTCCTTTAGCTACTGTCCTCTAAATATTTTGGATGTCAACTTATCATCCCAAGCTATCATGGCGTTTTGCTGGGAAATTAGGAGACTTCTTGGAGGGTACCAAGCAGTGGTGGAATTCATTATTTTTAATATCAGTTCTGTGGGCGTGGTGTGGTGTGGTGTGCGTGGTGTGGCTTGGTGGGTGTGGCAAGGGAAGGATACTGCAAAATCTCCATTCCCACCCCACTCCAGGGGACGGATACTGCAAACTATACATTCCCTCCCCACTCCTGGGGGAAGGATATTGCAAAATCTCCATTCCCACCCCACTCTGGGGCCAGCCAGAGATGGTATTTGCCGATTCTCCAAACTACTCAAAATTTCTGCTACTGGTTCTCCAGAACCTGTCAGAACCTGCTGGATTTCATGCCTGGTACCAAGTTAGGATGATCGGCCCTTCTCTACTCGGGTTCTGTAACAGATCATGACTAAAAACAACCAAACATTCCATTTTAAATGTTGCATACCACTAAATGCTAGTGCTCGGAAAGCTTGTGCTTTCTATGCACAATTCAGTTTATTAATCACCCTGTCCTGTAGATATACAGTGGGGCAAAAAAGTATTCAGTCAGCCACCAATTGTGCAAGTTCTCCCACTTAAAAAGATGAGAGAGGCCTGTAATTGACATCATAGGTAGACCTCAACTATGAGAGACAAAATGAGAAAACAAATCCAGACAATCACATTGTCTGATTTGGAAAGAATTTATTTGCAAATTATGGTGGAAAATAAGTATTTGGTCACCTACAAACAAGCAAGATTTCTGGCTCTCACAGACCTGTAACTTCTTCTTTAAAAGGCTCCTCTGTCCTCCACTCATTACCTGTATTAATGGCACCTGTTTGAACTTGTTATCAGTATAAAAGACACCTGTCGACAACCTCAAACAGTCACACTCCAAATTCCACTATGGTGAAGACCAAAGAGCTGTCGAAGGACACCAAAAACAAAATTGTAGACCTGCACCAGGCTGGGAAGACTGAATCTGCAATAGGCAAGCAGCTTGGTGTGAACAAATCAACTGTGGGAGCAATAATTAGAAAATGGAAGACATATAAGATCACTGATAATCTCCCTTGATCTGGGGCTCCATGCAAGATCTCACCCCATGGGGTCAAAATGATCACAAGAACAGTGAGCAAAAATCCCAGAACCACATGGGGGGACCTAGTGAATGACCTACAGAGAGCTGGGACCAACGTAACAAAGGCTACCATCAGTAACACACTACGCCGCCAGGGACTCAGATCCTGCAGTGCCAGACGTGTCCCCCTGCTTAAGCCAGTACATGTCTGGGCCCGTCTGAAGTTTGCTAGAGAGCATTTGGATGATCCAGAAGAGGATTGGGAGAATGTCATATGGTCAGATGAAACCAAAGTAGAACTGTTTGGTAAAAACACAACTCGTCGTGTTTGGAGGAGAGAGAATGCTGAGTTGCATCCAAAGAACACCGTACCTACTGTGAAGCATGGGGGTGGCAACATCATGCTTTGGGGCTGTTTCTCTGCAAAGGGACTAGGACAACTGATCCATGTAAGGAAAGAATGAATGTGGCCATGTATTGTGAGATTTTGAGTGCAAACCTCCTTCCATCAGCAAGGGCATTGAAGATGAAACGTGGCTGGGTCTTTCAGCATGACAATGATCCCAAACACACCGCCTGGGCAACGAAGGAGTGGCTTCGTAAGAAGCATTTCAAGGTCCTGGAGTGGCCTAGCCAGTCTCCAGATCTCAACCCCAGAGAAAACCTTTGGAGGGAGTTGAAAGTCCGTGTTGCCCAGCGACAGCCCCAAAACATCACTGCTCTAGAAGAGATCTGCATGGAGGAATGGGCCAACATACTAGCAACAGTGTGTGCCAACCTTGTGAAGACTTACAGAAAACATTTGGCCTCTGTCATTGCCAACAAAGGATATATAACAAAGTATTGAGATGAACTTTTGATATCAACCAAATACTTATTTTCCACCATAATTTGCAAATAAATTAGGCTGACTAAATACTTTTTTGCCCCACTGTAATATGTTTTAAGGCAGGGATCCCTGAGATTTGAAAATTATTTCAAGGGGCTTCAAGGGTAAAAAGCTTGAGAAAGACTGATCTAGACAGTCATTCAATATTGAAGCTCTTATTAGTGTCCCAAATGTGCTTTTTCAAAAGGCAACTAGACTTCTGGTTTTTCTTTGAAGTCGATTCACTTCTCATCCAAGAAGCTTCTTCAGCTCTGACTGGATGGTGGGGAATGGAAGGATTTATACTTCTTGTAGACAGCTGGTCTCCAGGTAGCCTCAGTGACTCGCTAAAAGAATGCAAATGACCAGCTGTCCGCAAGGAGTATAAATCCTTCCATTCCCCACCATTCAGTCAGAGCTGAAGAAGCTTCTTGGATGAGAAGCAAAATGTCTTCAAAGAAAAACCAGAAAGTCCAATTGCCTCCTGAAAAAAGCACCTTTGGGACAACCATGACCTGGATAACTGAGAATCTTCATAGACTCTTATTAGTGTAACACAAATATTTATAAGCGGATTGGCTCAAGGCCTTATCCTTGATCCAGTGGTGAAATCCAAATTTTTTTACTACCGGTTCTGTGGGCGTGGTATGGCTTGGTGAGCATGGCAGAGGAAGGATACTGCAAAATCTCCATTCCCACCCCACTCCAAAGGAAGGATACTGCAAAATCCCCATTCCCTCCCCGCTCCTGGGGGAAGGATATTGCAAAATCCTCTGGGTGGCATTTGCCGGTTCTCTGAACTACTCCAAATTTCCGCAACTGGTTCTCCAGAACCTGTCAGAACCTGCTGGATTTCACCCCTGCCTTGATCCCTATCCCTAATGAAAGATTGGTGAAATGGTTGCCTTTCAAGATACTGGATTAGTTTCCAATACTCCTAGCTAGCATAACAAGCACAGTAGTTACTAATCATGACCCTTATATTCCAAGAATATTAATCACATCTCACTCTTAGCTATAAAATCTCAGGAACTTCTGCATAATCAAATATTGACAAACCTTTCCATCGGACTAAATAAAGAAGCAATTGGTTGGATTTACATAGCCTGTTAAGACAAAACCAACAGTCTTCCTCCTCCCCCTTCCTGCAATACATTTTGGCTTAGCACAATGTGCTATAGTAGAATATTAAAAAAGTGAGCCATAACTTGTGATCTATGGTGAGTGCGAATGTAAAAACAGATGCCAGGTTCAATTTTCTTCTTAGATAATTTTGGGTTCTAAGTTATCATCCTTCAGAGCCATTCCAAACACAGGGGTTGTACCCAGGCAGTCCTCAACATACAACGATTCGTTTAGTGACTGTACAAAGATACACTCATGGCACTGGAAAAAGTGATTTATGAGAGTTTTCACCCACACAACCATGACAGTATCTCCATGGTGACATGATCAAAATTCAGATACTTGGCAACGGACTCATACTTATGATGGTTGCAGTGTCCCAGGATCATGTGATCACCTTTTGTAACCTGCCATCTGAAATGGTGTAGGGTCTCTTGCTTGGGTGGGGGGTTGGACTAGATGACCTACAAGGTCCCTTCCAACTCTGCTATCCTGTTAAAGTATTCTAAAGGTAAGTATTCTGACCTTCTGACATGCCAAGTCAATGGGTAAGCCACATTCACTTAACAACTATGTTACTAACTTAACAACTGCCGTGATTCACTTAATAACTGTGGCAAGAAAGGTCATAAAGTGGGGCAAAACTCACTTAACAACTGTCTCACTTAGCAACAAAAATTTTGTGGTCAGTCGAGGACTACCTGTACCTCCAAAATCATCGCTGTTACACTACTACACATCCCACAGGAAATGTTACTGAAATATCATACAGCTTCCCAGGGTCTTCATGAAATGAATTGAGTAATCAATCACTCCTCTTTTTTTTTCCAGAAGAAATGTAGCAAGGACAGATTTGCTACATCTCCTCTATAGCTGCAAGGCATTGATTGCTTCATTTAGAGGCAAAGTAAGGATGTCTCAGTGCAATCACTTTTTTAAAATTGAAAAAAGCAACGAGATGCTAAATTTAATTTAAGTTGGGCTATAATTTTGCACAGGGACTTGTATCACATCTGAAGCTCAGCTTACTCTTAAACGTAAAGCCTTAAAATTTTAGATTTTGTCTGAGAATAATAATAAACACTCTTAGTTTAGAAACTACTCTGATTAATAATTGTTAGTATTTTGGGTGCCTTTGCTAAGTATTGACTTGATTTTAACAATAAATTTTAAATGCTAAGGTCATCTTTATATACAATGCTAATATAATATTACTTTGAAAATTCTTATTTAATTTTATACGGCTTGGAAATCTTTTCTCTGTCTCTGTCTGTTTATCTCTGTCTGTTTGTCTCTCTCTCTCTCTCTCTCTCTCTCTCTCTCTCTCTCTCTCTCTCTCTCTCTCTCTCTCTCTCTCTCTCTCTCTCTCTCTCTCAATGTATACACACACATTGACTTATGACAATTGAGCCCAACATTTCTGTTGCTAAACAAAACAGTTGTTAAGTGAGTTTTGCTCCATTTTATGGCCTTTTTTGCCACAGTTGTTAAGTGAATCATTGAAGTTGTTAAGTTAGTAACATGGTTATAAAGTGAATCTGGCTTCTCTATTGAGTTTGCTTGACAGAAGGTCTCAAAGGTAATTTCATGACCCCAGGACACTGCAATTGACATAAATATGAGTTAGCTGCCAAGCGTCTAAATTTTGATCATATGACCATGGAATGCTGCAATGGTCCTAAGTGTGAAAAATAGTCATAAGTCAACTTTTTTAGTGCCACTGTAACTTCAAAGGGTCACTAAATGAACGGTTGTAAGTTGAGAGCTACCTGTATACACACATTCATACATACACGCCCACACTCTTTTCTTTCATTTTTTCCTTCTTCTTGGTTGCACTTCAAATAAAATGTGTGTGTGTGTGAGACAGTGGTGGGTTGCCTCCGGTTCAGACCCATTCGCAAGAACCGGTAGTAAAACCGGTGGGAAGCTCCACCCACTGACCCGGACGTCATCAGAAGTGATCTGCATGATGCGAACCAGTAGTAAAGGTAAAGAGATGGAGGGAGGGAGGGAGGGAGAAGGAGAGAGAGAGAGAGAGAGAGAGAGAGAGAGAGAGAGAGAGAGATCCGCAGGGCAAGTGATTCTCTACAGGAGAAACCTTCAGTCTTGTTTCAGTTCCTGGTATTTTGCTCTTCCAAGAAGCAAAGTCACAATGCCACTTTGTCAATGGGATCATTTTGCAAATAGGACAAAATTATGGAAGTTAACATAGAGCCTTGGTAGTACAGTGGTTTAAAGCACCCTGTTATTAACACAGCTGCCTGCAATTACTGCAGGTTCAAATCTTATCAGGCTCAAGGTTGACTCAGCCTTCCATCCTTTCTAAGGTAGGTTAAATGAAGACCCAGTTTGTGGGGGCAATAAACTGACTTTGTATAAATATACAAAAGTATGAAGGCTATTGCTTAACGCATTGTAAGCCACCCTGAGTCTCCGGAGAAGGGTGGCATATAAATCAAATTAAAAAAAAAAAATCTTAGAACCACAGTGCCACATCACAACTTTATTGCATCTTATGCAGGACTAAGGCACAATTACATCACAAAAGTCATAGATTTTGTAAATAATGTTGATTTTGTAAATATTTTTGCCAAAATACCTGAACAGAAAAGTCACAGATGACTTCTGATACTTATTATCTATCCAATACTATCATAGCAAAACAAATTATCTGTCATTTAAAACATAAAAATAAATGCAATATTTTATTCCATTCATTTTTATTTCCATTTACTATTTAGCTTTCCTTAAGTGTTAACCCTCTGTGAATAGAAAAATTTCAAAATGAACAATTCAATAAATTGTTATAAACTGAATAATAATTCAAATTTCATGTTTACATATTCTTTTTTATTAGAAATATAATAAGTTCTATTTATTTATACCATTATTTGCATGCAGTCTCATCTGATAACTAATCATATTTTTAATATGTGCTGGATTATTTGTTTCATCTCTATATCTTGGGCCTCAGTTTAAACTAATCATTCTAGCCCATACTAAGCAATATTTGAACACGAGACAAGGAGCAAGAAATAACCTTTTAATCAGACATACATTAGCACAGTTCCTAATTTTAAAGTGAAATTAGTGTGTCAATTACAATAAATTATTATACAGAACACAATTAAATATTTATGTTTGACTAGCAACTGTCTTTATATGCTCCTTGACAATCCAGCAAATTGCTGTCATAAATTATATTTTTACAGACTGCATAACGAGCTGATTGTCCTGTCACTATAATGCACAGCTCTTGTGCGTTTTGGTCTCTGAAGCACAATCAGACAAGAGTTTATGCAACCTACACATTTTAATTTTGATGAGGGCAGAGGGGACTCTCTAAAGTGCATTGTCATACTTTTTATAATCCCACTGAAAAAGTTCTAAGATATTTTAAGCAACTCCAAATCCCGGTTTGGATTTTTCCCCCATTTTACATCACAATCCTATATAGATTGTGGCTCAGAAGCAAATGCCATTGAATTTTAAAGAAGTTGTTCTGTATAAGTGCACACGGGACTGCTCCAATAGCCCTCTCCCATATTTTTCTCCTTCTCCTTTAAGTGGGTGGACAGAGACATTTGGCTTCCTTGCTACCAAACACGGTATTCCCCTGATCAGTTACAGCCCTTACCGTTAGCTCCAGAGATGTGAAGATAATTAACGTAAAAACCCACATGGCTGGTGTTTCCTTCTTCCCTTCACTCCTTGCACACAGATCAAAAGTTACTTCCATGGGTTCCTTGATGTTCTTCCCTCTCTCCTGGATAACGTGGCTGTCTGCATCTTGTTGGTGCTGTTATATCTGTCTCTGAATACCAACAGGATGCTACAACACCTCCAGCCACAGGCATGTTAGGGTTTGTGCAGTCATTATATTTCCACCTCTCTCTTCCATTACTCATTGTTATCATCTCATGTCAAGAGGAAAGATCAATCCTTTGTGTTCCCATGGATAAGGGAACAAATCTGGTTATGGGACAACTGCATTTGTTTCACCCAACCAAAGATAAATCTGTCAAGGCATGGAAAATAACAGAAATTGTTCCAGAACCTAGAAGGAATAAAGTGGCAGCATAAGCCAATTTCTGGCAGGAGAAAAGCCACCATCCATGGGGTGATTCAGCTAAACTGAAACACTTTGCTAGTGTCTGCCCTGTGCAAATTGCATTTCCCAGGAGCACAGATATTCAGAGAGCATCTTTGACAGACAAAAATGTATGCTCCATCTCATAGGATGGCTGCTGGATGGAGTAGTAAGCACTCTTGCCTCCTTACTTGGGCAGAAAGCAACACAGTACAAAGCAATCTATTCTGGTATGACAACTATATAATTCCATCTATACCAACATGATTCTCTAAACAAAAGGGAAAGACAGGATATAAGTTTCATAGAGACCAAGAAACTTTTTAATAACTACAGGTTATATTGATGTGGATGGAGGAATGGAAGAGGGAGGGAGAGAGGGGGGGAGGGAGAGAGAGAAAGAGGGGGGGGGGAGAGAGAGAAAGAGAAACTAGATGTACCAGAACTCAAAGTTACCATAACAAGTTAGTTTTCAGAAACAGAAGGGTTCAGAAGAGGAAAGAAAGTAAGACAAGAACACATATTGTTCCATTTATGTTTAACTTACACAGCATATGCATCATAAGCATAGTGTGGGGAAGAGATGACAGCTGGAATAAAAGTTGAAAAGTTTCAAAACAATAAGAATTTGTGATATGTAGATGATGCCAGGGATGAAATCCAGCAGGTTCTGACAGGTTCTAGAGAACCGGTAGCGGAAATTTTGAGCAGTTCGGAGAACCAACTGTTCTTTGGAGGGACAAAAACTGAAGCTCAAGCTCAAATACTTTGGCCACCGAATGAGAAGAGAGGACTCCTTGAAAAAAATCCTGATGTTGGGAAAGATGGAAGGCAAAAGGAGAAGGGGACAGCAGATGATGAGATGGTTACAGAATGTAGATTGTGCAACCTTTCAGTACCGGAATCACTTCCAACACTGGTTTAACATTCTCACAGTATTCAAATACCCCTGCACAAAAGGGGCCACAAACAATATAGCCTTAGCTCTGCATTGTTGGAAGAAATGTCCATCTGGGTTCAGTTCCAAGTGGGGAGAAAGACACTGGAAACATGGAGGCTGCTTGGAAAGCTAGTTTAATGGAGCAGAACCATTAAGCACATGGTCTTGGTGCAGCTGAACACATGGAGTGGAGAGTGAGTGTTATTTATACCCTCTCTTGGGCCTTGTCCTAGAGCTTCCTGTTCCTCTGTAAGAAATGTATCCTATTTGTTGCTGTAGGGGTCATGTGCAAATCCTAGGACCGTGATGGTGAACCTATGGCACGTGTGCCACAGGTGGCACGCGGAGCCATATCTGTGGGCACGCAAGCATTGCCCTAGCTCAGCTCCAGCACGCATGTGCATGCTGGCCACCTGATTTTCGACTCTCCAGGCCCACTGGAAGTCGGGAAATGGGCTGTTTCCAGCCTCCGGAGGAGTGGGGAAGGCTGTTTTCACTCTCCCCAGGCTCCAAGAAAGCCTCTGGAGCCTGGGGAGGGTGAAAAATGGGCCTACTCGGCCCACTAATAACCTTTTTGCCATCACGTGCCAAAAGCGGGGAGAGCACGGGGGGCCGCGTGCGCATGCGCAGGGGATGGGAAGGCATTGAATTGTGGGTGTAGGCACACGGGCATGCAACCACCCTGTGCTCCCCCCGCTTTTGGCACACAACGGCAAAAAGGTTAGCCATCACTGTCCTAGGAGATTGTCTGAGATAAGCCTGGTTGAACTGTGCTGGGCGATGTAATATCCCCAGATGCCATGTGGTGAGCTCTGCTGCTAGATGGGTAGAGGGCTAATCCTATTATGTCCTGGAGGGTCATGTCTTAATCCCATCACCCTGGAGCTGGAAGCCTTTTGTTATGTAGATAGGATGGCCCAGTCTTTCTGGGGCTATTAACAAAGGTGGGGGCTGCTTTCCAAGAGCTTGTTTCTCCTTTTCTCATCCAGGGAGGTATAATATTCTGCCTTTTTAATATTTCCTATAATATTTCGTTCTTCTGGGAGATGGGTGAATGCTAACTTTCTACAGCATCGGATAGTGAAGTTAGACCCACTGAAAGTAAGCAAACATCTTAAAAGTTAAAATTGGCACTATTTTGCTTGGAATGAGGCAATAGTTCCATTTGCAGTTTCATGTTTATATATAATAGGTAGCAACACAGTGTCTTCTTCCACTGGGCTTGTTTCTAGTATCTGGGTAAAATATTTATTGCAGATAATGCTGCTTATCTATCACAATGCTGTAGAAATGATCAAAATGAGCATAGTACAGTTGCAAACCTCTACTTTCAGGGAACCTTTTTCTCAAAAGCTGGAACAGTTCCAATTATTTATTTAAATATTTATATCCTGCCTCCCCCTCCACAGACTTATTTAAAAAAAGATATAATCCAGACCTAAAAGTATACCTGCTCTGTTTCAGTTGGAAGGAAGATGTATCTTGGCAGGAATGGGAAATGTGCAGCCTTTGCTGAGCTTCATCTCACAGCATTTCTTGACAGTGGGCTTACTAGTTAGAGCAGCTGCAAGCTGTCCTTTAAGAGTGCCATAAAGTCTCCACTGTTGACACAGAGAACAATGCAATAAATCAGAAGATGGCAAAAAGATGCTCCCCTCATGGAGAGCCTAAAGGGAAAAATCTGGCGCTGGAGGTCATGTCCTAATGCTACACTACCCTCTGGTTTGATTTGAAAATATATGCAGTGCAGCTAAGAACTGTACTGTATTTTTTAAAAAGGCAAAATCTTTAAATGAAGCTCAGATCCCAGTGACTTCACAGATATGTCCTTAAAGGGATTTTGGAAATTGTACTAAAGCTCTTTACAAGATTGTTTCTGTTGCAATGTTTTCAGGATCAGACTCAATAAATCATTTAAGAATTAATAGTTCAAATATATCTCTCTTTATTTACACAAGGCATTCTATATTCACTGAATATTCACAGATAGAAGCAAGGAATGAGTGCGTACAGCTCCTTATATATACAATGGGTGGAGCTAGATATGGGAGTGGTGAAGTATGAATACATTAAGAAGTGAAGAATAAATTAACCCCTGATATCCCGTTCATATACTATTTACATATTGGAGAATAAGGCATTTACTTGTGACAAATCCCCCTCTAAATGCCGATTCGATATGCTACACCAATTACATTCAGATTCAGAACAATACAAAACATATAACTTAGAAGTCAGGTATTTATGTTGCTTAGATGGCAAAGGTTTTGTTAATATGTCAGCTAATTGTTCTGATGTCTCACAATGCACCGCTTTAATAAATCCATCCTGAGATAACTGTCTCACATGTTTAAATTTTATATCTATATGTCTGGACCTTTGTCCAATGGCGTCAGATCTAGATATTTCGATAGCTGCTTTATTATCTTCATGCATGACAAAAGGCAAGGCAGGTTTTTTCCAAATGTCAGAAATTAAGTCATTAAACCATACAAGGTTATTTGCTGCTTTAGATAGACAAACATATTCTGCTTCTGTTGTTGAAGTGGCCACTAAATCTTGTTTGCCAGTGTACCAGTAAACTGGACAACCGTTAAGGAGGAATATATAACCAGATGTACTTTTTCTGCATGAAGTGTCTCCATCCCAATCTGCATCTGCGTAACATGTGAGGTTTGGCTCCTTGACATTATTAGGCTCTAATATCAAACAAAAATCTAAGGTATTCTTTAAATATCTTAATATCCTTTTGACAGCTTCCCAATGGTACATTGTTGGTTTGCTGACATGTCTGGACAATAAATTGAGGGGTAAAGCGATATCAGGTCTGGTCCAATTGGAGATGTAAAGAAGGGAGCCTATGATTGATCTATAGAATGTGTTATCTTTGAACTCAGGGGATGATTCATCTGCATTCCTTAGAAAGTCAGTCTGCATAGGAGTGTCACAGGGTTTGGCATCGCTTAGATTACATTTGCTCAAGAGCTTATGATCTTATCTCTCTGAGAAAGCTTGAATCCCCTTCTAGTTTTACTAATTTGAACACCAAGATACTTATTTACTTTGCCTAAAGATTTCAGTGAAAAATGTTCATTTAGCTTTGTTACAAATGTTTCTCTTCTTTCTTTATGTTTACCTATGTACAAAATGTCATCCACATAGATCAATACAAATTCTATGTAATCATCACCCTTTTTAACAAAGAAACAGTTATCAGCAGTAGTAGCACTGAAATCCATAGTTTTAAGTACTTTTACTAAACAATCATACCATCGTTTACCAGATTGTTTTAACCCGTATAAACTTTTGTTTAATAACCAAGTCTCATTCTTGTTTGTGTATTGACTGTGAGGTGCTCTTACATATATTTCCTTATCTAATTTTGCGTGTAAATACGCAGTCTGTATGTCATATTGGAATACATCGAGATTGAGTGCTGATGCTACAACTAGAGCTGTTTTGACACTCTCAGTTCTTACTGTGGGGGAGTATGTGTCAGTATAATCCTCGGGATATTTCTGTGCATAACCTTGTGCAACTAATCTAGCCTTGTATAGAGTGTTGCCTCCCTCTAAATTTTTAATTTTATATATCCACCTAGTACCAATAATAGTTTTGTCCTTTGGTGCAATTGCAGGTGTAAATACATTTAATCCTTGTAAACTTTCCATTTCTTTTGTCATTGCTAATTCCCATTTTTCTTTTTCTTTAGGAGGAAGTTTTAACACTTCCTCATATGTATTAGGTGTCGTTGATTCTCCATTCATATGCATTATATAATCCTTGTACTTATTTGGCATTTGATTTCTGGTGTTTCTAATTGTTTTTTCAGGTTTACTATTATTATCATGCAAATATCTTGCTTCCTTTTTTGTTAATGTATCTGTCTTTATTTTGTGTTGACTGTTTGTCCATGTTTTGGTTTTGTTTCTATGTTTGTTGTCATTTTGCTTTTCTATAGTTCTTTTCTCTTGGGGTTTTGTATCTGTGTTGTTGCTTGGGAATATTTCATTAAGATGTATTTTAGACCAGTTGGCCTGTTCATGGAACACAGCTGTTCTGGAAACTATAAATTTGTTATTATTATCAATGAATCTGTATCCTTTTGTACCTGTCTCATATCCCATAAATCTAAGTCTTCTAGACACATTTTCTCCTTTTCTTCTTAATTGTTTAGGTATGTGTACGTCTGCAGTGACTCCAAATATGTGCATGTGTGCTAATGTTGGTTTCCTATTATACATCACTTCATATGGTGTCTTATTTACAATGCTGGACCAAGTTCTATTTTGTGTGTAATTGGAATATTGTAGGGCTTCTGACCAGAATTGTTTGCTTAAGCCAGCATCTTCCAATGTGCATCTAATCATGGTTTGTAATGTTGAGTTCTTTCTCTCTACAATTCCGTTTTGGAATGCAGAAAATGGGCTAGATGTGTAATGTAACATTCCTTTGTCCTTCAGCCATTGGGAGAATTCCTTAGACATGAATTCACATCCCCTATCTGTCATGATTTGTTTTATTTTGATATTGTGTTGTGTTTCTACGCGTTTATAAAATTCTTTAAATTTCTGAAAAGTTTCATCTTTATGTTTTAATGTGTATACAAATCCATAACGACTATAATCGTCCACAATGGTTAAGAAGTAACGTTTTTTATAAGTGATTGATGGAGTTAGTGGACCAACCAGGTCCATGTGTACTAAATCAAAAATTTTGTTGGTTGACCTTGTTGATTTTCTAGGCCTGGGACTAGTTTTGAGTTTTGTAGACTTGCATACTGAGCATTCCAAATAGTTTTCACAATTTTTTATTTTAACACCTTCTGCGTGTTCAGTCATTTTTTGTACTACAGGAAAACTGGCATGTCCTAACTTCCTATGTAAAACATGAGCACACTCATCATGAATTGGCTTACCTATTTTTGGTTTTTTCTCATTATGTGCATCCTTGTGATTATGAGCTACTTTACATTCATCATTGTCACTGTTACTAATGTTTTCATTATCTAGTTCAATACAATCTTCCATATTTGAATCAATGTTGTGTAACCATTTCTCCTTTGTTATTAAATAAGGTAGGCCTCCTTTAATTATTACTGTACCTATATCTATTTTATTTTTCTCCAAAATCGCTTTTCCTTTTGAAAACACAATATTAATATCAGAATCTCTGCTTAGTTTTATGGCACTTAGTATGTTATGAGGTATTTTAGGTATTAGTAATACCCCCTCTATTTTTCCTAGGCCAGGTAAGGTTACATTTCCTCTACCTATTACTTGGACCTTTTCTTGGTTAGCTACCTTTATTACAAATTTATCTTCTACAAATGAAGATAATATACTTTTATTATTAGTGGTATGATTAGTTGCTCCAGAATCAATGAGCCAATTATTGTTCTCAGTTTGCTGTATGTTAGTGTTGTCTTGTTTGTTTAGTCCATTCATTGAACCAGATTTTCTATCCTTTGAATTATCTCTGCCTCCTCTATGCTCTTTATAATTTGGTGGGCTTCTATATCTATGTCTATCAATGGAAGACTGTCTATAGTTGTATTTATTTCTGTGTTCTGACCTATGTCTTTCTTTTGGAATTTTGGGGCAATCTCTCCTATTGTGTTCCTTGGATCCACAGTTGTGGCATTTAAATGTTTCACGATATCTTTCTTGAAAATCTACCTTTCTATATGGTTTGTGTTCTATGTGGTTGTTAGAGCGACTCCTCCTTGAATTGTCTTCAGCTATTAACTTATTGGATAGACTTTCTATGGATAAGTATCCTAGATTGATTGTGTCTAAATGTGACATATAATTATCCCATGATGGGTCAAGTGAGTTGATGATAACACTTTTCATCGTTTGGTCTGAAATCACCTCCCCCCTTAAATGCAGTTCAACTCTAATTTTGTTTAAAGATATTAAATGTTCACTTATGGAAACCCCTGGTTTTATCCTAGAAGAAAAGAAATCTTTAGACATTCTTGTGGTAGTAGCTACACTATCACTGTGAAATAAATTGAACATGCATTGAATAATTTCTGAGACAGTCAGATTTTGCTTAATGCTGTGATACATTGCAGGAGATACACTAGAAATTAATAAGAAAAATGCTCTATGGTGTAAGCAGTCTAACTTTAGAGTCCAAGGTCTTTTTGGGGGATTAGTGATAAAAAACAGTAAGTTTTCTTTCATAAAGACAACCTGAAGCTGCTGATACCATTCTTGTAAATTAATGCCATCTATTCTCAGCTTTGGGAAGTCACTGGGCAAGTTTCCGACATTATTGGGTCCATTACTTACAACCGGGGGTAGTCCGTGGTCTCGTAAATGCTGGAAATCACAAAACGGCGTGGGGATGCTCGCAACGAGTCTGCACGATCCTTTCAGCAACTCATGTCTTCCTGGACCGTCTGCGTAGTCCTGCGCATGCGCGTTGCTCATTTCATTCCTGGAGTCGTCGTGAGAGGTTCTCGTCGTTGCGGCTCGCTCGCTCTGCTCCTCCTCAGATGAATCGGTCTCCGGCTCGATCTTGGGAGTCCTGACGATGGCAGTTGTTCTTTTTCTTCTCTTGAGAGCGTTGGTGCTTGCATCGATCTGCGGTGTGGGGCGGTATCTGCAGGGCTCTCTGGGTTCAGGCGTCAGTGCTCTCGTCGTCAGGATGGGAGCGGGTAGATTTTGAGGCGTTGGTTTGCTCGCTTGTTTTCTAGTTGATTTTTTGGTAATCTTTAGTTTCGGTCCAAAAGGAGCAAAAAGCGTTTTCATTGCTGACTTTATTTGTGTGTCTGTTGGATCACCTTCACTTTCCGATTCTGATCCTTCTGAGGTGTTTGACTTTTCTTTTTCATTCTCGTTATCTAGTAATGTCTTTCGCGCCAGAAATTTTGAATCAAGTTTTCTGATTGGCTCTGCTTCGCTCACCCTGGAGGTCTGTTGAAACCAAGATGGCTGCCATTCGAAATTTTGCGCGGGATCACCGTTTTTCTTCTTCACAGCGTTTTTGTCTGTAATCGTATCACTCACTATTTTTGAATCTTTTGGCTTTTCAGTAGCGATGTGCTTCTCTCTCGCTGCTCCGCTGTTTTTCAGCATATCTTGGAGGTTCGCGATGAGGCTTTCATCGTTCTTCTGGCTTTTTAACAGTTTTAATATCTCTGACCTGAGTTCGTTGTTTTCTATTTTGTTTTCCTCTCGGTCATCATTTTCATTTATTATTTCTTCGTCTTCAGTGGTGTATTCTTCAGATTCTCTCGAAATCGCATTTGTGGACTCATCGATTATTTCTTGATCCGTTTCCATTTCTTTGCTGTATGCCCTGGTGTTGGGCCTATCTCTCTTAGACATATTTAAGTTTTTATTGAGTCAATTCAACCATCCTCTGCTACCAGCTTGTTGCAATGTTTTCAGGATCAGACTCAATAAATCATTTAAGAATTAATAGTTCAAATATATCTCTCTTTATTTACACAAGGCATTCTATATTCACTGAATATTCACAGATAGAAGCAAGGAATGAGTGCGTACAGCTCCTTATATATACAATGGGTGGAGCTAGATATGGGAGTGGTGAAGTATGAATACATTAAGAAGTGAAGAATAAATTAACCCCTGATATCCCGTTCATATACTATTTACATATTGGAGAATAAGGCATTTACTTGTGACAGTTTCAGTACAACTAGCCTACAGTGACAGTCTTGGGATTTTCTGGCGGTCTTCTCTCCTAGTGCTCTCAAGATCCGTTGTCAGTTATTTGCTGCTACCAAGCAAAGCGATTGGGCATGGACACACATATCTATACAATACACAATATTGACTGCAAAATATGGGTTACTCTATATATCCTTTTAAATATGTAGTCTTAGCAGCTAAAAATGTATCAGCATATTTTTACAGTGACTGTGTTGGCACATTTACTTCTCAACTCTTCCCCGTTTTATTTTTTATTTGATGTTTTCTCGGATATAGTTTTTTGGGAAACAGCTTTGAAGTCGAACTATATACACGTAGCTGAGATAATAAAGGCGAAGGGTGTTTACCGCGTCCCCCTTTATTAATTCTACCCGCCCCATTTCCTCTTTCAAATTCAAATTCAAGTCTTGCAATCCCTCGGCCGTCTCGGCTAAATAATTAATTGCCACAATTTGCTACTGGTTAATTGCCAGTAATTAATCGTACAGCGCTGTCTCTATTATTCAACTCCCAACTCTTTTCTAAGAGTTGCAACGCAACCAGAACGAGCACAAAACCATTCTGCTTTCCACGGCCGAGAGAGATGTTGTACACTTTGCTGGCCGTCCGTCAACATCTCTTCTCCTTGTCTTCCCCTCCCAGGGTTAGAGAATGGTACGGTCCAAAGCCCTGTTGCCGCTCTAGAACGTCACAGTTGATGAACAGCATAGCAACCGAAGCTTTTGAGGCGGGCGGGCGCGAAGTGGTTTGTCAGCTACAGATCGCACCTGGCCGGTTCACCGGCTCAAAATTCTTCCTCTGTGGAAGGACCTCCGCTCCCGGTAGGTTCGCCGGTCCCTCCAAGCGAAGGACAAAATAAAACTGGGAGGGACCGTGGAGGGGGGCAGGTAATTGAGAGTTTCTGGGTTCCGCTGCAAATGCAAACTCCTCTCCTTCGGAGCAGCGCCTGCCCCCTTTGATCTAGTAGTGGCTTCTTTCTGTTTTGCCTTAAGACTAAAAGTTACCACTTGCACATTTTACTCCAGGTTCTTTCTCCACCTCACCAAAACAGACCAAATATTTTGTGTATTTGTGTGTGTGTACACACACACACACAAATATATAGCAGGGGGCTTTAATTGGAAATGCTAGGCATTACACTGAAGATTTCTTTTTTTTTAGCAAGCATTCTGCTTGCTGCTAAATTATCAGCACTCCACTCAGCTGATTCTTATGTTTAAGCATATGAAGAAGCAAGCTTGCTTTTTTTCTAGGTACCAAGATTGTTAATTATAGTATATATTTTATACTATTTATAAAATTACACATTTTTAAAAAAGGTGTATAATATATTTTTATATTATTTGTAAAATTATATATTTTTAAAAAAGATACACAGGTAGTCCTCGACTTACAACCATTCAGTTAGTGACCGTTTGAAGTTACAAGGGCACTGAAAAAAGAGATTTATGACCATTTTTCACACCATTGCGTTCACAAAAACACAATGGTTTACAACCATTGCAGGATCTCTATGGTCATGTGATCAGAATCCAGGCGCTTGGCAACTGGCTCACATTTATGACGGTTGCAGTGTCCCGGGGTCATGTGATCACCTTTGTGACCTTCTGATAAGCAAAGTCAATTCAAAAGCCAGTTACTAACCGTGTTAGTAACTTAACAAATGTAGTCATTCATTTTACAACTGGAGCAACAAAGGCGTAAAATGGAACTAAACTCACTTAACAACTGTCTTGCGTAACAACAGAAATTTTGGACTCCGTTGTGGTCGTAATTCAAGGACTATCTATAATGCAGTTTGGCCATCTCAACTGTGCCATAATAGAAAAGGAAAGCTCCAGAAACTAACTGGCAGGTGTCCAATTCTGTCTCCATTTCTTGGCCAAGGGAGCCAGTGTTGTCTGAAGACATTTTCAATGGTTATGTGGCCAGCATGAATATATGCCAAAGGCGTACGGAACACTGTTACCTTCCCACCAAAGTGGTACCTTTTAATCTACTTGCATTTGCATGCTTTCGAACTACTAGGTGGGCAGGAGCTGGGGCAAGTAACAGGAGCTCACCCCGTTGCGTGGAGTTCGGCTCTTGAACTTGGACTGTTAGCATCTTTAACTGCTGAGGCATCTATGGCCCATTGCAATCACTATATCTAATGAAGACAACTAAATGGAAAGAAGGAGTAACCTTCTTATGTCACTTTGCTGCCCAGTCGTGTTGAGATTTTAAACCCTTCAGAAGGGTGATGCTACCTGCTGAGGCAAGTCAGTATTATATTTTCTTGGAAGAGAGATATAGAAGGTACGGCACAGCAATAAATTAAAAACTGCACCTTCACTCTTTTTCTTCTCAATACAGGATCTCTTGCTCATGCCTTTTGCCAGCTAACTCAACAACCTAAAGCCATAATACTGTAGAACAAGGCTAGGGAAATAGATTCACGCATCATGTCAACCAGGGTGCATAAAAATCAATGATTTTTTTTAAAAAAAATCAAAAAATCAGACTTTTTTGATTTAAATTGGATTTTTTTGATTTAAATCGGATTTTTTTATTTTTATCGAATTTATTTTAATAAAAAACTTTTGGGGTAAAAATCTATTGTAAGATAGTTTTCTATTTAAGATACATAAATGATTTAGTTTATTGAAATGGGGCTTAGTTATGTAGCATGAGGCTGTATATTCTGCAATACTGAGACTATCGGTGAGTCAACAGTGGGTCAAAGGAGTAGCAGAGATGACAGTTGCTCTTTAAAAATTATGATTTAAATCGAGTTGATTTAAATCAAGCCTTTTTACTAGTGATTTAAATCATGATTTAAATTGTGATTTAAATCAACTCGATTTAAATCAAATCCACCCTGATGTCAACCATACTCTAATGTAATTTGTTTGAAGTTTGAATGTGTGTTTTCAGCCATTGTCACTTGTAAATCAGGTTTTATGATTTGGCATGATGCATAAGCTCAGGCAATTACAATTTACTAGTAAAGTATTGTTAACCAAATTATGAGTTGGCAGAGTGTATGACCTAGCAGTGGGTGAGGGATGACATAGAAACATAGAAAACTGACAGCAGAAAAAGACCCAGTGGTCCATCGAGTCTGCCTTTTGAGTGTTTTATTTGTTTTTGTTTTCTTTTTAATTTATTTATTATTTTTAATTTTAATTATTTTCTTATTATGGGTCATCGCACAGTAAGCCAGATGTTCAGACTGGTTTGGCATTTTTATCAAGTTCTTTCTAAGGACTTGGAATAGGCACATGTGGATGTTTAATGGTATTACAAACATTGTCACAGGTTGTAAGCTGTTCTAAGAACAGCTGTTCTTAGCTGTTGTAAGCTGTCTTTTGCAATTGACTGATAGTGAATTTATCAGTGCTGGTGGTGCTCAAGTGGTGCTCCATTTGTTTTGGGATTTCACCCAAACCTCCTATTTACTGTTCTTTTCTTTTTCCACAGTCATTGTATTTCTATTTGCAGGTCTTTATATTTCTATTTTGCTGTCTCCAGGTACTGCCACATCCACTAGCTAGACCAGTGTCAGCGCATCTTTTCGGCACCAAGTGCCAAAAACTCACACGTGCACATGCCAAAAACTGGAAGAGCATGTGCATGTGTATGCACGCGCCGGAAACCGGAAGATTAGCCGCCCGGTGCCTGCATGCACACCAGGCAGCTGCTCTTCCGGTTTCCAGTGCTCCCAGGCTCGTGAAGACCAGCTGGCCGGTGCGCCAGAACCCAGAAGAGCAATGAGCGATGGCTCACATGCCCAGAGAGATGGCTCTGTGTGCCACTTCCAGCACGTGTGCCATAGGTTCACTATCGTGGATCTAGACTTTTTTGTCTTTTTTATTGAAATTTGTTAAGTCTAGGGTGTTATGTGGCAGGTGCCTGTCTGCTTACTATTATTTTATTTATTTATTTTTGTTGGATGATGGGCCTGTGTTTATCCCAAGCTGGTTTAAACTCAGTTACTGATGACTGATCCACTACCTCTGTTGGAAGTTGATTCCAAGCTTCTACTACTCTTTCTTTGAAGTAATACTTTCTAACAGTACTTTTGAACTTTCCCTCCTGTAAATTTGAGATTATGTCCCTGTGTTCTTGATTTTTGCTTAATAGTGAAAATACTGCCTTCTAGAACCTTATTCACACTCTTAATATATTTAAGGGTTTCAGTCATGTCCACCGCTTTCCCTCCTATCCTGCCGGCTGTACATATTCAGTTCCTCCAATCTCGTCTTAAGTCATTTGGTTAGGTGTAAGAAGTTTTGGCATTGGGATGCTGTTTAATGGTCAGCTTCACATTATAATATTTATTTATTTATTTATTTATTTATTTATCTATCTATCTATCTATCTATCTATCTATCTATCTATCTATCTATCTATCTATCTATCTTCCTGAAAAAGTATTTGTTTCCCTTTGACATTGTGAGGGAATTGGCAGTGACAGCTGTCAAAAAGTCATATTTTGGAAACTGGCGTTTTATAGTTTAATTTTCTGTGCTGAGCCTCAAGCTAGATTTACATTTAAATAATTCATCTTATTCCAATTGGACATATAATTTCTTCTAGGTCCTACTGTGTTTTATAATTATCTTCATTATGTAAACAACTCATTCTAAAGTTATTTTAAACTTTAAATGCTACTGTTATGCCCCGTATTAAATGAATGAAGAAAAAACTGGAAAAGTTAAGATACTTCTAGATATTGCCTGAGGAAAATAATTATCAAATAGACAGATACAGGGGTGAGGGTGGAGGAATCATTTCAAGCTGTGGGCAGCAATCATTTGTTTAATTTCATTGGAAAATCTTACTAATTTGTATACCACATAGCAGTTGAAATAAATATATTGGTGCATGTAGAATTTTTATATGTAGTGGCCTGGTGGCCTGGTTGTGAGGATGCTCACCTCCCACTTGGAAGGTTGAGAGTTCAATCCGGTAGCGGCAGATGTTTCTTTCCTAGGCATAAAGAAAAAATATCTGCTGCAAACTCTACATGGTGTCAGGAGGGGCATCTGGCCAATAAATGCTCAGTTCCATCCGGTTGCCCTGACTCTACTCCGAATTAAGGGATAACAGCAAGCCTGTCAAACTGGCAGCCCGCAGGCCAGATATGGTCCAAACGGTCCACACCCACCCTGGCTCTGCAAAGGCAAAAAACATCCCAATGTGATTGGGTTTGACACCCCTGGATTACAGGGAGGGTTTTTTTATGTTACATGTTTTGTTTCAGGTAACAAGGTACTATCTTTTTGCTATTCTAGAAACCATAAACTCCAACCAGAGGATGGAAGTTGTGAGTAATATTCAGACTGACTTCCACAGCACCAAAGGGTCTTTCAGAAGCCCTCCATCCCTTCTTCTGGACAGCTTTGTGGAGGAGTCCCAGCATACAACTGATGTTCCCCATCACCTCCTGGAATCAAGTGAGTGATTAGTTGACTATTCTCAGGCAGAAAAGAATTGTTGGTTACCTTAATAATCTTGACGAACTTGATTGTTTATCACCTTGGCTTACAGGCAGAGTCTTGTTGCACCTAAATTCATTTCAAAATATAATAATTCAGTAGATTATCACCAGTTGTTGCTGTCTCTGTTAATACCATGCACGCCATTCCTCCCTTGCAATCCACTCCTGAGGTTGGAAGATCCTTCCCAGTGGTTGAGGAAGGGGGAAATTGCCAGTGGAGAACAGAGAATTTCACTGAACTAACAGTCCTCTTTTATATTCTTTCAAGACATATATCATCATGTAAGATAATCTGAATTCGAATATTTTGTTTAGCCAAGTGTGATTAGACACACAAGGAATATTTATCCGGTGCAGAAACTTTCACTGTACATGCAAAGCAACAGAATAATAATAACCACAATCATAATACCAATATGAGGAGATAGTAAACAAGATCATAAGATGGATAAATAATAACACTTCATCCATACATGGGTAAATATACATATATACATGACAGAAACATAGATGGAAACATAGACAGAAACATAGTTTCTGACATTCTAGACATTCATATTGAATGAACAGAGAATATTAATTATTTGTTAAATTTATTGGCTGCCTATCTCACTGTGGGGCTAAACTAGCTTACAATAATAAGAAAATGAAAGGAGCATAAACAGAAGAGAAATAAAATAATGAAACAATAAAACAAATAATGAAAAAGCAACACAACAAGAGTACAACAATATGATAACCAAAAAGATGGACAGGTGGAAAACAGAGAGCGGGGGTGGGGGAGGCAGGGGGGACGACTCTGCCATCAGTCCAGCAGCCACCTCCAGTTTAGAACTCCCCCATTTGATCCCCAGGTTCTTGCGGAAGGATAAGAGGGTGGGAGCAGATTTTAGATCTTAAGATACTCCAAAGCGCAAGCACCGCAGCAGAGAAGGCTCCTGGATCCCAATAGTTGGAGTGGGATCTGAAATAGTCCCTCTCTGTCTATATAACATAACTGAATAATACAATATAATTGATCTGCAGTTGAATCCCATACATAATGCTACCTTAGGATGAAGCCTAATATTGGCCAGAAAAAAAAAGACTGTCAGATTGAGGAATGGGGTAGTTTGTGGTTTGGTAGGCTAAATAGATTGTTTTCGTGTAGGGAAGATCTTGAGATAGATTATATCAGTCTATCTAATATTAGGAAAAAAATAGAATAAAATTAGTTATAGTGAATTCCTGGAGCTATTGTCTGGCTGTGCCAATTATTGTTTTGTTTCCTTTTTTTATTATTTCAGAGATTTATACAAAGCTATTAAGAAATAATGCTATACAAGCTAAACCTGCTATCATGCATTATGGAGGATTTGAGGTAGAAAAACATCATCAGCAAGTGCTAGTAAGTAAGGAAAGAGTTAAGAGCTGATACCCTGAAATGAGTTCAAGCATTTATTAACTTATTTATTATTTACCCACATACATATTTAGGGTGGGTGGCTTAGGGGTTTTAATGTCTTGTTTTTTAATATTGTAATCCATCCTTGGTCACGTATTTGTGAGTTGGGTGGCCATATAAATTTGCTTAATTTATAAATAAATATAGTCCTTATGACTCAAAACCACTTACAATGTATAAAGATAATGACATATATAAAACATAATTTTAAAAGCAATAAATTAATTACTGTTCATAAAAGCTATTGTTATCCTTGGGGGCATGTGATTTTAGAGGGAGGGAGCTGCTCCTGAGAATGCGATTCTCCAAATCCCAGCATCCCACTTGTATTGTATTCTCTTTCTGCTAAGACAGCGTAGGGCAGACAGATTCTACAAAAAGAAGAAAGTCCCAAAGATAATGAGGTCCTAAGGTGTATAAGATGCTATACTCAGGGCTTTGAATTGGCTTCAGAAGCCATAGTCAACCAATGCAGCTCCTGCAGATGGGCATTACCCACCTGAATTGACTAGTGCCAGTTAACAAGCTGTATTCTGTTCCATTCATGTCCTCCACATTAACTTAAATGTTAACCATTTTATCTACATCACTTTCTGTCTGTAATTGTGCCAAAAATACTGACAGGAATATCTTTTTTCTTTCTTTGAATTATTTGCTTTATCCTACAGAAACTGATAAATATTTCCGGAGAAGTTATAAACATCCATATTATTCCGCCAGAAACAAACTATTTCCAGATCAAATATAACAAAATTGTAAGTGTCTGTTCAGTAACCTTGAGAGTGCTCACATTTATTTCGTTTCTTCCTTTTTGAACTTCGCCAAATTGCAAAACAAATAATTTGAAGCCTTCCATAGGAAATTGTTCTGCTCTGTTTTTATAGCAGCGGCTTGTCCCTGGCTTGTCCTTTACAGTAACAGTTGATTTTTGCCCTGATGAATGGCGATACTATTACGACTGCATCCGAATCCATTCTCAGGTAAGAAAAGACAATAGATCTAGGTAGGAACTCTCCTCTCCCTATAAATGCAATTCAAGATAGTGCTGACTGTTCTTGACATCAGCACATACAATGAATATTTTTACTATGCTTAGATTGAAGATTCTTTAGACTCTTTAATGATCAGCTTCTTTTACTAGGTTCTTTGACTGATTTCTTTTCTTCAAGTTATTTTGTTCCAAGGCCAATCAAAAGAGAATGCACCCAGCACCTGGGGGGGTGGGGGTGGGCCAGTGGTGGGTTTCAAAAATTTTTACTACCGGTTCTGTGGGTGTGGCTTGGTGAGTGTGGCATGGCTTGGTGGGCGTGGCAGGGGAAGGATACTATAAAATCTCCATTCCCATCCCACTCCAGGGGAAAGTTACTGCAAAATCTCCATTTCCTTCCAATCAGCTGGGACTCAGGAGGCAGAGAATAGATGGGGGTGGGGCCAGTCAGAATTTTTACTACCGGTTCTCCAAACTACTAAAAATATCCGCTACCGATTCTCCAGAACTGGTCAGAACCTGCTGAAACCCACCTCTGAAATGGACGCTCAAAAGGAATATATACTTCGGCTTAAAATAAAGTAGGTGACGGGTTTCCAGCATTTTTTTTATTGCTTTCCTAGGAACTGGGATGCCTATTTAAAACATTCATGAACATTTTGTAAGATGGAACATGTAAACTAGGTTATCAGCTTTAATACTAATTGTGCTACATGCAGCTTTCATACTAATTGTGATGAACGTTAGTAAATTAGCCAAAATGTGCCAAAAGCGATCGGTAATTATATTAACAGTATTGATCACTTTGGCACATTTTGGCCAATTTATCACAACTTCAACCAAAGCTCAGTTTTATTCCGAATTTCTTCTAGTTACGATTTCTGATTTAGAGATTTTCTTGCAAACCAAGATACTGGTTGCATCCCACCAACTATGCAATACATTTATACATAGTGAATTGTAACTAGGTTTCACGAGGTTTCTTTTTTCTGTTTAGAACTCACGTTTCCAAGTACTTTGGCATCCTGTTTCTTACACCTTTTCTGAATTCAGCATAATATTTATTCTTTTTTAATACAATAATTTTTTATCCAGAAATTTAAAATACAAGCTCCAAAAAAAAAAAAAAAAAAAATCCAAAATAAAACAGTTAGACAAAATGTTTTTTTAAAATGTGCATTAGGAAAGACACACAAACACAGACAGATAGACAGATAAACAGAGAGACAGACTGACTAGAGATAGATATAGTCTCCCTACTTGAATACTGATAAATATATTGCAGCAATAATAGTTTCTGCCCCTTGCAAAGCAGGCCTACAATTAAATAAATAAATTTCTGCAATCTATTTACTTCTAATTTAACCTGTCATCTATCTACTACCATATAGGTAAGGAAAGGTAGTTAACAGGAAAATTAAACAGCAAGATTAAACATCAAAGCCCTCTGTTAACAATCTAATGTTGTATTTAACTCGTAGAAAGTAAATGTTTCTCACCCTAAAAGAAATAGCATGGTGTACATGCATGTGTGCATGCATGCAAGTGGAAAAATTCAGATCATGTTAATTTTGGGTGTCAAAACTTCAAGAACAGGCATGGTAATAGGTTTAGTCCTCCCAGGTCTTAAATCTAGGAAGATAATATAAAATTAGGCTTTCATATGCTGTATGTTTTATATTAACTGGGAATTAAAATATCCCCATAATTATTTAAGTCATTATGAGCAGTGTAATCTTAATGGTGTAAGAGAGCAGAACTAGTTTCCCCCTAGATCACAATTCTCCTGAGACTGTCTGTATCCTTCTCTTCTTTTCTTCTCAGGGAGATGAAACTTTGCTGATCCCTCTCCATGCCTATCCTGTGATGAATAATGTAGATTTTCCAGCCTACATTAATTTGTCGGATGTTCCTTTGGGACAATGGCAAGTGGCTATTAAAGCAATAACTTTTCTTTCATCTCTTCTTCATGCATGATAAAAAGAATTGGCATAATTAGACTTTGGCCGGTGGGCAGCGAAAGAACAGAATGCCTCATCTACAGCAATGATTCAATCAGGAAATGCAATTGAAGTTGTTTTTATTCTCAGCATATTTATATATTTTTCATTTGGTGACGAGGCACTGTGAAATGTAATTCTGGAATTACTTTGTAAAATTATTGATAGCTATCACACCCTAGTTGTGTTTGTTCACTGATGACTCTGAGAACTTTTGCAAAGAGAGAAAATGAAAGTGGGAGACTAAAATTCTAGATAATATTTTTGTTTTCTGGAGCCTTACATCTTTTAAGAAAATGTGATTGGTGGGGAAGTATTCCTCTCTTTTTTTTTATTTTCCCCTGATCTTACTGTTTTGAAAAAAAAAAACAGGATTTGTTTCATCTTTTTCTCTGGGTTTGTTTGTTTGTTTTATTAAATTTATATACCGCCCTACTCCCGAAGGACTCAGGGCGGTGAATAGGCACAAAATAAATACAAAAGTTAGAAACATAATTAAAACCAAATTAAATAATTTAGCCCGAGACAATTAAAAATCCCAATAATTTAAAACAAATTAAAATTTCAATTTAAAAATTTAAAAGAAAGGGGAGAAAATTAGGCCAGGCCGGCTTGCTGGAATAGGAGGGTCTTAAGAGCACGGCGGAAAGTGTGCAGAAAGTGGGTAAAGCATTCTCATCTGAACATCTTTATATTGGTAGGGATAAATGATTATATATGGAGAAAGAATATGCCTATGGATAACTGCTATGAAATAATAGTGTGTTCGTAGTATAAACTGAGTAGAATTACTGCTCCCTGAATTTACTGTAGTTGCTTTCTTGCAGATGTTTCATTACTCAAACTAGGTAACATTATAATGATGATTTTACCTAGTTTGGGTAATGAAACATCTGCAAGGAAACAACCAAGTTCAGAGAGCACCAATGACCCCTCATTTCATTCCTGAACTGCAAATGTTCTCTTTTATGAGTAGTATAACTTGGTAGTAGTAGTAGTAAGTTTTATACTCAAATATACTGTACCATCCCTGCCTGTTGAAGGGAGCCAGTTTACCTGCAGTTCATGATGCCAACTTCAATTGTATATTCAGGCATTGAACTTCTTTTCTGTTGTAGAATCAGATGTATACATAATTGGAAAAAATTATATAAAGAGGTTTTTGTGTTCCCTGTGCTGTAAATTTCACATATCTCTTTTTGGAGCAAGGTCTGAAATTTATGGCAGCCCCGCCTATCTCTAGCTTTCAGGATACTCCTGCATTATTTCTTGAGAATGTTCAAATTCTCCATCTAATATACTTGTTAAATGGACAGAGAATTATTTCTGAGTGCATCTGAGTAGGATTAAGGGGTTAGATTTTTTTTGGTTGTTTTTTTACTTTTAAATCTTACATTTTATTTTATTTTTTCCATTAGAAATTCTGTCTGTTTTTCCCTTTTCTTTCCTCCTGCTTTGATCCTTGGCAATACCCTCTATACATCCATGGCTTCAATTATTTGCAAAGGAAAGAAATGCTTCCCAGGTTGAACTTCTTAAACGCCCATCAAAAAAAAAGATACTATTGTTGGTATTCACACAAACAAGAAAGACAGAAAGAATTGTTTTTAGGAAGTACTGTATGTAAACTGCATTCCATTGTAATCGGCTAGACAGGATTCAAGTGAGACAGTTTATTTATATTGGAGTTCATGGAATGAAATAGACTTAAATGGAGAATATTCAGAATTTTTTTCCCTAAATAATAGTGAAGCAGGAATTGCTATCTGCACAGAAAAGTAAACTTGGGAAAAAATTATGAGATACTCAAGAACCTACAAATTGAAGCTACATGCTAGTTATAATAGCATTGGATTTTATGGAGGAAGTCCATTCCCTGAAGCTCCATTGCCTAATGCCCGCCTAGAGGGTCATGGCAGAATTGCATTCAGTGCTTCACCCTTGCATTCCATACTAAGTAAAGCTTAGTTATTGATTTAAGCTGCTGTCCTAAACAAGAAATGAACTCATGCACATAAACATATCAATTATTAAACAAGGCTTTATAAATATGGTACCGTATATGCAGTATATATTACAAGTAAGAGTCAAGCTATAGATTTAGTTGTCCTCAATTCTACCCTTTTTGGTAAAGAAATCTAATTTCCAAATGTCCCTTGTTCATTTTTATTATTCATGTCATTCCACTTGAAAAATCCCATTAACAGAAGTGAAAAATTGTAGTCTTATATCCGCAGCCATTAGTGATTTTTTTTCCAGACTACTTTCCAGAATTAAATTTACCGAATTAAAAACGTGCAGTTTCATAGACTTTGCTGTGTTTTAAAAACAGAACAAAGTCTGTGAGGTTGCATGTTTTTGAATCGCAACAAGTAATGAATATTGCAGACCTATTAAAGAAGTAAGCCTCACTGAATTCAACAGGATTTCAGGGAGGTGGATGGAATAGAAATATGAAATAAATAAATTACAGCCGTGAAGGTTTAATTGTTAATTTTTAAAAAGGAAGAATATTTAAATTAAAATCAAGTGAGGTCTGTTTTTTTACTCATGAAAACAGGAAGCTGCTTTTTCTTTTATATGAATTTATAATGCAAAAGCTCAAACCTCACTAAAATAAATTACATACATACAGAGGTAAATGCATATGTGTTTTCAATTATTAATACGAGACTGCCAACTTTCATAAAATATGAAATCATAATTTATCTAATATAGTTGCTTGATTAGGGCTGCATATTCATGTAGCTCATTCTCCAGTAACTAAATAAAATTTGGGTGCAAATCATTTAAATTGGAACAGGCTTTAATTTAACATATGGCAGGCATTATTTTGAAAATTGCTCTCCTGTTTACAGGTTCCGTATTTTATGCCATCATATCAGCATATTTTCTGCCATGCTACTGCTGGAATGATAATATTAAAAATTTGAATATAATTATTTGCTATTTGGTCCTGTTCTCCTTTTTCAGTAAGTCCTATGTGATCCCACTGCAGTGTAGCTGCCCCATAGATTTTGAGTTTCAGATTGAGTACCTTCAATCCCACAAAGCCTTTACTGTACAACCCATGTCAGGTAAGTTCTGAAAGGGAAGCCGTGATTCATGAATGTTTGGAATTTTACATAGTAATATGAATGAATGAATGAATGAATGAATGAATGAATGAATGAATGAATGAATGAATGAATTTTAAATGGCTATCTCCCAGTATGATTTCATGTGTCACCTTAAGTCCTCCCAAGTTCTGTTTGATTTTCACTGAGCATGTTATGTGAACCTATCCATAGGTTCTAATTTATACACCAAAGCAAATCAACTTACCATGTATATACTTCCTTCCTACTCTGCCTTGATAATGGGGACATTTGCTCAAGCATAGATTTTCGAAATTCAGATGGTCTTCCCAAAACTTAGCCTGCCTTGGATGCCAGTCTCCGTAGGATAGGAATGGTTCACAGACCCTCTTTTTGTAAAGCTAACCAAAACTGACCTTTCGTAATCAAAACATTTTATGTTGATTTTAAATCCTCTGCATCAATGTGTCCAGACATTGGAATGAACAATAAGAAAAATAATGGGAAGGATTTGAAAAAGCATGAATTAGGAAAGCCATATCATGAACTTCTTAGAAAGCAGTCCTAACTGAAATTCAAGGGGAAGCAATGTACTCAAAATTTTCAAAACCCACCAATTCACACAGGCAGAAGTACTTTTCTTGGGCTTTTCAGTGCAGTGGATCTAATTTTGGGGAAATTGACCCTACCCGCCAATTGAAAATAGCATAATGATCTGAAGGAGATGGGCAGTTCAGAAATATGAAAACTAATTAAATTAAATGTATTATATTAGCTCTAAATTGATTATTTGGGAAACTTGATCCAAGTCTTTCCAGGGAAACAAGAGGCTTTTGAATTCAAAATAATTTAGTTCCAAGCTACTTTTATTCCAGAATCATCTTTCGGTACATTGGGCCACAAGGACAGCCAATGTATGATATGTACAAAGGTTCAGAGAGGAGACATGTTAATTCTTTAGAAAGCAATCCAAGTAGTTGAAAGTTGCTTTGCGTAGCAATATTTTCCAATTAGCTGATCAAAATATTTTCTCTCTTGCAGCACCCGGAACAATACACACACACACACACACACACACACAGAGAGAGAGAGAGAGAGAGAGAGAGAGAGAGAGAGAGAGAGAGAGAGAGAGAGAGAGAGAGAGAATATTTAGACAGGAAAAGAATAGCAGATTTTTAGAATAAGTACATTAACTCCAACATAACATTTTGTTTGTTCATTACAGGAATAATTCCAGCCAGTGGGAAAACAGAAGTGATGGTTACATTTGCACCTTTTGAATATGGGACAGCCCAAATAAAAATCCAGTTGTGGATTTCGCAGTTTAACTCAAAACCTTACAGTTGTACATTCACGGGAACATCTATTCCACACCTAAACTTTATGTACGTGAAGCTCATAATGTTTTGAATATTAATTAACAGAGATCTTTATTAGATAATATTTGCAACTGAGGGTTACGTATTCAAAAAAACTATATCAACTGAGTAGGTCTAACTCCCAAAAACATCATGTTGAAAATGTTAATTACATTTATCTCCCATTGAAATTGATGTGCTATAAAATATCAGTCCTGGTTAAACTTTTTTTCTTTTTTTTTTGCATTGCAATCCGTAGATGCTTGCCTCAGTGATAGTTTGACTACTAGACCATGTTTATCAAGAATCTTAGTTAGTGGATTCTGGACCAGTGAAAAAATAACATTGTTCAACCATGCTTCCTGTCACTTAGGCTAGTAGAGGAAAGTAGCAAAACTGAACTGTTTCACAAAATAATTGTCCACCGAGAACAATGGCTGGAGGGGAAATTTAGGTGAAAAGTTTCATTTGAGTTGTAAGACAGCATGTCAGCAACAGAATCACTTAATATACAGGTAGTTCTTGTTTAGTGACCATTTGGAGCTACAATGGCACTGAAAAAACTGACTTATGACAATTTTTCACACTTATGACCGTTGTACCAGCCCCATGGTCACGTGATTTACATTCAGATGCTTGACACCTGTTTCATATTTATGACAGTTGCAATGTCCCTGGGTCATGTGATCACCTTTTGGGTCCTTCTGACAAGCAAAGTCAGTGGGGAAACCAGATTCACCCAACAATCATATTAAATCATGTTTAACTAACTGAAGTGATTCACTTAAGAAATGTGGCGAGAAAAGTCGTAAAATGGGACAAAACTCACTTAACAAATTTCTCACTTAGCAACATAAATTCTGGCCTCAATTGTGATCCTAAGTCGAGGACTACCTGTAAAAAGAAACAAATGGAAGTAGGTCATTTTAAAATGGTTCACTAGTCATAGGCCCCTTCCACCTGCAAGGGACTCACTAATATTGGCATTTCACGTCCCTGCTAGCTTATGGATTCCAGTTGTCTTCAGAAATTAAACTGATTAACTCAAGATAATTAACACAAGTTAATCAACTCAGCTCCAACACCAGAGGAAACACTGTGATGATAGTACCTCCTCTAAACTTGTGAAATAGCTTACACATTGTTGAGAATGTCAGCCTCATCTGTCTCCTGGATTCCCTCTCCTCCTCCTCCTCCTCCTCGAAGCCATGGAGCTATGACTTCTCCTCAATCCTAGCTGCACAGAGAAGTAGCTTTATTGTTCCCTAAAGAGAGGTCAGCTTGCTTCCCTCCCACTCCTTCCCTCATTGTTTAGCTAATGCAGCATGACATGTGATGGAGACAAGCAGTAGAAAACCAGCTGTTTCCTCTTTTTGATACTCTCTTTATAAACTGGCTGCAGGAAGCATTGACAAGTGCCAAGAGGGTACACATTATCATTAGAGTGATGAGGGCAAAGATGATGTCTGTGAGGAAAGAAGTCATAGTATTTCAATCAGGAGAACATCATTCCAGAAACATTCAATCATATCTAAGCCTTCAGAGCTCCAGGGAGAAAGCTGCCCTTGACATTTAAAGAATGGACTGTTTTGGAGTAATAAACCAAACAAGCCAGTTTGAAATAAATAATATGCAAAGATTTTAATTGCAATTGAGTCTGGAGAAGTGATATTGCGTTCCACGCCATTGAAGCAGTTTGCCAATTTTGGCCTCAGATTTCAAGAATCCCCATAAAGTATGTTTCAAAGGGAGAAGCGTTTCCTACAAGATTTTTTTCCTCCAGTCCAAATGAAAATCTGAGTTGGAGAACAGTTTTGGCCTCCCCCTTGGTTACCGCCACCACATTCCATTATTTCCCAAGTCTACTGGTGCTACACTCTAGCACAGGGGTGGGGAACTATGGCCCTTTTATGACTTGTGAACTTCAACTCTCAGAATTCCTGAGCCAACCATGCTGGCTTAGGAATTCTGGGAGTTGACATTCACAAGTCATAAAGGGACCATAGTTCCCCACCTCTGCTCTAGCACATCCCTTTCTTTTTCCTCAAAAATAGCAGGAACCGGTTTAATGTATACGGTGAAAAGGGAAATGTCTCCGTTTGTGCTGTATAATTTGAACTGAGTTCTGTGTGTGCTATGAATGTATGTAATTTTCCCAAGGGATCCTCTCTTTACTAGAGCTTTACCTTTTTAGAACAATATTTCATTACCCAGATAATAAAGCTAATGTGTTTCTTCCCTCCCCCCCTAAATTTCTATACTCCCCCCCCCCCCCAAATTCCAGAAGAAGAGATTTGGAGAACCAAGAGTCAGTTTTGCAAAGAATACCAAAGTCTGCTGAAAAAGCAGTGTTGTGCCTGCCACAGAAAACACGATCACCGAAAGACAAAAAGCCCAGGCCGCTACAAAAAGGACAGGTACAGAATGGACAAAGATAAATTGTTGCTATAAAGGAAGGAAATAACATTCAACAGTCATTTTGACATAGCCTATTTATTTTCGTAGACTATTGAATATAAAAACTTGAGGTTCCCTGTTGATTTGTCAAATCCTTACGCTGTGGGAACAGTTTTGATTCAGGAACCAGGCAAATTGAAGATTAAACATTTAAGGGAAGGTAATAACTTTTATTATTATTGTTTGGTCACACAATCATCCAAATATTTAGACTCGATTTGGCATTTTTATCCACCAATCAAGTCCTACTCAAAGATAGTTAGGCAGATGTTGTTTGATGGTGTTAAAAGTCTCGTCGCAGGATGGAAGCTGTTCTAGTTAAAATTGCTTTTTGCAATTAACTGACAGTGATTTTTGTCAATTCCAATGTATGTTCTTACTATACTTAATTATATATTTTATCCTGCCCTATTATATAGTTTAAATTTATTTTACCAAGGACTCCACAAATTTATCATATATATAATAAATTAGCATTTATTGTGTGTGTGCACATATGTGTGTGTGTGTGTGTGTCAATCGTGTAGGAAGTAATATAAAATGTATTTAATGATAATATAATTACATAAATTATCTTAGGATGCTCCTGATATCAGTGCAGTGTTTTGAAATCTTGCAACTTCTCAATAATTCTGCTTCTTTCAGATATTTAAGAATGGGAAATATGCTTAATGCTACCCTTTTAATATCCTGATTAACCGTTTTTTATTTCTGTGTTATGCAGTCCTAGGAGGACAAGGTGATGGAGGAACTAAAACACGACAGATAAAAGAAGCCGTTTTTCAACTAAAAGTCAAACAGGATATACAAGAAGAGGAAATTAATCAACTTAAGTGGTGAGTGATGGCACACTTTATACCAAATGGGCAGGAAGTTAAAATAACTCTTCCAATCAAATCATTCTGCCAGTTAGCATATTAATAAAAGAGGTTTTGCAATAAAAGTTACATACTTATCATTTCTCAGTTTGTCAGTTTGATTACATGTTCTAAAATTGTGGTTAGTTGTTTCACTGTAGGTAAGCAGCAGATACCAATAAAAGTGGGAAGGAACATTTTTTAAACTGTTGGTGGCCTTGTAATAACTCTAGGTGTAATAACACATACATCCAAGGATAATAAAGAGGCTTGATAGAGGTTTTAGAATAATGTGAAAAAGCAGAAATAATAAGAGGGAATAATAAATAATCAAGTGTATTGCTTGATCATTTGATTGATTGATTGATTGCCTTAACATGAACAGAAGCATTTTTGCCAAGCCACCAATGGGTACAGTCAATTGACTAGATTAACACAATGCTCTAAGACTTTAAAAAATGTAAAAACAAATCCGGGCAAAGTATAAGATGTTAACCTAATCTATTACTTTCAAACCATGATTTGTGGTTTACTGCACTCTGTGAATCCAGCCATTATGATATGTTTAACAACCAGAGTTGAAACAAGCCATGATTTTACATATGTATGAATTAACCATTATGATCTTTGACCTGGCTTGTCCATTATTAATTACAAGTCCCACAGTTCTAAATTTGTGAAAACCCTATGAAGCATAAGTCAGCCAAGCATTTTACAGTTGGGTGACTTCAGGAGAACAAATTTAAGTTAATTTCGTTAACTAAAATAAGTGGATTTTTAAAATGTTCAACTCTAGAATATTGTTATCCATCCTGTCGCCTCACTGTCAGTCATGTGCATCAACATGATTGGTTGATTGATTTGATGTGTGTAGTGAAGTGACAGCAGGTCAGTGGACAGATAATCTACAAAAGTCATTTTTATATTACCAGTAGGTTTATTTTTCTTCAGATGGAAGGATTGTTGGTCAAGAGGGCTTTGTCTGATCTTTTTTTTTTTTTTTTACTAAAACTCTTCTTCTTTTGAATTTCAAACATAGGCAAGTTCATTTAGGTAAAGATCCAATATGTCCAACTCTTCAAAAGCAAATCCTTGAAGATCGACTGAAAGAAGAAGAAATTTACAAGGTGAGTAGAGTATTATAATGTATAAAAATAACTCCTGGCTTTATATATCTATGGAGATTCTCAATAATTCAGGTCATGGTTGTCCCAAAGATGATTTTTTTTTTCCAAAAGGCAACTGGACTTTCTTGGTGTTTGCTTTGAAAACCTTTCGCTTCAGGAACTGAAAAACTTTCTTGGATGAGAAGCAAAACGTTTTCCAAGAAAACACCAAGAACGTCCAGTTGCCTTCGGAAAAGAAACAGCTTTGGGACTCTGGCTTCATATATTCTGGGAAATATCAGGAGAGTAGAATAATTTTTTTAGACTAAAGAAAATGGGATCTTATCTTGAAACACAGCAGACATCATCGTTGCTGCCATAATCTTTTGTATATCTTACTCTTATTTTTAAAAATGGTTTATTTTCCTAACTCCAGAGTTCACATGCAATGTCAAAAGAAAAGAAGAGAAATGGGGATAGTCTGCTGGACAATCCCTTTGGGAACATCTATCCATAGTCTCTTCTGGTTTGGCTCCAAAGATAGCACTACTGCTTTATTTCTTTTCGAGTCCTTCATTTTGTATATGTCAGATTGCACTTGGATGATATCCTGTCCCATAGAAAAACATGAGCTCTTCTGTGAAACCAGAGATCTGTCGCTTTCCAACCCTTTGTTTTTTATTTCTATTCTTTATTACAATTCTGTGGGTCCCATCATCTCCGACATCTTCTCTCAATTTATTTTTTCCGAAAGATAGCTCTCTATACCAAGCCAGTTTTCCTTGAAAGAGTTATTTTTTAATGAACAGCAGGGATGTGGAACTGGATAGTTGGTGTTATAATTACAATCCCTTCCTAAGCACTTTGAAATGATTATTAGGGCTGTACAGCAATCCAGACTGAAAGTGGAAAATTGCTTGGCTTTGTTGGACTACGATGGCATAAGGCCAGGAAAAGGTGCTGCTTCACTAAGAGCCAACACCAACTTGATGGCACATGATCAGCCTTTAAGAAAGTATCAACGGATATTTATTTGAGCTTCCATGCAGATTCCAAATCACCTTTTCATCGTCAAGTGTAGCTTGTTGCAGGGCTTTGATTATTCTCCCTGAGGCCTGATCTTACAGTTCTGAAAGGAATCCCATTGAACATAGCTGGATTTCATTCTGAATAGGTTGAAGATCTTCGATTTAAGATTGCTTTCAGCTGTATAAAATGATCTAAGGAATCTACGTATCATCTGCAATCCCTTTTTTTTCCCTTTTAATTGTTCTAATTAAAATCCCTCACTTGTCAGTATCTATCTCTGTTAGATACCGGTAGTCCACAATTGGGATGGGAATTTCCATCACGTCGATAAGCAAATCAGATTTCCCCGATTGACTTTGCTTGTTGGAAACGGATTGGGAAGATACAGACCATGATCATGTGACCACAAAACATTGCTACCATTGTAAAGGCAAGCTAGTTGCCAAGTTGCCTGAATTGTGATCCCAGGACCAGGCGGGTGGTGTGACAGATGTAACGGGTCAAAAGTGACTTTTTCAAGTAGTTCTGAGAAGAAACATTTTGCGATAGCTTAAAGAGAAAAAGAGTCATATATAAATGTCTGTGGACAATTCTCAGTCATCCAGGTCGTGGTTTCCCCTTTTTGAAAAGGCAACTGGACTTCGCTTTTTCCTGGAAAACGTTTCGCTTCTCATCCAAAAAGCTGCTTCAGTTCTTCAAGGTCTTTGCCTTCAAGGAAAAACAAAGTCCAGTTGCCTTTTGAAAAAGCACTTTTAGGTCATATATAGATCTCATTAGATTCCTGGGAACTATAATGTTACTATTAAATTTTCACTTCTGGAGAAAAGCAATGATGCTACAATATTTGGAGCTTTGTGTCTGAAAACAGCCCTATCCTGTCATGGGAATTAAGAGACTTGGACTGTCCAGATGTTTTAGACTTCAATATCTTCTAGCTCCAACCAATATGATAATTGCAAAGACATGTTGGAACTGTAGTCTAAAACATCTGGCAGGTTGTATGTCTATTCCTGCTCTACATTCACAGCAGTTTGTGCTTGGATGGTAATAGCAACCTTGGCATGCAACATTTTGCTAATCAGCTCTGCTCGTATTACTAAACACAATGCTTTTGATTGATATGTTTTATTCATTCATTCCTTTATGGTCCAAACTAGATTAAAAGAAGAGACCCCATTCTGGAGAAGGAATTTGAAAGAAAGCATATTGAAATCTCTCTGAAACGTATCGTCCGACACATCAGTGAGGTATGGATTTGTTAAAAAGGCTTAAAAGTAGATGGAATTATACTTTAAAATTAATATATACAAGTAAATGTTTATGTCCATTGTCAGGCCCTCTTGTCACAATATTAACGGATGGAGAGGTCTAGTTGTTTGGAGTTGCACAAGTGAGAATTAGATTAGTATTGCACAAGGATCAGATAGAAGATAGGTTTAACGGGATTCTCCTAGATTTAACTCATGTGAAGTTGGTAAAAAAAGAAAGAAAGAAAGAAATTACATTGTCATCATAAATCTTTGATTATGATTTAGATTAGATTTTTTAAAAAAAATTCATTCTTTAGTTTTACTTTTAATAAATTTCTCTAGCCACCTTCCTCCAGATGTGCTGGATTTTTAACTCACCATAATCCCCACCTAACAAATTCAGGGGAACTGAAGCTTAAAACATCTGGAGAAAGCAGGTTGAAGAATGCAGAGTTTAGAACGTCAAAGATAAATCCATTTACAAGTAGTCCTTGACTTAACAACCACGATCGAGCCTCAAATTTCCATTGCTAAGCAAGACATTTAAGTGAGTTTTGCTCCATTTTATGACCTTTCTTGCTATGATTGTTGAGTGAATCACTGCTGCTGTTAAGTTCGTAGCAACGTTAAGCTTCCCCAATGACTTTGCTTGTTGCAAAAGGGGGTCACATGACCTTTGGTCAGTGCAACTGTCATAAATACATGCCAGTTGCCAAGTATTTTGATCATGTGTCCGTGAGGATGCTACCAACATTCATAAATGTGAAAAACAGTCATAAGTCACTTTTTTTCAGTGCTGTTGTAACTTCAAACAGTCACTAAGTGAATGGTCGTGAGCTGAAGTCTACCTGTAGTTATTAATAGGTACTGCTTAAGGAAGCTTCAGGGTCCTCCTTTTGTATTTTTACTGCTTACCACTTTGGGTGTTAAGGAAGATAAAAAGTTCAGGATTGCTGAGATGTAATGTTCCATTGTTAAATTAGATGTAATAACATTAAATCGGTAGTATCATTGGTTAAAATTCAAAACTCTGAACATTTATGGCTGCAACTTTCTTTTCTTGTCTGCCAATAGCGTCCCCAATTTCAGCCTACTTTTGACCTTCTGCTTAATAATCCTTGGTATCACAAGCACAGAATTCAGCAGCGATTCCAACAAGCTGCACGAAAGGTACTGAAACAAAATTGCTGCAGGTAAATACACACATGCAGATACCAGCTGCAGATATACTTATTCATTTTTGCCCAGCCTTTTTCTGATCCTATAGATATATGGTACCTGATCAATTTGCCTAAGAGATGAGCGCTTTTTAAAATTGTACTTATTGGAGCTATTGTAGATTCACAGTGTTTACCTGCATGAATAGAGTTGTGTATCTTCAGCCCAGAAAAACTTTCCATTTAGTTGAAGTGGAAAGGGTGGATCTATATTTATAATTTGCTTAGGACTAAACTGTGGAGTTCTGTTGCCCCCCCCTTTTTTTAGTACATATAATACAATCGTATAAATATGCTGTAGATTTTATTTTTCATAAAATAGAAACGTCATCCTTCGTATTTTGCTTCAGTATGAAAAGTTCTAAGTTCTGATTAAAATCAACAAGTCTGAGCATTAAAATGAAGGAATTCCAATATATATTATAAAGCTATTATAACCTTTAACATTCGCAACACTTGGCTCTAAATTTTTTAGATATCTGTTGACTGATAAATCTTCAAGTTTAGAAAAAATGTATTTCAATTTTCAATAAGCAAAGGCTCTGCTAAATTAAAATAATTTGAAATATATAATCTCAGTTTAGTCAGTATTAATACTGTTTTGTGCATTTCACGAACTCTCTATGCAATTATAATAATGTTCAGTATCAAAGAATAATATCCTATTATCGAAGAATAATATCCTATTATCAAAGACCAAAAAAATTATCATAATTCAATTCTTGATTTTAACAAGACATTATATTTATTTTCCCCACACTGGTCATACTCTTCTGCTGATCAAATTGTATTTCAAAAAATTCATGCTATTAACTACTTTTAATCTGCTATTGCAGTTGTTATGTTTACTCTTTTCAATACAGTGCTACCTTTTGAGGTAACTATTTGGCGAAATTAACATGAAATTTCCCCAAATAAATAAATAAATAAATGACGATAATAAAAACTTCCCCCTGTACTTTCTGCTTTTTAATTGGCTCAGACTAGCTATCATGGTTATGAAGCTTAACTGACTGGGTACCATGTTTTAATTTGACAAATTATGACTAGTAATTGTCTAGTAACCAGTATCAGAATATTTACTATGGAAAGTTTTGTGCTCCCTTAATCATTTTGTTCCTATAATTTTGGAAGCTTATTTTTAGAAATTTGGGTGTTCAGTTATAGTTAGGATAAGCTCAGGTATGCAGTCTATTTACTCCCAATGTATTTAGTCTTTTATTCCCTATTACCGATATATGGTAATTTTCAGATATTTCAGACCTGCAGCTTGCACAGTCATAGCCTACATAGCGAAATACCAGGACTACTGGGGATTCTGGGAGTCGTAGTCACCAAATTCTGAGTAATTACAATAATGCATTGGTGATCAGCTTTCAGTTATTTTACATCCTTTCAGGAACATTTTGCAGTTTTTGGCTTATTTGCAAAAAGTTAAAAACAGTGTTTTGGCCTTTTGTCTCAAATACATATTATTATGATATCTCAGTGTTTATTTATTGTGCCTTAGTTTTTTTAAAAAAAATATGCCAAAGGATTATTTGTCTTACCTGTTTTCAAGATTGTTCTATAAACATTTATGTTCTATAAATTTAATAGAGAAAAACTGAGCCTGTCACTTTTTAGACTTACTGACTGATGGCACCTAGCTGAACATATCTCAAAGATAGACACCACTTTACAGAATTACTGAAAAACCACTGAATAGGTCTTAATCATTTTTATAGGTCCTGATTCAGATTCGGCTAGATAAAGTGATAAATTTGCTTCATGACGTATTTAAGCAGTACAAAGAACAAGAGGAAGAAGAGAAGAGATTGATATCAGGTAAACCCTCAGAATTACACAACTATTGCCAGTTTTTGCTTCCTTTACAAGTACAGGTCATTTCATATGTTGCAATTAAAATATGTGCCGCCACAATGTGTAAATTGTGTGATGAAAACATGGAATTTATTAGATGTAAATAATTAGAAAAACATTTCCATGAAGGTGGCTTCCATTGTCAAGTGGGCCCATGTCTTTTTGTTGTGCTGCTTTCCCCACTTCTTTGTTGCCGGGCCATAACTCACAATTATTGAAGCCACAGAAGATGGGTAAATAGGTTGGCCCATTTGACTCATAAAAATCAAGCGATAGAGCACAAGGAAAAGATGAAAAGATACATCTTGTCCTCTTCTTCCTCATCCTTGGAGTCAAGAGGTAAATGACTAGATGAAGCACCAGAATGCTTCTCTGTCGCCCATCCAATGTTCTTATACTTCAGATCTTACCATTTGTCCATGTCTGTCTCCGTGTGGCAGAATGCAGCAGTTTTAAAACATCCAGCACCGCTGCTATAAATGAAGAGGAGAAGAGAATGCCTTTTGCCTTGATTGCAGCTCGAATACAGCCATTTGAATTCCCTACTTACAATCCACCACAATGGGCTGTTGAACTGGTAAGTACCACCAGGAGGACACCAACAATGCAATCCCTAAGAACCCTCTTTGAACCCTATTTTTTCTGAAGCCAACCAATCTATAGAACCAGCATCAGTGAAGCTGTCAAAACAAGTTTGTGAACATTATAAGCACTAAACCTCAGTTCTCTTAATTTTTCACAATTGCCCTTTTAGATGATCTTGTTAAAGGTATTATCCTAAAACAGATGTTGGATTTTTTCCCTCCTTACATGAGCCAGTGTGGCCATCGTCGTCGTTCAAGTTAAACCTGATTCACCAAATGTAAACATAAGTTTATTTATTTAGAAAATTGATACGGCCATCCATCTTAAATAAGGGATGTGGTGGCTCAGTGGCTAAGACGCTGAGCTTGTTGATCGAAAGGTCGGCAGTTCAGCGGTTCGAATCCCTAGTGCTGCGTAACGGGGTGAGCTCCCGTTACTTGTCCCAGCTTTTGCCAACCTAGCATTTTGAAAGCACATAAAAATGCAAATAGAAAAAATAAGGGCCACCTTTGGTGGGAAGGTAACAGCGTTCCGTGTGCCTTTGGCATTTAGTCATGCCGGCCACATGACCACGGAGACGTCTTCGGACAGCGCTGGCTCTTTGGCTTTGAAACAGAGATGAGCACCACCCCCTAGGGTCAGGAACAACTAGCACATATGTGCAAGGGGAACCTTTACCTTTACCATCTTAAATACATACTCTGGGTGGCTAACAACCAAATAACCAAAAATAATTTAAAAACAAAACCCTATAGCCCCTGTAACCAAACAAACTATAGATAAAATATAAAAAGGAAGGGTTGGGGCATATTGAAATAGAGTCAAGGGAATGGCGGTGAAAATTTTTATCATGCAAGAAGAAAAAGAGAATAGGAAGTGAGGAAGGAAAAATGAATCTCTTGACGCTTGCTCCCCTCAGTAGCTTACTTTTCAAAAGGTTTTTCTCACTCTGTCAGGTTGGAAGATTTTTTTTTTTAATGAACTTCAATATTCTGCTGATACAGTATTAACTTTTAAAGGGTTTTGGGATTGGTTTGGTTTTGATTTGTTTTTGTGTAGGTGGCTAGTGGGCTGACATCTTTTTGCAATGATTTGGAACAAAAGGAACTGCTGGCTTAGCTCGTGTAATATTCCATGGCAAAATCTACTGAGGTTTTTTTGCTACTGTTTGTTTGTTTGCTGTGTGAACCAGCCATTGTAGTTTACAAACCATAGTTTATGTACAGTGCATTTTGTGAACGTAACCATTTGTAGTTTATTGAATTATACGAACATAGCAATAGTTTAACATGTGCAACTCATCCAGTCTCATAAACAATTTATGGGATAGGATAAGGTGGAAGGAGACATAAAGGCCAGCCTCAGAGCTGCACAGTTTCCCTCTTTGGACCTAAAAAAAGATTTGCAGCCTTAGTGTAGTAGCATTGTCTGGATAGTTCTGCCTAGCCAGGATTACTCTCAATGGAGGCAGTATAGCATCTGTTACTGTATTACCTGGGCTCTTATTCTGGGTAGAGAATGGCAGAAATGTACCTGTAGAGATTCTAAACCATCCAGGTCATGGTTGCCCCAAAGATGTTTTTCGAAAGAGAACTGGACTTTCTTGTTTTTTTCTGAACTTTCTGTCAGAACTGAAGAAGCTTATTGAAGGGGTTCCCAACCCCCGGGCCGTGGCCCACTACCGGGCCTTGAGCCTTTCAGAACCAGACCACCGAAGTGGTGGGCAAGCGCATGCACACCCCCATCTCACAAGCAGCAGGTAAGCACTTGCGCAAATGGAGCTGCACACCCACCCACCCACGCATGGAACCATCCCTTCCCCCAGGGGTGAAATCTACTTACTTTCCTTACCACTTCGGAAGTGCACACGCCCCATGCATGCATCACATGTGCGTGCAGACCCTCTGCGCATGCCCAGAGGTTAAAAAACACATTACTTCCTGGTTAAAACCAGGAAGTAACGACACCCGGGCGGGTGGGCAGAGACTCGTGCCGCCATCGCTACCGGATTGCCCAATCCAGTCCGAACTGGGAGCATTTCACCCCTGCCTTCCCCCCTCCCCCCCGCCCCCTGCCAGTCCGCAAAGCCAAAAAGGTTGTGGAACTCTGGCTTATTGGATGAGAAGGTAAACATTTTCAAGGAAAAAAATCAAGGAAGTCCAGTTGCCTTTTGAAAAGCACCTTTGGGGCAGAAATGTCCATGTCCTTGTCTTGGCTCTTTGCTGGATCTGTCGTGATGTGATCACACATCTTCCTTTTGATCCTCCTGCAAGTAATCTTGGCTGCATTTATACACATCATGGAGCCAGGATTCTTTTCAATATTCTTGTTCAACAAGCCATTGGTTTTGGACATAATGCTAAACTACAATAGGTGGATTTTCTCATCACAGCAAGCAACAGAAGTAACCATACATTAGCCTAGTATTAAATGTGAACCAAGTAAACGTATGCGTCAGAATTTATTTTTACAAATCATGACTAACAATGTGATATGTAAGCTACATTATGAACAAAATATGTTCCAATCTGATACTGATGACTTTTTTAAAAAATGAGCAGAAACACATATCCACATAACAATTTGGTTTGTTGATTTTTTTTTCTCCCTCCAGGCACCAGAAGTTTTGGGCATAGTTCCTCTTAAGTCTGCTTCAGTGAAAATCAAACAGCTCCACCACTTTTATGATCTAAAGGTTAGCTGCAATTGATCAAGTCATGCTCTGTGGTCAAATTAATGTATTCTATGCAAGCAGTAGTTAATGTTAATTTAGTGGCTGTATCCAATTCGGCATCTCCAAGTATGTAGGATTTCAATTATTGCAGCCCGAGATGACAGTATGTTCATTTTTAATTGGGGGTGGGGGGTGTGGAATATTAGAGGAGCAGAAGGTTCTGAATATAGGTTCTGAATATCACTTGTTGGCCTCCTTAAAGGAACTGCCCCTGCTGGGCTCCCACAGTAACCATGCCACCTATAAGTAAGGCCCCAAGAGTGCTTTCGTACCCACTCCAAAGGATTTTCTCTCACCCTATCAGTACCCCTTAGTTCAAATGCACACAGGCAGTCCTCAATGTACAACTACAATCGAGCCCAACATTCCTGCTCTTAAGTGAGACATTTCTTAAGTGAGTTCTGCCCCCATTTTACGAACTTTCTTGCCACTGTTGTTAAGTGAATAACTGCAGTTGTTAAGTTAGTAACACGGTTGTTAAGCGAATCTGGCTTCCCCATTGACTTTGCTCACCAGATGGTCCCCAGGACACTGCAACCGTCATAAATACATGCCAGCTGCTAAGAGTCTTGAGTTTTGATTACATGACCATGGAGATGGGTGGGGTCGTAAGTGTGAAAAACAGTCCTAAGTCACTTTTTTTTCCAGTGCCATTGTAATTTGGAATGGTTACCAAATGTACTGTTGTAAAGGACTACCTGTATATTCTTGGGACTGTACAGCTACTGTGAGTCCAGGAAAAGATGCAACCTCTTGAAGGAGCCCAACAAGAGAGGCATGTATGCCAGTGGTGAAATTCAAAACTACCGGTTCTGTGGGCATGGCTTGGTGGGCGTGGCAGGGGAAGGATACTGCAAAATCTCCATTTCCATTCCACTCTGGGACCAGCCAGAGGTGGCGTTTGCCGGTTCTCCGATCTACTCAAAATTTCCACTACCGGTTCTCCAGAACCTGTCAGAACCTGCTGAATTTCATCCCTGATGTATGCCCATATATGCCTATGAAGGAACCTTGCTGCTTCAGATTCAAAGTACCAGGCATCCATGGCATAACATTTTTCCTGTACCAAGAGAACTTTTGTAGCAAGTTATATGCTGGGTGTGTGAATCATGAACAGTAAGGTACTTTTTAAATTTCATTTGGTTCATTCATTTGATTTTTAGGGATATCTGGTTTTTGTTTTGTTTTGTTTTACCTCAAGGTACCCCAGCATTTCAGTAGCATGGCATATCAACCATTCTGTGTACATCATGCAGCCACTAGTTACAAGGTTCCAAAATATTCTCAAACTCTGAAATCAGGCGCAGAGGTAATTAATCTGTTCTGTGTTTTACTTTTCTTTTTCGGATGTGTTTTTTTGGTCATGCTATTTCCCTGCAATAATTTTCTGCCTTTTTTCAGGAAGAGCTGATTCCACTAATACCTGCCTCTGAAGAAGAACCCTCAGTTACACAGGCTGAGGAATGGGACACTTCCCTCTTAAACCTGAAAGCCCCCGAAGCTTTGCTTCACCCTCCAAACCATCATCCACTTCAAATTTTTGTGAGTAAAACAGAGTAAGGAACACTGGGACAGTTTGTCCCACCAACAAAGAATGAGGAATACACGCAGATAAGATTGTTGCTGTATAATTTTAGGACAGTTGTATTTGATCTTGATCATATGCTTACACACACACACTTTATTTAATATTTGGACAATAATCTATCTAATTCAGGATTAATTAACAAATGTTTGCTAAGATCTTGGGTTTTATTCCCATTCCTAAATGTTTCCCAATTCCATTGTGTTGATTGGATTTGCACATTGTGCTGAAGCATAGTATAGTTTGCTTGTTCACACTTCTGGTTAGTGGATCCTATCTTATGACTTAGCATGTTGTGAGAATGCAACCATGGATGTTTATTAAATAAATCTTAAGAGTGTTCCCTAAACAAACAATTCCTCCCAGGCAAAAATTTATAGTCCTTTTTGCTCCAAGGATGTCTCTCCATCAGCAGCCAAGTATCATTTGGCCCTTGGATGAAAGCCTTTTTTAAAATGCAACCTCCAACTATAAAATAGTTTTCTAGCATGATTTATTTGAGCACCGTTGGTGAGGTTTGCATAGTCCAGTAAGATACAACCCGAAGAGGCTACTTTCCCACAGTAGAAAAGGAGCAGCTATATTTTACCGTGGTGAACGAACCCAGTCAAAAATATCAAGATCGCTAATCAGAACTTTCAGAATTGCTAGGCTGATCATCTTTCTATCAGACTCAGCATGTCATCCTGTGTGACTTCATTTTATATGCTGAGGTGCTTCCTTTTGATGGCAGTAAAAGCTATGCAAGATAACTGTAAGCTTTTCTTTGTTTTTGTTCCTTGTCAAGGCTTTTTTTTTCCCCAGTTGGCCCAAAAGTGTTCTTGCTTCAATGTTTTTCTTCTTTGCTTTTCAGAATCCTTGTCCAGGACTGCTTGATCTCAAGCTACCCCTACCCTATACAGAAACCAACATGGAATATCATGTTTGCCCTCTTCCAAAATTTCCAAATTGCAATAAATTCCCAAACGGCACTACAGTTACACAAAAGAAGTTTCTTCATCATAGGGTAAAACTTGTCACTGGAACTTTTAACAGCTGACAGGGATGGTGGATAGCTTTTCCTAACACGTTTATGGTCATTTCAGGAAGTGATTCGTGGTGTGACTAACTGGAGAAAATTCCCACCAGTTATCAATTCAACCTTATCGGGCACAGTGCCTTTGAGTAATACGGCAGTGCCATTTTGGTAAGAATAATTATCATTTTTATTAAGAGCATCTTCACTCTCTAGAGCAGAGGTCTTCAAACTTGGCAGCTTTAAGACTTGTGGACTTCAACTCCCAGAGTTGAATAGCTGGCTGGAGAATTCTGGGAGTTCAAGTCCACAAGTCTTAAAGCTGCCAAGTTTGAAGACCTCTGCTCTAGACCAAAGTGGGCCTTTTTCACTTGGAATACTGCTAAAAATGGTAAAGAGAGTTTCAGCAACATAATAGAAAAAGTTTGGAAGTGTTTGACTTTGTAAGAAGCAGTGGAAAGCCCTTCCCCCAAATTTCTGGATGCTTTCAGGCTGCTTTTCTTAAAGAAAAATGTCCTCTGGGTGTTTTAGATCCCCTATATTCCCAAATAAAATGTTTGTCATATTTTATAGGTTTGGTTAAAATTAAAAATATTGAGAGAGGATTAAGCTGATGCCTCTGCTGTAAAGTAATACTGCTTCTAGACACATTATATGAGTTGATTATATGGAATACTTTTAGTATCCTACTCTTCAGCTGTTTAGGTTCTTAAATTTGTTAGCTAAAGTCAGTTGCAAACAATGTGATTATTATTGCTCATCAGTACCTGGCTCAGATTTAGCTATAGGTACAAATCCTGGAGCTTACTTAGTTTGCTTATACTAGGCATATTTAATAGAAAATGAAACATAGTTAAAGTGTAAGGCATTGGGAATGGTTTTCAGAGACCAGAAATTTTATACTTTGCTTCTCAGCAAAATGGGGGGAAATGGGAAAATGATTGAAGACTTAATACAGTGAGTAAACGAGTTGGGCTTATTCCACAGACCATAATTAAAACAAGCCTGAACTTAGCAGTGTGTGATGTCAAACACCATATATTCTAGATCGTTAAGAGAAAATAGAGGTAAAGCACGGAGGAGGAGGAGTATACAGGTAGCCCTCAATTTAACAACCATTCAAAGTTACAACGGCACTGAAAAAAGTGACTTATGACCAGTTTTCACACTTATGACCTTTGTAGCATGATCATGTTGATTGCATGATCATGTGATCAAAATTCAGATGCTTGGCAACTAGTTCATATTTACATGATCATTGCTGGGTCCCAAGGTTACGTGATTGAGCCTTTTGCAACCTTTTGATCAGCAAAATCAATGGTGAAAGCCAGTTTCACTTAATAACCATGTTACTAACTTATCAGTTGCAGCGATTCACTTCACAACTGTGGCAAGAAAGGTCGTAAAATGGGGCAAAACTCACTTAACAAATGTCTCACTTAGCAACAGAAATTTTGGGTTCAATTGTGGTCAATAAGTCAAGGATTACCTGTAATAGGGAAGATCCTGTAATGAATGTGACTCTTGTTCGTTGTAATACATTTTAATTGCTTGGTATTATATTAGAATAGGATAACATGCTTCATTTATTTTTCATTTGAAAGAAAAGGATGTAGGTATCAAAGCCAGGAAAATGACATCAGTGCTGTAGTTCATATTCAATTTGAAACCCTCCACTTGTGTTAGAATGCAATACTTCTATGGATTAGGAGACGTGAAGTCCCAATAAAACTGGAAGAGCCAGCCCTAAGGTTAATTTCAATTGTCCTTACCACGTGCTTCCCTTAACATCTCAATATGATTCCACTTTCTGCAGCATTGATCCTTATAACCCCGACATGCTTCCAGATGATGCGCCTCCAATTCTGCATGAGTTACCACAACAAGACAAGGAAAATGTGGTGGACGAGTAAGTTTTCTCTCCACTGTTCATTCCGCATAATTCTATTGCATATCAAGCACTGGGATTTAATATAAGCAGGTGTTTATGTGTGGGCGCATAATTAAAAGCTCACAAGATTGCCGTCAGACATCTTGAAAAGTAAAATAATTGGCAACTTAAATTTTAGAGCAATTGAAGGAGAGGCTGCCGTCTTACTTACACCACAGATGATAAAAGCCGAATTTCCACAGATTGACTTCTTAGCAGAAGAGAATAAATCAAAGGAGGGAAGGTATGTCTGTTTCCGCTGAAATCTCATGCAAAGCCTATGCTCTGGTCCTTAAAATGTGGACTTCAGGCAACATGCAGTTGTTCTGAACAGGAAATGCAGGGATGAAATATTCTGAATGGATAGCTTTCATGTGAGAGAAAGAGAGGCTTAAATGCTTCATGAGCCTTAGGAATAGTCCACAACTATTTATGGATAGTTTTGCCCTTAAGCACAAAAATCAGATAGGGTTAGGTACAGAAATCCATTCAGAAGTGTAGTTTTTGTAGTAAGGAAGTAAAATATTTAACCAACCTTTCCTTGAGTTACAGTCTGGAATTGGGGAAAGGGATTATTTTTCTTCCTAAATAATAGTTCTTTGAACAAAAAAATGTTGCCACATTCTCTGTATTCAACCCAAGCTTGCTTGGATTTTTGTGGCAAAGCAATACACTTTATAATGCTGACTGACAAATATTTATCCTCTAGGCTTGATTAAGTTTTTCTGTTCTTAAGTCTAGAGTCTCAAGGCAACTAAGACGATGGTCGGAATAGTCTCTTAAAAGTGTGTTCCAGGCAGCCAAGCGTGGTGCCCAAACAGCTACATTGTGCCACCATAAATTGCCACTACTTTAGTTCTGGAGAGCTTGCTGTCATATACATAATTTAAATGGCATTCAGCTCCATTTAAATCACATTCACACTAATAAAATGCATTGGCGACAAGCTTATTCATGCAGGAATGTTCCCTACAGGCAGAGTTGACAAAGTCCATCACTCTTTGCCCCATCCCTGCACTTATTAGTTATATTAATTTATTTCTAAACACCAGGCCTTCTAAGACATTCTGGAAAAGTCAAATGTTTGCGCACTCCTTTATGTCATTCTATTGCTCATAATAAAATTATTACCCAATAATAGAGGGGTGCTTTTTTGACAATTATTTCTCTTTTATTTCTCTTTTAGTGAAGGAAATGCAGAAATGAAAATTGGTTCTTTTACATCTCTATATAAATCTGTGCCTGTTTCCAGGTAATGGAATTGTTTGAATTGTAAACGCCAATGGATTGCTTTGGTATTAGCGCTAATAGAAATCATACTGAAGTGTATTGTTAGATGTACACTTCAATAAGGTTCCTTATGGCCTTATTCAGTGGATTCAAAAGAGCAAAAGGATAAGGCTGGATGCCCTCAAGAAACTTAATAAAAAAAACTAAGAAAGGCTGGATTTTAGTAAAATTCAGCAAAGAATTGCAAATATTGATAAAGCAATGGGGCTTACTTCCGAAAAGGCCTAATAATGTTCGGTGATTTCTCATTCTTTACAGGTTTATTTGAATTTGGGTTTAACTGATTTTATTGAGATTGGAAGGTTTCTCCCTTTATTTGGCTTTACCAAAACTCAATAATGATGCTAGTGGCATTATAGAATAAAAAAGAAACTAGAGTGTATTTCAAAGAAATGGGGTTTTGGTTTTTTTAGCATGTTACAGACTTGCATTTAAAAAAAAAAAAAACATTATAGAATGGCTGTTTTCACAAAAAGGCAAAGTGATGTCACTTTTTTTAAAAAAAGTCTTATTTTGCCCTAGAGCAGAGTTTTTTGGAACTTGGCGACTTTAAGAGGATTGGAATTCTGGAAGTTGGAGTCCATATATCTTAAAGTTGTCAGGTTCCAAAAACCCTTCTCTAGCACTTCAATACAAAATGAAGATGGGATATGAACATAAGCTTTCTTTTTATTCTACAGTTCTTCAGATCTTCAAAACATACTTTTCTTCCTCTTCTTCTCCCATCCCACCCCACCTCACCCTATCATATTCCGCCCACTTTCCAACATACAAGATCTTTTCTCTCTCTCCAGTGCTGTTTGTTTCATGGTCAGTTCTTTTCAAGCATGTGGAATATTTTTGTTCTTTCCCTCATTTCCATAACACTTAGAACAGGGGTGTCAAACTCACAGCCCATGAGCCAAATGTGTCACGCACTGGTCATGCCCACCTCCACCCCCGGTTTAGTGAAGGGGGGGAAAGTCACGTGACACCCCTGACTTAGAACATATGGAAATCACTTAATTGATTCTGCTCCCTGAGGCAGAAAGAGAAAACTGGTTTAGCCTTCTGATAAAACCTGCTCCTTAAGGATGCTAAACTCATGATGAAGCTCACCAGGAGAGCTGCTATTGAGAACTCACTCCATCTTTTCTTGTAAAGAGGAAGTTAGTTGTACCAAATAGGTAACCCATCCTCCCCCTTGAAGGTCTGTAGAACCATTTTTTACAAGACTGGTTTTTTTATCTATATATTTATAAATTGGCCAGGATATCCAGCTTGGAGGGCAAAACTAGGACAACCTAATCAAAACAGAATCTATGGTAAAAATAGAATATGTTTTGTTAGCCTGACTCTGTTTGAATTCTAAGAACAGTTTTAAACAACAGCAGGCTATGGATGATAATATAAGATTATATTTTGAGACCTCAAGGTATGATCCAAATATATAAATATGACAGCAAATCTTTTATTTTCCAAATCATCATTTGCCTAACTTTTTAAATTTAAAACCGTATTTCCTTTTGCTGGTCTGAAAACAACCTAATTTACATGTTCAAACTTTTTCTGTATTCTTATTTCTAGTGATGTGAGGGACATCGTGGATTCATATATTGCAAGTCAGAAAAATATATATGGCCGAAGGATTTCAGAAACTGCAGAGAAACTGAAAGAGAAGACAATTGACAAGACTATGATCCTAAATTAGATTGTCTCCTTGGGACAGGCTTGAATGTTTTTAAGTGCCATTCACATTTTTCTATGCTTCTTATAATGTGAGTCACCCAGTAGGGACACACAACATTCTAGTGATTCAGGAACAGAACATTCCAGAGAGTTCCAAAGTATTCTGTTTCCCTTCTAGATTATGTCAAACCGAGAAGCAATGGAACATTCCATTGCTTTTCCCACTTTTAAATTGTCAAATTTTGCTGATCCTTAGTGCCCCTACTGTTATACTTCCATGCAAGATACTATAACTTTGCAAATTAAATTGTATTTGTGCAGGAGCCTCTGCTACACAAAATGAAGCATATATTTCCTCGCTACTGAGATCAACTTTGTATATTAGCACAGGAAAGAGTGTCAAATAAGTTGTTACGGGGGTGATAATCCTCCTTGGGTAATTGCCAATTTGATCTTCTATGTTCCTTATTTCTTACTCTCATCTCCTATGTGGCCTATTTAATTATTGCTGTTAATATGTATATATTTATCCATCCCATTAAAATTCCTAGACTGGCCAGTGTATATACATAAACCCACCTAAACTATTTTTATATCTGTGCATGTATAGTGTTGTCAGTCTCCTGTGAATGAACCCTTACCGCTTTCCAATAAAATGTAGAGAAAGTACTACATTCTGTATTTGTGCTGAGTGGCTATAATATGAATAGTATTATAAGATGGACCATCTTGAAGTATTTAATTCTCTTGTGTTCCTGAGTCTAACACAATGGCTGTTCTTCAGACTACAAGTCAAATAGATCAGGTCAGGAGTAGGCGGGATGAGATGGTTTGAACTTCAGTTCTTGTTAGCTGTATCCAGCGCAGCGATGGACAAGGGACCAGGGGCAGGGGGGTAGAGTTTTAAAAGAGCTGCACTAATTTGCCAACCCCTGGAAAAAGCACATTAAGTAGAAAAAGTGATCAGGAATAGGCAAACACATGGCCCTGCTCTCAACATGAATCCATTCAGAACCAATTTAAAATGATACATAAAAGTTGTCTTAGCAGCAGTCAAAACAGAAAGGAAGTCTTATTTGTTGTTCCAGCAAAGCCAAGAAAAATATCATGCAAACAAAATGTCAGCAAATAAACTTGCTCCTGTTAAAGACAATAAATAAATGTGCTTCATTTTCTCCTTTTTTTTTTGTAATAGGATTAATTTGTTAGGCAGGTTTTCTTACCTTGTTGCCTCATATCTGTTTCACCTGGCAAATCATCATGTATTTATTAATACACATATTAATATATTGATTCATGGCTTTCATTCATGTAAAATTGTGTTACAAGGGGTGGATTTATGGTGTTCATTAATATCTTAAAAAATGGAAAATGCTGATGAGTTTTGATGCTTGGCATTCATAGAAAAGCAGTGTATTTTCTAATGTTAGAATTACAACATAATTAGGGTGAATTGTATGGCTAACTACAGTTAACAGGTGTAGTAGTAAGTGGTTTATCTTAAACTGCAGGATTATAGGGAGAGGAGAAAAATAAACTGACCTGAATAACAAATAGATTTAAGCCTTTTTAAATTCTAATGAATAATATCCTAAAGTTGTAAATGTCCCATTCAGACCTGCATTCATTTCTGTGTACTGTACGTTGCTTAATTTTCATTTTCTGTGAGGACACAGAATATATTTAAGTTTATGAAATTATTCTTCTAAATCTGCAGGTAGTACTATATTTGCAGTTTTCTATTGACAGGTGTTAGCTGTTGTTGTCTTCTAATGGATATCGTGAACCTTCTCTTAGGGACACTGAATATTGCACTGAAGGCTTTTTTCAGTGCCATTGTAACTTTGAATGGTCCTTAAGTGGTGTAAATTGAGGGGAATTTTTTTTTCTAGCAGTTGAATCTAGCACATAAAAATAGCTTTGTTGGATGAGACCAAGGTGCATCTTGGCCAGCATTTTTTGTTTGTTAGTTAGTTTGTTTGTTTTCACAGTGACCATGGCCATGCTTTGGGTTGCTGTCAAAGAGAAAATGAGATTTTCTGCTCTCCTATCTTTGCTCCCTTTGGAATCCTCCGGATGTACAGATGGCATGGGCTAAAGAGCAGCCCATCTCAATAGTGGCAAACATGCTATGGGATGTTCTCCCAACCAGAAATACAAATGCACCTTTCTTTTCACAATGTTGTAAAGACTTCCCTAATCTAGAGTCAGATAGCAGGTAGTGTCACGGTGCAGTACTAGAAAGAGTCAAGAAAGCAAGTTAAGAGCTCTCTTGTTATCCAAGTAGACGTCTAGTTTGAAAATGCCTTTAGAAGAGTCAATCTAAATAAACAAAGCCATTCCATTTTCAGGAACCATTCTTGTTTCCATTCTTTTTTTCCTCCTTTTTCCGTTACTCCTTTCTAGGGTGCCTCCTGTTAGTGATCTGTAAGCTAGCACACCCGGATTCCTTTATTTGTGAAGTGGGAATATAAATGATTTAAATGTTAACCAAACAAATAATCCAGTTAATAACCAAAAGGTTGGCTGGTGGGCTTTAAGGCCAAAAACTTTTCAGATGACTTGTGATTTATAACAGAGTATGACTCTAATGTGGCCACTTTGAAAAATGATTACAAATCTTCAGCTGATGCACAAAAGGCAAATAAAGGACTGTGAAAATGAAGAACTGTGCTGCCATTTTTAAGACACCAGCCTTAACTACTAAAGTTGGTAGTTCTCTTCAAAGCAAGATTCAGAGTATTTGTACCTTTAACTTTCTGTATGGCTTAGGATCAATATGTTATCTAGAACAATTGCTCTTGCATAAATCTGCTGGATATTAAGATCTATTAAAGAAATAAAGAGAATAGTAACCATAAATTAAGATTTTTTTTTCCTCCAGTGGAGGGGGGACATCTCATTTTTAAAATCCCTTCTGTCAAGGATGCTTACCCAGCACTGGTTTTACTATTTTTCTTCCTGCATTTAACAATCTTTTTTAAATGTCTACATTGGGATTTGCAGACTTCATTTAAGCAAAGATTTTAAATCTACTTTGGTTTGAGTTTTCTCATACCACCATCTTTTATTGTTCTATGCAGTTGTTACAAAATAAATGTAACATAAAGGACTCTGTTTAACCACACCCATTAAACCATTCAAGCATTATTTGTTCCTGCACCATTCTTCAGAAATTAGAGTGTTGACTTCTTCAAGTTGATTCATATTAAAATAGTTATTATATCAGGTGGGTACATCCTATTTGTACAGCTTTTTTTATGGATATTTAAAAACTGAATTAAGATGTGAATAAGGTTAAGAAATCTTAACTTGTATAAATAATAGTTGGTGCAATCATAATTCTAACAGTAAACTCTTACGTAAGTCAATAAACTAGCAACTAAATTGGCAATAAATCAGGAACAGGCAGAAAGAAATATTTATTCACAAGTGGATAATTGCATTATGGAATTCGCTGTTACCAGGGCCAGCAATGTATTGGTGATTTTAAAACATAATCACGCACATTTATTTTTTATGAAGTGTTTATAATCTGCAAGGATTCCTGCTGGTTAACAATAACAGATGGTATGCATAAAAATTAATTAAAATGTTCACAGCAAAAATGTATTTAATTAAAAACATTAAAATAAACAATGCAGCGACAATAACATTCTAACAGCACAGACAGCATCGTGTTACTCTCCAAATACTCTCCAGAAGATCTCTGTTTTCAACAGTTTGCAGTGAGCAAAGATGGGCTAATCTGATTTTTAACAGGCAGCCCTTCCAATCCAGGTGCCACTCAAAAATTAGCTTCTCTGAAACTCATCCTCCTTCACCTTATAAAAGTGAGGAACTTCTTATGCTTTCTGTTGGAATCACAAATCAGACCAGTTGATTCCAGCTGAAATCTTCCTTGATGATGCCTTCACTTGTCCATCCAGCAGTATAATCCAGTCCAGAACCATGCCCAAATCCTAGACTTGATTCTTCTGGTGTTATGCCTTTCCTGCAAGAACCACACCTAGGGCTGATGGAGAACCTCAATGAAGAAACAAAACCCTCCACTTCTCTTGAGTTCAGCTTTAGTCTATTTCATCCCACCTAAATCCCAACAGCCTCCGAGCATGGGTAAAAGATTATGACAGTATCTTCAACTTCATCTAAAGTGGCAGTGCCCCATGTGGAAAACATAATTGAACGCACTAAGAATTGGCTGGCTGATTAAGAAGTATGTGTGCTAAAACCAGAAGAGATGAAGTCAGAAATGAACCAATTAAGAATGTTGATTTAATACCAACGTGTGACCAATGCAAGACATTAAGGTGGTTTGGTCATATAGAGAGGATTGTACTGCAAAACAAAGACGTGAAGAGTGAAAGGGTTGAAAGCAACAGTGCATCCTTGGAGAGGGGGGTGCAGAAAGGGTAGGCGAAATGGAGAGTACACGTTGCAACTAACATCTTGTCCCTTTTGCCTATGCACCAATATTGCACACATATACAAAAGAGGTGGTCTTTGATTAAATGCATGACTGGCACCTTGCTTAATTTGACTCTGTCTGCAGATAGTGGTGGTGGAGTGGAAGAGAAAGACTGGGAAAGTCAGGGATGGATGGAGTTGATGTAATATAAAGAAGAACATTAAAGAGCAAAAGACAGTATATTTGAGTGGTATAAGAATTAGTCTTTCCTATTTCTTCTTTTTTTTTCCCTGCACTCTGAATAACTATTTACCACAAAAGGGGAAAGCATCATGGGTATGTATATACTGTATATATGCTAGCTCTTTTTAGAAAGGTATAAACACAAGTTAATCGAAAAGCCATTTGCCCTATAGCATCATTAAAATATGGAAATGTTCTTGGTTATTGTATGCGTGGAACGAACTACCATAATAAAATGCAGGTATTCCAGTTTTGCCAGTTTTTTGAACTGGTTGAGTAAATAATTCAAATGTACCTTTTCTTTTATTGTATCTAGCACACATTTATTGCTGCAGAAATAGTAAATAAGTAGTAGCACCCACAATTTAACTTCTACTATTTGAAATATGTTTTAACGATTAGGTTAATGCACCCTACCTAACAGTCAGTGACTGTTAAATCTATTTTTCCTTGCATTTTTTCACCTAAGCACCAGATGGCATTAGGAGCAAAGTAATAAAATACACAAGATTTTTTTTTAATCCAGCATATTGTTCCAAAGAAAAGTTATCCAAACCCTCCCTGCATAAGGGAGCCAACAGCCATATTACTGTCAAATCCTATAGAATAACATGGAAGTCTATGATTCATAATATTACAGCTGCATTTGTATGATACACTGAACCAAACCAGCCACCCACATTAGCCTAGTAAATTATACAAGCCTAGCTTGTATGATTATAATATGATTCAGTGTGTCATAGAAATCAAGAAAATTAGGATGAAGAAATTTAAGTTAAATTAATGTTTGTTAAGATTATAATCCAGAAACATCAGATTCTTCCTGGAAAGTAAATGGGGTTGTACCCCATTAGTACTTGGAATAGGAGACTTATCAAAAAGTCCCCAGGGTTTAGGAGAGATTGAGGGCCATAAAACATTCTGGAAGATGGGAATGGACTGTCACTATTACAATCCTGCCAATTCCATAGACAGGATCATAAGATCAACAAGAATTAAATTCATCTTGAAGGAGATTTTACCTTTGTTGTATTTAACTAGTAACTACTTTACTTTTGACACTTTAACTGTGTCAAAATTTTGCTGGGCAAGAAAGGACAAGTGACCCAAGGTTATTAAGAGAGTTGTATCACATATTCAAATTTTGTACCTGAGTTTCAGACAGCATACTAAGCTATAACCAAACCAATTGTGTTTTGGCTTAGTGTTTTGTGTAAATATGTAACATGTACCGTTGCAGGAATTTATAATGCATGCATATAGTCAATAATAAAATGATCTTAGAATGTTGTGGCTGCAGGTTTGGGACTGACCCAGGAAGAGGAGAACTTACCCAGAAAGATCTGGAAGGCTTAAAGGCTCAATAGTAGGGGAAATGCCCTTTGAAATAACTACAGGCAGAAGCTATGCTGTTAAAACAAGGGCTCCTTTCCTCCAGAAAGTGTGGTTTGGGGGTGATTTTGTGTCCCACATAATCCCACAAGTTCAGGACAAGACTTGATGGAAAGGCAACTTGGAAGTTCATGGATATCTCCAAGTGGGATAAACTACGGTTCCAATATAAGAGGAAAATTTGCATCTCAGGATTGAACTGTAGAGTCCTTGGTACCCTCTGAACTTGGTTGCTTGTTTGCAGACATTTTATTACCCAGCTACGTAAAATCTTCAGTACACTGATGATATAAGCTGCATGGAGTAGCCCCACACGAGATAGGCAGCAAATAAATTTAACAAACAAATAAATATCTGGTTGGGTAAGAAATGTCTATAAGCAAACAACCAACTTCAGAGAGCACCAAGGACTCCACTAAACAGCTCCAGGTTATCAAGACAGGCTTCATAGCACCATCAGGAAGCACAATGGAATTGTGAAAACAGCCTGGTCTGCCTCTGCAAACTTATCGAGTTCCCAAAGGTGCTTTTTCTTCTTTTTCTTTGAAGACGTTTCACTTCTCATCCAAGAAGCTTCTTCACTCTGAAACAAAAACAGTAACTGTGAGAGGAACCTTGGAGTCCTAGTGGACGATCACTTAAATATGAGTCAGCAGTGTGCGGTGGCAGCCCAAAAAGCTAATACAGTCCTTGGTTGTATAAACAGAAGCATAGAATCAAAGTCACGTGAAGTATTAGTACTGCTTTATAAAGCCTTAGCAAGGAATACTGCAAACCTGGAATACTGCATTCAGTTTTGGTCACCATTTTACAAAAAAAGATGTTGAGACTTTAGAAGAAGTGCAAAGAAGAGCAACTAAGATGATTAAAGGCCTGGAGACAAAAATATATGAAGACTATGAAGACCAGTTGCAGGATTTGGGTTTTTTTTTTTTGTTTGTTTGTTTGTTTGTTTTTAAATTTGATTTATATGCCGCCCTTCTCCGGAGACTCAGGGCGGCTTACAGTGCATTAAGCAATAGCCTTCATACTTTTGCATATTTTATACAAAGTCAGCTTATTGCCCCCACAAACTGGGTTTGGCTAGTCTAGAGAAAAGAAGGACTGGGGGGACATGATAGCAGTATTCCAGTACTTGAAAGGTTGCCACAAAGACAAGAGGGTCCATTTAATTTCCAAAGCACTAGAGGGCAGGACAAGAAACAATGGATGGAAAGAAACTAAACAAGGAGAGAAGCAACCTGGAATTAAGGAGTGAGAACAATTAACTAGTGGAACTAGTGCCCTCCGAAGTTATGGGTGCTTAATCACTGGAGGTTTTTAAGAGACTGGACAGTCATTCGTCTGAAATGGTATAGGGTCTTCTGCTTGAACAGGGGGCTGGACTAGAAGACCTCCAAGGTCCTTCCAGCTCGATTATGATTGATTGATTGAACCTGGGTGACCGAGAATCTCCACAGATAAATCTATCGAGGCTTTTCCTTTCCGCGAGGCCCTCTAGGGGGCAGCAAAGAGCAGCGACACGAAATCTCCCACCTGCTGGCCCGGCCGCTGGGTGGAAAAGGAGGCGGGGCCGAAAATCAGCAGCACACCTGAGCGAGACTTGGCTTTGCTTTGCCGGGGCGTCGCTGAGGGAGGAGGAGGAGGAGGAGGAGAGTAAATGGGCGGCGGCAGCCGCAGCAACAGTAGCAACACCACGGATGCTCTTGGACGAGCGCTTGGAGCGCCCCGGGCTGCCTGAGGGAGCTGCGTTGAGGTGCTGAGCACCTGCCCGGCCGGCCGGGAGCAGCGGCGTCGTTCTTCGTGGTTTCGTTCGGGCTCTACCTGCCATGCAGCCGGCGGCTGTTGCTGCGGCCCCGGCGCCGTCGGACTCTGCTGCTGCCTCGAACGCCGCTCCGTTGGAGCCGAGCGAAGAACAACTTTCGCGGTTGGAAGCGAAGCCGCTGCCCCCGCTGCTCCGTGAGCTGAGTTCCTTCGCGAGCCGGGCGGTGCTGTGCCTCGCGCCGGTCTACCTGGCCGGCTACCTGGGGCTCAGTACGATCTGGGTGCTGATCGCCTTGTTCTTCTGGATGTGGTGGAGAAGGAACCGGCGAGAGAAGCAGTCCCGGCTCTTGGCAGCCTTCGGGCTGGTTGAGGATGAGAAGCAAGCCATCAGCCAAGGAATCGCCCTCCAGCAGCTCCCGGCCTGGGTGAGTAGCGCAAAACAGACTTTGCTCTCTCTTCCTGGCCTGAGGAACAACCTGGGCTTGCTCTTCTGGAGCCAGTTCTGCAAATGAGCCCCTGGACCTGGTACCCCCAGAGGCTTTAGTTGGCTCCCTCTCTGTTCCTTGGTACCTGGCATTAAATAGTATCCAGTAGGGAAAACTACCCCCTCCCACCAAAATAGTCTATGTGCCACCTCAGGTGGGAGTCTGGCAGTGCAATGGTTCTTGTCCATCATTATTCTTTTTTTTTTTTTTTGGTGGGGGTGGGCTTGCCATTCTCCATTGCTGGTTTGGAATTGTCAGGGGGACACCTGACAAATTAACGTGAATCAAAACTGTGATTTAAGTATGGTACTTGCTTACTGATCCTACTCGTCAGAAGTAAGATAACAGAGTTGTTATTAGAAGACAAAAGGTCTTCTAATCCAGTGGTCACCAACTGGTGATCCGTGGACCATTGGTAGTCTGCGAGAAAATTTTGGTGGTCCGCAGAAAAATTATTTGCATTTTTTATATTGCACTAAATCAGGGGTCCTCACTATGGCCCCTGGAACAGATACATGCAATGAATGTTTGTGTTGCTGCAGAGAGTTTCCCCCTTCAGGGTCTTTTTGTGTGGGTTGGAGGGGGACAGAAATTCCCACTTGGGTTCTGCTTCAGCCTCCTGGTGCAGGGCTTTGGGCAAAGGCTGGAGGGAAATGCCGCTGATGGCGAAGAGCCGGAAGGCCTTGTTCCAGTGGGACTGCATCATGGCCTGGAACTGATTGACCATCTCAGCCCGCTGAGTCTCCAGGCGCCTGTACCTGGCCTTGCACTGCCGCAGGTCTTCCCTCTGATTGGAAAGCCTATGCTCCTAGTCCTCAGTGAGGTGCTTCTGCTGAGCCTCCTTCTTGGCCACATCCAATTTGAACTGAGCCAGCTGTTTTGCCAACTCCCAACTGCTTAACTCCAACAACTGCTTCCTGTTGGGGCCCTAAGGAGCCTGGGCGGGAAGGCGAGGAGTGGCTGGGAAGGGAAAGGGCGAGTAGAGGCCAGTGAGGCACCCCTCGACGTGAGTGATATTGAGTTGGCCATGCCCACCCAGTCGCATGGCCACCTAGCCACACTTGCCCAGCCAGTCATTAGGCAGATCATATTAGTGGTCTGCAGGATTTAAAATTATGAATTTAGTGGTCCCTGAGGTCCGAAAGGTTGGTGACCCCTATTCTAATCCAAGCTCCTGCTCAAACAGGAGACCTTTATACCATTTCAGACAAAAGGCTGTCCAATCTCTTCTTTAAAACCTGCAGTGTTGGAGCAGCCACAACTTCTGAAGGCAGGTTGTTCCACTGGTTAATTGTTCTAACTGTCAGGAAGTTTCTCCTTAGTTCTAAACCCTTTGATTAGTTTCCATTTGTTACTTCTCATTCTGCCCTCCGGTGCTTTGGAAAATAGGTTAACTCACTCTTCTCTGTGTTAAGTTGCCTACGTTTAATAGGATTCAGAGTAAAACATGGGGAATATATTGCAGGACATTGATTGGAACCCAAGGACTTGCAGTGGCATTGCTAGAATTGTGGGGTAATTGGGCAGAAAGTCCTCTGAGTTCCATGCACACACTCGTGGGTGCTTTTTCTCTCAATGTCCCATCTCCAATAAATATTGACATCTCTGTCTCTTTCCTTAATATTTACTAGTGTTGGGCTGTGCTGCAGATGAGATCTCATTAAGGTGTGGATGAATGAGAGAATAGAATATGTGATGTTGAGTAACTTCAGTTATTTTCTGGCCTAGAAAAACAGCAATGAATATTCTTTAACTAAATCCCAACTCCTGGTGATTTCTTGGACGCATCCATATAGTTCAGTTAACAATAGTGTGGAAGTGGCTTGCCGTTGCTTTCTTCAATATGCTTTTCTATTTCCCAGGCTAGCTTACAGTTCAGCCTTTGCTGGAGGTCTCTTATCCAAGTGCAAAGCAGGCTCACCCTATTTAATTTCCAGACACAGACAAAGCCAATTAGTTGTTGCCACCTGATAAAACCAGAATATAATCAACAAAAAGCTTAGGCCTCCTAAACTGCTTCCAATGATCCAACTGTAATGGCACCTTGGGAGAGACACAACTCTTTAAATTCTAGGGCTTTACCAGAAATTCATCTCCTCAGCCTCCAGTGAACCCATCCCCTTTGTGCTTCAGTGAGAAGACCTCAGGGAGTCCTACCATCTGGTGAGATAGAAAAATGAGGCAGAGACTTCCAGAAGGTGTCTCACAGGGTCTTCATTTGCCAGACAAAGAAATTTGATGGGCTGAAGTTTCCTCATAGTTGGTTGCAATTAAGTAAAAAAAAAAACTTTATAAAGTAAATTAGTGGAACAGAAAATCTGTTGATGCATATGTTTTGAGGTAATGGGAGTGGTGATATATAGATGCAAAATTAGTTGATGTAGAATGCATTCCGAATGGTTAAAGGAGTATCATATATAGGAAACTCAACCAAATGATTGTTTTTAACTTTGAACTTTACTAGATGCATATTTAATATTTTTTAAAATTAAGATAACTGGTTGATTATTTGTATAGCCACCCTCTGCCAGTAGTTTCTGTTTCACAGAGTTTTAACAAGGACTACAAATTGAGAACACCCATCAGAACCATATGTTGTAGTTGTTAAGATCCCATATTAGGACTGGAGGGATTCAAGTTCAAGTCCACTTTCAGCTGAAAAAACTCATGGAGTAGCTTTGGACCAATCCTTATCCCCCAACCTAGTTCACAAAGTTCTAATGAGGATAACATTAGAGAGAGTTGTGCCATGGATGTTGCTTTGAGCCTGCAGTAGAAAGGCACCATATACAGGTAGTCCTTGACTTACAACAGTTTGTTTAGTGACTGTTCAGAATTACAATGGTACTGAAAAAGTGACTTATTGCCGTTTTTCATATTTACGATCATTGCAGCATCCTCGTGGTCATATGTTCAAAATTCAGACTTTTGGCAATGGACTCATGTTTATGATGGTTGCATTGTCCTGGGATCATGTGATCCTCTTTTGCATCCTTCTAATAAACAAAGTCAATGGGGAGCCAGGTTTGCTTAACAACTGTGTTACTAACTTAACAACTGCAGTGATTCACTTAACAACTATGGCAAGAAAGCTTGTAAAGTGGGGCAAAACTCACTTAACTGCCTCGCTTACCAACAGAAATTGTGAGAAAAATTGTGGTCATAAGTCAAGGACTATCTGTACATTAAATAAATAAATAGATTCCACTAGACAGCTCATGAAAGGGTCTGTAGAAAAATATTTCGTACTCCTTAATGTCAGCAGAAATGTTACAGATTTCTGGAAATATTCTGTTCTGCTTCGTAATAAAGGGGTGGATGTAGAAATAAGAACATATTTAGAAAATTGTCTCTAGATTGTTCAGTCATGGATTATTGAGTAAACCAAGTTTGATTGCATCCATTCAATATGCTAAGCAAAGCCAAAGAAATCATATTATAGCTTAATGCAGTGTATAAACCCTGACTGCCTTAGAACTGGTAACTTTTGACTGCCTGCTCAATTAAATTTAGGGTGCAATGAAACAGCTGCATAGTTATTTTTATTGTGTTAACATCTTATTTACAAATATTGTATTATTGCAGTACAGGATTTGCTAAAGTAGTCAGCTTGGATGAGAAAGTTGAATGAGGTTTTTAAAGACCTCCTGAGACCTATCAGGTCTTATGGCTTTGAAAAGTTTTGAGTGTCAGATTTAATTCATATGGGCCTTATGCAAAGAGCATTCCTTTAGCTCTTTGAACCCGGAGCTGTTTCATGAAGGTATAAAGCTTTCAAAGGAATTCTTTCTAGAGATATTCCAGAGCAGGTTATGAAGGAATCTGATCTTAAAAACCCGACAAACCTGTTAAATGGTTATGGGTTTGATATGTTTTTGGGTGGCAGGCTGATTGGGAATCTTTTTCAACAAAGCAGTCTTAATTTCTTTCAAAACAGAAACAGGGAAAGAGTAATAATAAGCAAATACTAGTTGGGTCCTAGATTTACCTGAATCTCAAGCACCGGGCACATGGTAAATTTGGCACTTAGACTTTGAAATCCTAACTGATCCAAATACTTCACATCTTAGAAAACAGCCTATCGAATTACTAATGTATTTCAAACGTCTTTTTTTCCTGCCAACTTAATGTGAAAGGTTAAGTACAGCTTTCCTTCTCCTTCTGTATAAAAGCTATGTAGTAAAGAGGAAAATATGGCCAATTATGAACTGTTGAATTCGTTATCATGAGAATGTAATACTTTCAGAACAGAATGCCTCAGCCTGAGGACCTCTCTCAATTATACAGAGACAATACAGTAGCTGTTACACCATTAGTGTGAATGTAAGTGTAGGGTAAATAAAGAATAATTGTTTCAGTGAGATCTGTTTAGAGCTGGACTTGCCAACAACTAATGAACTTTTCACTTAGTATTTTAAAAGATTTTGAAGCTTACCTACAATAAGGTAAAGGTTCCCCTTGCACATATGTGCTAGTCGTTCCCGACTCTAGGGGACGGTGCTCATCTCCGTTTCAAAGCCGAAGAGCCAGTGCTGTCTGAAAACGTCTCTGTAATCATGTGGCCAGCATGACTAAATGCCAAAGGCACATGGAACGCTGTTACCTTCCCACCAAAGGTGGTCCCTATTTTTCTACTTGCATTTTTTATGTGCTTTCGAACTGCTAGGTTGGCAGAAGCTGGAACAAGTAACGGGAGCTCACCCCGTTATGCGGCACTAGGGATTCGAATTGCTGAACTGCTGACCTTTCGATTGACAAGCTTAGCATCTTAGCCACTGAGCCACCACATCCCTTTTTTTACCTACAGTAGAGGGACCCTTTTCCTTGGAATAAAAAGCAAAAAAATTGGTTCACTGGAATGATCACCTGTTTTTTTTTAATGCATTCTGTTCTTTTATACTATACCAGCAGTATTTGCTTGTGTTATAAACTAGTTAAGATCATGAGTGGCATAGTCCAATTCTGCCTGGGTGGGCTTCATCCTGATAGTCCATCTGGAGAGAGATACAAAGTTATGGGTGAGATCAAGAACAAAATGAAGCTTGCACTCTGTGTGACTGGATAAACCACATACAAATACTGTACAAATCAAGCCCACATTTGTATCGATTCATATGGCGTATTCTAACAAACACTCTTTAAAACTGCTTTAGGTCAAATATTTCTGTTGCTCTGCTCCTCTGTTACACGTGAGGAACACTGAGGCTGAGTAAGAAATACCTGGAGTGCTGTAAATCAGACATGGCTCATCATTTCGTTTACTTTGGATTTTTGTTTTGCTTTACAAAGCAATCTTGTGTGAATCGCTTTACCATTAGGGACTGGTTTGTTTCCTACTTGCTTAATCTAGTTTACCTGATAAGGTGGAAGTATACTTAATAGTAAGAGAGTGCACATGTTTACCCATAAGTGACTTTTGCTTGGTTGAGTAGATCTTCTCCTATGCAAGTAGAGTACAGCTTGTCTCTTCCTCCAAAGTTATTGATGAGAGTGGGAGTGGGACTCTGGTCTTGATCAGTAGCATTTGATAGCTTCTTGCAATGGTTCCATCCTATTAATGACCTTTTTTACTGAGTAACAAGAAACTGTAGCAGTGAAGATATTGCATTTTCTGCTTACACCTATAATTTTCTCATGCTTCTACAACAGATCATGGGCAAGAGACTTCCTAGGTTCATTAGGAGCTAACTGTCCATGCAGACATTCCTATAAAGTAGAGTGATAAATGAGAAATGCCATCATTTCTTTCATGGATCTCTAAAACAGGGTACTGAATTTAATTCCTGAATTCCACTACCTCTTGGACTATCCATTCCCTCCCATCAAAGATCTTGTAATACCTGCATCACATTCTGTGGTGGGTTTCAAAAATTTTCGCTACCGGTTCAGTGGGCATGGCTAGGTGGAGGGCATTTGACTGAGTGGGCGTGGCCAACTTGACATTACTCACACCCATGCCCACTCAGTCACATGACACCCCCCACCTAGCCATGCCCACAGGAAGAGGTAGGAATTTTTTTGGAATTTCCTATCTACCCCCGCCCTCCCTTTGCCAGTTGCCCCATTTTCCCTCCTCTAGCAGCCCTGGCCCTAGCCCCCTTCCTCCATCACCACCGCCTCTTTGTTCAGGCTGCTTACCTTCCACGGTGGCTGGTCCAGAGTCCAGAAGGCAAGCTAACAGGAGTTTTCGGTGGCCCCCAGCCAGCTGCTGCTGCTGGAAAACAGCTGGCAAAGAAGCCTCCCAGGCGCCGCCTCTTTAAGAGCTGCTTTGTGGCTGCGGCGGTTGGCTACAGGTTGCCGAAAAGTACTGGAGGTCATGGAAAAAGCTGCTGCTGTCGCCACCATGTTCTTCATGCATGCACATCCCATTGGACTTGCAAGGCAATGGGATGTGCATGCATGAAGAACATGGTGGCGACGAATATGGCGGGCGTTGTGAGTGGCAACCGGGGGACCGGGGAACCAGTTCAGGGGCGTGGCCAGCAGCTATAGCTATTGGTTCAGCGATCTTGGCCAAATTTCCGCCAACAGTTTGCGTGAACCGGTGCGAACCGGCTAAATACCACTTCTGATCACATTTAACATCAGCTTTTTCTCAAATTAAGATTTCCCCCACCCCTTGTCTGAATTGTATTGTCTATGGTGTTAATATATTTATACATGGAGCCAAATTTATAAATGTTGTAAGCATATCTTTGAGAATTGGGGTGAAAAAAAAGGAAGATACCTATTGTGTCTGAGTATTCATGCACTCACCCATTTACACAGGAAGAGATTTGTATCTACTATAACCTCTCTCCCTCCCTTTGCAAATCTTGTGCAATTTGTGTTGCAGGATTAGCTAGTAAGTGATTATCATTTTTATTGAATTATGCTGAGAACTGATCTCAACCTGCCATTTATTTTATTTTTCTCACAAAGTCGCTACCCATGTAGGCATACATTCCTTGGTTTTATTACCATATATCCTTACATTTATCTGATTTACTCACATAAAATGTAGATAGTCCTTGATATACAGCCATAATAAAGCCCACAGTTTTGATTGTAAGTAAGTTGTGACGGTTGTAAAGCAAGTCATCGTGTGACCATGTCTGATTTTATAATATATTTTTCCAGCAATTGTTAAATTGCTGCAGCACCACAGTCATTACAGAATGCCGTGATCATTAATTGAATCCATTGTTTGCTAGGCGGTAATTTTTCCAGGAACTGGATATAAACACTGATTTCCAGGGGGAAAAAAACATCGAAACCACAGTCATGTGACTGCGGGATGCTACAAATGGCTGTAAATGCAGGCCGACTGCCAAACACCAAAATGCAGTCATGTCACCATGGGAGATAGATATTGCAACTTCGAAACTGGATTGTAAATCCCGTTCTTAGGATCTGTCGTAACTCTGAACCATCTCTAAACAACCAGACATAAGTCAAAGACTAGCTGTTCTATATTTTTAAATAAATACAATATATACATCTGTGTTTGTGTACATTAACACACACACACACACACACACACACAGATGTGGGGGGAGAGAGAGTTCATATTCATCATACTTTCAGGATGAGCAAGTGTATGCAAAGTGCAGGAAGAGTAACAAAGTCACCAAATGGACCCATAAATATTTACCTTTCTTATTTAAGAAAGCTTAAATAACAGTTATCTAATTGTAATATTTAATACAATTAAAAGCAAAAATATTATCCCCTAATCTTAATTTAGATCAAACTTCCAGTTAATTCTACAGTGGTTCTTTTTTTTTTTTAAAGAATGTGTGGCCCTTTTAATTAAGATATTTGCTCTCCATCTTTAGGGAAAAGCAATTCTATTTACTAACATTATCTTAAGATGTAAATACAAAATAGGCCATTTATTGTTGCTCATTTTTAATAAGTTGAGAAGATGAGCATTTTATCTGTACAGTAAATCTGGTTTACTATGAAGAGTTAGCCTAAGGCTAACAAGGTGAAATAAATCACTTTATTTCACATTAGTGTGGGTGACAAACATTGAAGATAAAGAAATCCCAGTATTTCAATGATCTCCACCCTGAAATGTGTGAGAACCTGAATTGCATGTTAGGTATAATTGTGGACTTCTGTAGATGCCTTTATCGTGATTTCTGAATAGTTGGTTGATCTACTCCAATTGACTATTCTCAGAAGAGAAGCTGTCAGACAGAAAAACAAAAATAATGTTTTTCCGAAGTATTACTTAATTGACTTTTAACTGGAAATTCCACAAATTAAATTTTTCCTCCCTTCCTTCCTTCCTTCCTTCCTTCCTTCCTTCCTTCCTTCCTTCCTTCCTTCCTTCCTTCCTTCCCTGTTTCTGGAGGCTCTGGTAACTAATAATCAAGTTCCCATAAAATAAAAAGCAGCCCCCTCAACCTCAAAATGATAAACAGAAAAACAGAAATTAGCTTGCTTGTATATAAAATGTTGCCCTCTATTACAAAACTATAGCTATTTCTTGGAGTTGAATTAATTTTGTCTTCAATTGTAACTGTCTCATAATGGATATAAATCTGAAAATGAAATATATTTTGTAGGGACATTTTTTATATTTTTATAGAATCATGCTATATTTCAGACTTTATAATAGTCCTTTGTTAGTCCTGTCACTTTACTTGCATCTTGTGTATTAATTCTCATAGTCCAGTCGTTTTTCACTTGTTTCTTCTTTGCCTTGGTTTCCAGGTGCACTTCCCAGATGTTGAACGGGTAGAATGGCTGAACAAGGTAAGGCATTGGATATGAAAGGAGCTTTTATCTGATAAACGTAAGGCTGAAATGTTTCTGCTTCAAAGTTTGCTTTGTAACTTGGCTGCTGAATCAACCATGAATAAGCTTGTTTGCTCTAGTTAAGTGGCTGGGGTAAATTGGATATCATTTGTATCGCGTTCAGGGTTTGCCCTGAAGTTTGTTTGATCAAAATTCTCGTCTGTTGAAAAAAAAACATTGCCATCTGCCTTTGTCGGGTTCTTTCCAAAACAAATTGTGCAGCAATCTTTGTTACCAAAACTAACTAGCCATAGCAATTATGTTATAACGTATGCTCAGTACTGAAATTTCTTAGGCAGATATTAAAACTGACAATTCTCCAATGTTGTTTTCTATTCTACTATCCCCTGGTATTTCCGCATCAATTATGCACACTTTCTTCTTTTCAACCAGTTAAATCTGGTGTGTAATTTGCCAAGACTATCAATTTGAATTCAGAAATCCCACAATATTTAACCTGCTCATTTTCATCTAAAGAGTACTATCACTTTAGAAACATAAAGACATTTACAAAGTCTTTAAAATAAAAAGGGTAAACAATGGTAATATACAAGTGTTGATTTTAGCCTTTTGTTGTTTTATGACTAGATTGTTGAACAGTTCTGGCCATATTTTGGAGCAATTATGGAAAAGACATTTAAGGAAATCCTTGAACCAAAAATCAGAGGGAAGAATGTACATCTGAAAACATGTACATTTACTAAAATCCATCTTGGAGATAAGGTAAGGTGATGTCTTTGAAAATGACTGCCACATCCAGACTAATTTTTCATGACTATATTTTCTGGGTCTACATAGGCTTAAGATATATCTGAATCCATTTATTTTAATTTCTGATTATTTGTGGTACAATGATTTCTGATATTCACTTTCTCAAATATAGCTGTAATAAAATGGTCTTGCTCAAACCCGTTCCTTAAATTACTTGACTAAAAGATAAGAAGTGTAGCTGGGTAACAAAGAGTAGATGTTTGTGCAAAAGGATTGTGAACTTCTGTCCATTTTATTCAAAATAGGTATTTGTTTTCAGAATCTTTCAGATTATACTTGAATCCTCAAGATGTTAGTAATAAAAAAGAACAAAAAGATGTTGCAGCTATAAAATCTAATTCCTGCTAGAAGTTAGAATTATTCTTATGATGTTTTCTCCCACCCTGTTCTGAATGTGTAATTACTTAACTACTTGTCTCTATTTACAGGGGTTATCAATGGTAAAGAAAAATCTTCTTCCCATTCATTATTCACTTAGTTTCTGATTTCATTAATATAAAAAGAGCAAAGATCCTTTGTTAGGTATTTTTAAAAATGCACACAATAATATTGAAAGAAAATGCTTTGCATTGTCAATTCAATTTATTAAGGACTTAATTTTGTTCAGTAATCTTAAATTGGCATCTGAATTTCTGTTTTCTTAGCGAGTTTTTAAATTTTGGATGTCTTCCTTTTGTTGGTTTCAACAGCTAACATTTTTAGCTGGCTGAATTTTAAAATGCAAACTTAATGGCTGCAGTACAGTCTTCCCCCAAATGATGCCTCCCAGATGTGTTGGAGAAAAATCTTTCAACTCCCTGGTGACCGGAAGTGATATCAGGTTTAGTTGCAATACCTCTGAAGGGTAGCAAATTAGAAAATATTCTGTATTTTATTCGGCAGAAAGAAAACAAAACAACAGGCAGGAGAGAAAGATTCTGTAATCTTTCTCTCCTGCTCATTATTTTATTTTCTTTCTGCAGATTTTTTTTTAAAAAAATATGATGGCTCTAGCTTGACTTTTGGCTGTTGTTATCTTTTTGTGCTAAGATAAATGAGGCTTTCTCATTGCTGTATTAATAATACTGCTGCATGCTTTCCTTTCAGTGCCCTAAAATTAAAGGAGTGAAAACCTATACCAAAGAAGTTGATCGAAGACAAATAATCCTGGACTTGCAAATATGGTAGTATAAAACTGCATTGTTTCCTATGGTTTATCATTGGGAAAGGGCTTCACTAATAAGCAATGAACAGTGAATTTTTCTGTGCATCTTTTGCTAACAGTGATTGCTTTACTTTTCCTAAAACGATGCTATAAAAATGGAATAGAGACAACTTATGGCACCACATGACCTCATGGAGGATATATGAACCTGCAAAGGTACATTTATCATGGTGAACATGAGTTTAGAGAGGTATTTCTCTAAGTGTCCAGCATGCAAACAAATTAATACAGATGAACGTTTGCTTCAAATGGGAAAACTTAGATTGAGACCATCCAGGAAGGATAACAATTGCAGGCTATATTTATAGAAAAAAATGGGCTGAAATAACACTGATTGAATGCCTGCCGTTTGTTAGACATAATCCATATTTAGCAGAGAATATGCATCTGATTAAATCAAGATGTCACGAATATCTTGAAACAAAAACAGAATCATTGAAAAAAATCTTAGGTGTGGTGCGTGTAATTATTAGTAATTAGTAATAATATAGTAGCGGCCAATCTCATTTGCACTGAACTTTGCACAGGTAAGAATCTCTCATATTGTATGTTTATGTCCTTGGCTGCCCTGAATATATAAAAACAAAGAACTCAGTGAAGCCAAGTACTGCCTGAACCTCTTCTTTATAACATGCATTGTTGAAATACTTCAGGAGAGTAATATATTTGGCTGTAGGAGTAAGTTGGATTAGCACTGGATAGCTACAGTATTTCTCTTCTGGCTCTTTTTATGAAAAGGTGATATGGGTGTTTTCCCACTTAAGAGTTTGAGTGAGGAGGTAGTTTTCCATTGCAAATAGACCTGTCTTGTTTGACAGGAATCCACAATCCTGCATGATTCACAGAGGATGCCTAGTCAAGGGGGAAGGATTCAAAACTAGCTCAGCCAGTTAGGCATCCTGGAGGACACATCCTTGTATGTTGATTGGGAGTAGGTGCTGAGTTCTTCCTCCAGTTCTGAGAAAAAAAGGTGGAGCTATTTAAATCTTCAAGCCACCTCCTTATGCATTGTCCACATTGCTTCCTTGACTCATTGCTGCTTTAATTCCTTTTAGACTGTCGGGGAGATAACAAGGTGCATGTTGCTAATATGAAAATACGGGGGACGACATGACAAATGATCCATATCCTCTTAGAGCAGCATTATAAGTGTTTGTTTCTCCATTATTTAGTTTATCACTTTACAATGCTTGCTTATCTTAAGTACTTTAGATTATTAGACAGGCAAGTGCAATATTTTTAGCTACCTACAATATATATAAACAATATATGACCGTGTTGCTACTTATAATTGACTTTCTATTTGGTTTCCGTAATCTCTAAATATTGCCTTGTTCAAATATTTGTGAAAAGTGCCTATATGTTTGCGGTACTCTTAACTCACTGAGTCACATTACATTTGGTGATCCACAAGTAAATTATATGGCCACATGAGTTATTTCCTTGTTCTCTGCATCGGTAATGTGATCTAATTCTCACTGCTTGAAGATAGAGGATCAACTTTGATGGCATTCAGCACATAGCTGTCTGTTCAGCGGAATTTAATTTTCATGCAGTCTAATGAAATATGCATATTTGTTTTGTTTTGTAGAACCTTTCCTAGAAGAGGTGTTACAGGGGAAATAATTTCTATTGTATTGGGGTGCACTTGTCCAAGCTTTTGGGTATGGTTTCTGCAGGCGTGACAGAAGTTGCCACCGAATTGTGGTTTTTAATGGGAAAGATAAAATTATTAAATACATAGAGAGTGTAATACTAACAGTTAACAATTAAAATTATTTCACGTACGAATAACAGATATCTCATCTTTGAAAAAGAATTGAAAAAGTGGAAAGTTTTGCTGCCATGATTTAAATTAGATGTCTCATTTGAAAGTAGAGTACTAGTTAGAAGTCCTGAATTATAAGATTTGCCTACTTTCTTCTAGTTGCTGTTACTCAGAATTCTTGAATTTTCCTTTCTTGGATTAAGTGTTAACTTTTAATGAAGACATTAAACTTAATTAAATATAATGTAAAATCCCTTCTCTTCCCCCCCCCCTTTTATCACTCTTTGGCTACTGGCTACTTTTAGCCACCCAATCAAAGGCTGAGGAAAGTTTTATTTAATTATTTAAGAAAATTTGTAGGGCCGCTCACCCACACTTAGTGACTCTGGCTGGCTTACAAAAATAAAAACCCAATATACAAACAAACAAAAACAATAACCCTTGGCAACACTTGATGGGTTCCATCACACTCTGGGTTTCTCAGGCCTTTTGGCAAAACCAGGTCTTCAGGGCCTTGTGAAAGAATGTCAAAGTGAGGGCCAATCTAATCTCCACAAGAATGATGTTCCAAAGAGAGAGAGCCACCATAGAGAAGGCCCTTCTTTTGGGTCCCACCAGATGGTCTTTTTTTAAGAGAGGGGACATGCAACATTCCCTCCCTCCAGGGGTGAAATGCTCCCGGTTCAGACTGGATCGCGGGTGGTTCGGAAAACCGGTAGCAAAAATCCCTGCCCCCCCCCATGCCCAGCTGAGCTGCCCAATCATCAGAGGCTTTTTTTCTTTTAAATGCCTTTGACGATCCAAGCTCTGACGATCCAAGCTGAGTTGCCTGATCAGCAACATGATGACTGCATCATCATGATGTTAGTAGTATGTCTCTTGTGCTGCAACACAGGAAGTTATTTAAAAAGTAGAAATCAAAGTCAATCTAAATACAGGTATTGGCTTGTGACCAATGTAAGTAATATGTTATGCAAAACCATTCTCTCCTTAGGGGAGTTTGTACCATGCTCCTTCCTATTCCATTGAATAGTTTTGTTTGGCTCATCTTTTCCTTTTCCTGCCACCACTAATTAATCTAGTGTGCCCCACCAAGCCATTAAAGCAGGACTGAAAGCAGAGGACCAGAAGTCATTGAAAAGAGAGAAAAGTCCTGCTTATAAAAATCCATCGCTTGCCACATTTTTAAGTGAAATGAGGCACATTCTCACAGCCTTCCCCAACCTGGATGTTTCGAAGTGTATGGACTTCGGTTTTCAGTTTGTCAACAGCACGACATTGCTCAGCAAACATAAATGCAGTTTGCTTGGTTTATCTTAGCATGTTGTATAAACTCACCAACTGACATCCTTTTTTAACCATGCTTAAAGAAACTTCACCTGGTATAATGGATAAACAGCATCACAATCTGAGCTACTTCTGCTCAGTATTGGCAAAACTTTTGGTCCAGTGAGACCATTGTAGACATAAACTTGGATGAAGATACTTTTGAGATAGTAAAGCAATCTGGGTTCTTCCAGATATATGGACTTCAACTCCCAGAACCAACTATGCTAGTAACCTAGTCTCCTGTGGGCAGACTTGATAATGTCACGAGAAATGCCTGACAACCTCCATCCTCCTTGTATTTCCCTACTTAGGGCCTTTTGACTTACAAATTTCGAAGGTAAGGCAGGAGATGCTGGCTTTCTGCCTCATTCTGCATACAGGAAAAGACAGTTGAAAGTTGTGTGATCAATACTCTGGAATTAACACCAGACAAACAGTCAAGCAAAATACATTACCCTAATCAAGGAACTACCAAGGAGAAAAACATATCCCCACCAAAACTGGCAGGGCTACTACTTTACATAAACATGGAACAAATCTCATATTCACTAGCACTGATATTACTTACTGTAATTGGGTAATGCCCCCAAGCAAACAACCAAGTCCAGAGAGCACCATGGGCTCTACAATTATTGCGTTCATTAGATATATTTGCATTTGCTTTCTTTGGTTAGAAAGACAAACATTTTTGTTTTTAAAAAATAATCACATGGTTTCAGTCAAAAAAGAAAACAAAATTAGATTTTGCTAATGGACACTCTGATCACCAAAACATATTTTATTGCAAATACACTTTGGATGGTGTGCTAAAAGAAATTATTACCTCTTGCTGCCTTAGATAACAATACGGTCTTAAGTAGAGCTTTTTACACACTAGAAGGCTACAGGAGTTGAATAAGCATGCTATCATCAGGTTAATGCAAAAACAGGTCGACAGCAGAGCGTGACATCTCTGTCAAACCTTTTGACAGCAGAAGGGATGACACAGGAAATGCATATTTATTTTAAACCATTCCAAGATTTTGTGACATGTGAGGTCAACTAAACTTGACTTAGCTTCTATTTTGCAAATGCTTTCCATATTTCATTCTGACATGACAGTGCATTATTAGCAAAGATTGAAAGTAAAACTGATGTGACCGTAAATAGCTCAGTAGTTAGATTAAAACTTTTGAAGGGAACAGGCAAAGAACTGGAGGTGGGAAACTGCTTGTTTGAGCCACATTATTGGCCAAACCATTTTGAGTCATTCAATTGGACATTCTGTTCCATTGGAAAATTTAAAATCCAAAAGAGATTTATGGGCGTGGATGTAAGACAATGTTATATTTATTACAATTTGTGTTTTTGGATTCCCAAATATTCCTATAACACTCATTTAAAAGTTCACAGTTGATAGTTGTCTTGTATCTCCGTAAGGGAAGAATTGTTGTGTGTAAAATCTCACTACAGTTGGGGCTTTTGTAACATGGAATTTGTAAGAAACAACATATTGGTGATTGATTGGTTGGTTGGTTGGTTGATTGATTGGTTGGTTGATTGATTGATTATCCCACCTACCTTCCTGTCCAAATGAAATAGTTTTGTTGCCTTCAAGCAACAAGAATCCTATTGATCAACCCTTACTGTTCGTCTGCAATCAGTTGAAGTAATCAATGTTAAAAACAGTTTAAAGATCTGAAACTTTGGTTAACCAGTGTGACCTTTCTGAAGTATTTTATATGTGAACTGCTATTCCTGTTACAAATTCTTTGCAAAATTTATTGAGAAGCTAAGTAGCAGCAATAGGAGTTATAATTTGCAGAATTTCTTTGGAGCCCTATTATTAAGCAATGTTAATCTTATTTCACTGTAATACTTTGATCTGAATGGATCATCATCTTTCTTTGTACATTCCAGGGTGATTATTACAATTAGTAGATTCTATGCAGCTATTTTATCTCTTTTTCCTTAATGGACTTTTGAGGGAGGAAAAAGTAAAAATAATGGATGGTGTCTTATTGTTTAGTAAAAAGGCAACCAAAGAAGGGAAATTTTTTTCACCCTAATTCTTGGTGTATGTGTGTGTATATATTTGTACTATACGTACAAATACATAACATACATACTGTAAACTGATTAAATCTATCAGATTTTCTGAAAGTTATATAGTGATAAAGAAATAAGGTTAATCTGGCAAATATATTACTTGAGACGCCCAAATATATAAATAAATAAATGTTATGGTCTTTATATGTAGCAGAAACATATTAGCATGATAAGAAAGTAAACTACTATAATAAGTTATCTGCTCGAAGCAAATGTGATGTGATATAGTAAAATATCTCTGGTCTAAAACTGTATTCACACATACTCTTATTACACCTTTTTAATTAGAGTTTTGTTCTTCGTCTTATACTATTACAATATAAGAAATTCCTTTAAAATGATAAGAAAAGATTGATCTTTTTGTCTTTTACTTTGTTCTTTTTTTTTTCTAATTAATACCCTGCTAATTGTAACACCTTCTCAGTTATATAGGGGATTGTGAAATTCACATGGAACTCTCCAAGATTAAAGTAGGAGTGAAAGGACTACAGGTAGGTACAGAACAACTTTATGAAACATTTTTAGATATTTCCTATTTTTTTTCCTTCCTGGAAAAAAATCAACATTATTTCCTTCAATTTTTTTTTTCAGTTGCATGGAATGTTACGAGTAATTCTGGAGCCCCTTCTGACAGATGTACCCTTTTTTGGAGCTGTAACCATGTTTTTTCTACAGAAACCTGTAAGTCAATTCTGATACATCATTATAGAAATAGGAGGAGGACAGCTGTGTTAGTCTGTCGTGGCAGACTAACCAGGAGTCTGGTAGCACATTTTCCAACTAACAAATTTTATGAAAAGTCTTTTAATTTGTAAGTCAAATTAACAAGTTAGCACTCTTCATGTTTTGCCTATTTAGAAATAGTGTCCTTCCACATTAGGATTGCTGATTTACACACTGGTCAGTGTGTTTTAGAATAAAATTGAGAATATGCTTCTAAAAGGTGGAAGATTATTTCTTCTTCCCAAACATCATTTTAAACAAAGACTACCAAACCAAACAGGAAGATAGCTTTATAATATGCCAACATATTACTATTCCGAGATAGTAATAGTCAATAAGTTGTTAACTACAAATATTTCACTGTAGCTTTTCAAGGAAGTACCCTCCATGATAACTCATTGATAGAAATAAAGACACGAAAACTTTAAGGCAGTGGTGAAATCCAAATCTTTTTACTACCGGTTCTGTGGGTGTGGCTTGGTGGGCATGGTGTGGCTTGGTGGGCATGGCTTGGGCATGGCAGAGGAAGGATATTGCAAAATCCCCATCCCCTCCCCAATCGTGGAGGAAAGATATTGCAAAATCTCCATTCCCACCCCACTCTGGGGCCAACCAGAGGTGGTATTTGCTGGTTCTCCGAACTGCTCAAAATTTCCACTATCGGTTCTCCAGAACCTGTCAGAACCTGCTGGATTTCACCACTGCTTTAAGGAATACAATTGGCACTGAAAGAGCAATTTAGAATATTATGTAACCAAGTGTAGCCCTTATAAAAGTAAAATGAAACCATTTAAAAATAATTAACCCAACCTTTAATAGTGTTAGTAAAGAATTCTATTCAGATTAACTTTCAAGAATCAAGTAGGTTTTCGAGATCCATCTAAATCAATGAACATTAAGCCAACCACATATTTCTTCAGCACAAGTTTCATATATCTGAAACCATTTCCAAAAGGACATGTGTGCTGCCAGTTTGCTTCAGGGTGAAGATGAGTCATTTCAGGTGAGCTGAACTACATTACCAATGCCTCAGTCCATTCCTAACCTATTGAGAAAGCAACTTCTACCCCAGTTTTCTTGCTTTGTATTAAAGGAGATTTTGTTTTTATCCATGTTGGTGAAAATAGTGTAGACCAATTTATCTAATGAGTGAATTTCATTCCATTTTACACAAGGTCTATTCCTAATCGTTAGCACCTTCCCCAAATCCCTGGACTATGTCTTCAAGGCTGAAGGGCCTTTGAGGGATCCTTAAACAAAGTTCAGTAGTGAAACAATTCAATTTTTGTGTCTTCCTTTTTCCCTTCCTCCTCCCTCCCTCCCTCCTTCCCTCCCTTCCACCCAAATGATCAGTACACTGTCCCAGCAAACTGCCATACAATTGTAAATTAAAACTTTGGTATGGAAAGAAAATTGGTCTTATGTACTTGAACAGTGTTTGGGGGAGGGGGGAAGAGTCACAGAAGCAACTAATCTGTAAATCTATCCATAGTCTGTTTTGATTAACATACAACCTGTGTACCCAAAATACAGGATGATAAGTGGCAAGAATCATCTGAAGCACTCGATTATCACACAAATATGCATAAGATCACAGCTTTTATATGGTGCTCACTCTGACTTTTCAATTATTTTGTACCCTAGGGGGGAAAAATATTAGTTTAAAAGGTTGGTTTGGTTTAAGACTCCTCTTTGCCCTCATTGAACTAAAATTGATGTTCACAGTCTTGTATCTTCAGACACCATCTTCACCTATATGTTGTAATTTTTTAAAATTTATTGATTGATTCAATTTCTGCACCGCCCAACTTATTTAAATGACTTTGGGTGGTTTACAGCACCATAATAAAACCATATAAGCCAGAGGTGGGTTTCAGCAGGCTCTGACCAGTTCTGGAGAACCAGTGGCGGAAATTTTGAGTAGTTCGGAGAACCGGTAAATATCACCTCTGACTGGCCCCACCCCCATCTATTCTCTGCCTCCCGAGTCCAGCTGAGGGAGGGAATGGGGAGGGAATGGGGATTTTGCAGTATCCTTCCCCTGGAGTGGGGTGGGAATGGAGATTTTACAGTATACTTCCCCTGCCATGCCCACCAAGACATGCCCACCAAGCCATGCCATGCCCACCAAGACACACCCACAAAACCAGTAGTAAAAATTTTTGAATCCCACCATTGATATACTGTAAGCACATGAATCAAATGCAGTTTGAAAACAGAGTTAAGAACAAATTACAAATTTTCCTTAGAAGGAAAAACAAAAATCAGGGTTAAAATTCAGAAGACTAAAGCACTGAAAGAGATGTTTTATTGTATTAGGAGGATTCATTCGTGGAAGAAGTCTCTGAACCTCTGGTAGTCATCTCTAACCCCATAGAGGAAGCAGGAGAGAAGGTCCCCACAGTGCTATGATAATTCAGCACTCAGAATGCACTGTTATTCCTGAAACTAGCTATGTGAGTTCTGGCCAAATATATACATCTGACAAACATGTGTTAAATTTAGAACGTTGACACATGCCGATTGTCTCAGCCCTTCATTGCAAAGGCATGAGAAGAATCCAGTCAGTGTGACAGGCTCCAGTGAAGGAAATGAACCAATGCTTTGATGATGCTTATTCATCTCCTCTGAACACAAATCACTCATGTATGTTCCTGCTCTGAGGCTGCCTTGCTAGGTGGTTAGTTTTCTTGCACATGGAACTTGTAGCAGTAGCCAAAATGCCTTTTATAATGGAGGGGTAATAGAAATGACCACATAATTCCTCAAGGCTTGTTTGGTTGGCAATCTGAATTCACTCAGAACGGCGACACAATACTCATGCTGAATTAAAATTCCATAAATATATCCAGATGAATGAAGGATGCTTCATTACTTGTCACATGTTTGAATAATTTTATTGTTATACTGTAATTATGGTGATTTTATTGTACTCAATATTCTTGACTTTTTCAATAGTATGCTATATGCATCAAGAAAAGAGTGCAGGTTCATTTTCTGGTATCTCCAATAGGATCTCAATGAACCATGCATCTAATTTGATGTAAACTAGATTTCCAGGTTCCTACTTTTTAAACCAGCTCTGTTTTCAGTTATTAACATTGCACTTTTGTTGTTGGTTTAATTCTTATTGCAGCACTTGGAAATCAATTGGGCCGGAGTAACAAACCTGTTGGATGCTCCAGGCATTAGGTAAGTGCCTCCCTCCAAATGAGCTGAGAACAATCTAAATGTTAAAGACCCAGTTTGGTCTAGTGGTTTGTTTGCTGTTCTAGGAAGCAGGAGACTGTGAGTTCTAGTCCTGCCTTAGATATGAAAAACCAGCTGGATGACTTTGGGCCAGTCACTCTCGGTCCAACCCACCCCACAGGGTTGTTGTTGTCAGGGGGAGAAAGGAGTATTAAAAAATGTTCACTACCTTGAATTATTTATAAACAATAATATCAAATAAATAAAATCTCAAAATGGAGATTAAACAAAAGAGATGTTGTATAACAGTTCTATAATAGGAACGGCTTATTGTGGGTAGGCACAGGGCCGATCAAACAGAACCTATGTCCTTCACAGACATTCTGGCAAGTAGAGGCATAAGAACTGACCACAGAATGAGCCTGCTGGTAAAATTCTTATAGATTCTTAGTTTTCTTTGTAAACTAATGTTAGAAGTGTCAGAACCATTTGAGCTACTTGGTTTCTAATGGGAGTTTTGGCTTGCTTTGCTAATTTACCACACCTTGCATCACCGCAAAAGTAATGTCAATAGTAACCAAAGGAAATTGTCACGTCCACAGGAAAATTAACTATTTTATTCTGTTGAGGTATTGACAATCTCAACATTTGTTGACAATAAAGATGACTTTGAGTGTTTATGTTTCTTTTTATTGATTTTGGTTTGGTTATTTTAGTGAAGGAAAAATATGGTTCTTACCCCATAAGAAGAGTTTTTGCTTCCAAAAAGCAATTACCTGTGAATTTGCTGGTGTTAGGAGTTTTACACTTACTGATAAGAAAAGTAAAAGCTGTTGAAATAAACGAAATTAACATAACAAGAGAATGGATATAGATCTGGTATCCACAAAGTCAGCTGTCAATAGAACATCTGGGACTTGTAATCCATACCTCTTCAAGTAGCCAAGGTTGAGAAATACTGGTATAGGGGTTAAAGCACCAGCCTAGAATCCAGAAGATTAAGTTCTAGTCCCGCCTTCAGCACAAAGCCAGTTGGGTGATTGGTTCAGTCCCTCTCTCTCTCTTAGAAAGAATACAAGCACAAACTACCTCTGAAAATCTTGCCAAGAAAACATCAAGAACTTGTTCAGGCACTTGCTAGAGTCAAGTGCATCTTGAAGGTGTAATATAAGAGGCATAACTACCTCAGGCTTATCTGCACATCAGTAAATAACCTTGTTTTCTATGTTTTCTTCAGCAGTCAAGATGTTCTGTCATAAACGACTTACCTGTTTGTAACAAAGCATCCTAAACTCTCAGGCTGAAAATAAACCTAAGACAGCATTCCTTCTACTCTCCCCTACCCTGCATCCCATATCTCTTGACGGGCAACAGACCTTGGCAGTCTGCTAAGATGGAGTCTACAAATAATACAAGAGTCACAAGCTCAGTAGAGCAGTGTGACACACATATGACTCTTCCGTTTTGTTTTGAATTAAATTAAATGTCTCCTTTATTATTTCAGTTTATTTTCAGACTCGCTAATTCAAGATCTCATTGCTTCCCGGCTGGTGTTGCCAAACAGAGTCACAATCCCATTGAAAAAGAACTTGAATGTGGCTCAGTTGCGGTTTCCTATTCCACGTGTAAGTCTGGGGTCAGAGTTGCACTTTGAAGACTTGTTAGTGAGGCACCTTGCTCAAAATATAGAAAAAAAAGAGTGAGGCTTCTAAAGAGTGAGGTTACCCCAACTTGTTTGTTCTTCTACACACCTGCAGTGTAGTGACACTTGAAGGAGAGATTGTAAACTTGCCCCATACTTGCATTTGAATCTGCACAGCGGAGAGAAAGTTGTAGACCAAAGATTTATCTAGTTGTCTTATCTAATAGTTGGCGTTTCCTCTCTTTTCAATCCCTTTCTTTATCCAAAATATCACATAACCTTAAAAAGTTTGGGAAAACTTGTTTTTGATTAAAAAAAAATATCCTGATTTGGAGAGAATTTTTGAGCAGACAAAGGCATGGTAGGAATCGGCTCAAAATGAATGAAGCTCAGTAAATACGTAGCAGACTTATAGTTGGTGCAGGTTTATTTTGGTAAATTATTTTTTGATTGCAAAAAGATTGCAAAAAAAAAAAAGACATTGTAAATGTCCCCTCTCCCATCCAATTCAGCAGAGAATCATCAAAAGCAAACTAACTGGCTTTTCTCCTTATCCACCACAATAAGAGGCGCAAAGAAAGATCAGAGATTGATGTAAGGCTCATAATAAAAGCAAAATAACAATGAAGATTTTTCTCATAAATTTAAATGTTCTACTGGCAAATCTCATTTAAGATGCTTCTGTGGGTTGTGGTTAGAAACATTCCCCATTTTTCTTAATGTTATGTTGATAATAGTATATATCAGACAGATCCTCTGGGATGAACATCCTATGTAATATTTAACAATTGTATATTTTCAAGGGAGTCCTAAGAGTGTATCTGTTGGAAGCCGAAAATCTTGTCCAAAAAGACAACTTCCTTGGAGCAATCAGGGGCAAGTCGGACCCTTATGCTTTCCTTCGAGTCGGCCTGGTGCAACTCCGGAGTAAAACAGTACAAAGAGACCTGAATCCCATCTGGAATGAAATATTTGAGGTGATACTTCTCCTTGCCTATTTAGAAACAAAGTGCTGGTGATTATTTACAATATATCCCACTTCCTGAATCTTACGTTGTAGATTTGAGGTGGTTCATATCTTAAAAGAGTGCAAGGGAGAAAAGGGGAAGGAAAAAAAACCAAATTACTGTGGAAGTTGACTAACATATACCTAGATCAGCTGAAACAGCTGGGTGATTGTGTCTGGAGTTTTGCATATATTAACAACAATTCTATATATGCCTTCTCCAAATTAAGCCCCATAGAATATAGGGGAAGCTTTTTTTTTCTTGGTAAGTGAATATAGGAATACAGACTATTTTGAAATTAAATGTGTTCTAAATGAAGACGTTTTGTTTCTGTAAATAGTGTGAATAAGGAATATAATCAAGTGATTGAGGAAACAATATTTCAGCAGGAATAGGCAACCAAATACTTTTCAGATATTCTGATTGCAACTCCCAGAATTCCTGAATGTCAGCCATTTTGCTTCATGTCTAAGGGCGTTGTAGTCCTAACCATCTAAAAGTCATTAAAATATAAGTCTTGTTGCCAGCAACAGAAATAGCCTTGGTAGTACAGGGGTTTAAGGCACCCTGTTATTAAGCTTATTAAGACCAGCTGCCTGCAATTACTGCAGGGTTCGAATCTCGCCAAGGCTCAAGGTTGACTCAGCCTTCCATCCTTTCTAAGGTAGGTGAAATGAGGACCCAGTTTGTGGGGGCAATAAGCTGACTTTGTATAAATATACAAAAGGATGAAGGCTATTGCTGAGCACATTGTAAGCCACCCTGAGTCTTCGGAGAAGGGCGGCATATAAATCAAATTTTTTTTAAAAAAATGGATTAATTGCAAACTAATTTACAGGACTAAACAGTTTACCAGAATAATAGAAAACTAATTTACAAAGGAGGGAAAACCCCATTCTAAATATTGTCCACTTTGTCCTGTTGTGTTTTAAAGGAAGTGAGTGAAAGGCTATTTGAAAGGCTTTTTCATGAAGCTTTTGGAATAACTGTAGTAAGTTCTCTTGAAAAAAGCTTTTCAATTAAACCAGTATAATAAAGAATATTTGAAAGAGTTTATTTTTGCTGTTGTTTCACCAAGAAGTCTTGTTTACGCATTAGTGGTTCCTTTAATATTTTTTTCTTGTAATGAATTGAATTCTGTTTCGAAGAGAAACATTGCTCCTATTACACTCACCTCAATTTAATTGATTATAAAGAACATGAGTAGAAACTTTATTCTTCCGCCACTTCAGGTGGCAAGTGTGTGGCAATAGCAATAGCACTTAGACTTATATATCACTTTACAGTGCTTCACAGTCCTCTCTAAGTGGTTTACAGAGTCAGCCTATTGCCCCCAACAATCTGGGTCCTCGTTTTACCCACCTCGGAAGGCTGGAAGGCTGAGTCAGCCTTGAGCCTGGTGAGATTTGAACTGCCAAATTGCAGTCAGCCAGCAGTCAGCAGAAGTAGCCTGCAGTACTGCACTCTAACCACTGTGCCACTGAGGCTCCTGTTACAATGCAAGTAACTTCAGAAGAACTGGAGGACTTTTAATTTAATGCTACATGGAAGAACTGAAAGACTTTTTACTTGACATAATGACATTTTTCAAAAATAACTCCTATTTTTCAAAAATAACTCCTAGCTGTTCTTTTTTGTTACTTAATTTTTCTTTCATTCATTTCAGTTTGTTGTTCATGAAGTACCCGGCCAAGATCTAGAAGTTGATATTTATGATGAAGATCCAGATAAAGATGATTTTTTGGGCAGGTAAGGAATACAGATTTCCTTTTTTGTGTGTGTAATGTTATACTGTGTCTTTTTCTGCCATGTGGCAACTTAGAGCCAATGAAATTGGTATGGACTTTTCTGTGCATTCAGAAACATTTCTGTTTTTTGCATAATTTTTCTGAATGCAGATAGAGTATTGCATGTTTGAATGCTCCTGCTTCAAAAAAAAAAAGTCATAAAGAAATGTAACGTTGGGGGTGAATTTGTTCCAGATCATCTTCTGATGTGCTGACCTTTAAAGAAGCACAACAATTTTTAATATAAAAAAAATCTATTCCTCCAATGTGCATTGTACAATCCCGAGAAGAATTATACCTTTTACTTTTTAATGTACATATTGCATATTAAAGTTGAGCCTAAATGGTACTTTTTCATGTCACATTCTGCTCTAGAAAAAAGTCACTAAAATATGAGTTAGTTCTGGGTATTTTATCGCTGGCATGCCATCCCAGATTATTTTATTAGTAAATATGGCACAAGTCTATCTATCACCATAACCTGCTTGCACATAGCTGATTTCCACTAAGCCAGTCATTGCCAGGCATGAAGAATAGGGACCACACATAAGGTTCCAGTTAAGGTGATTTATGGTCTATACCTGTATACAAAAATCTAGTCAACTAACAGTCAGCGCTAAATTGGTGCTACATAAGAGTTAACAGTATTAAAGGGGAATCTGGGCTTGGATCGCTTGTGGGAATGTAATGAATCAGGATTAATTCCACCCCTAGGTTCTGCCTCTTCTTCTCCTATAGTCATAGAATTTGTAGTGGTTCTTTCCATTGCGATGGAAGAGTCTCTTCTCTTTTTGAATATAAATCCTAACAAGCCAGAACCTTGCTCAACTTGAATTATTCATGGACTGGGCTGTGGTTTCAAAGAATTCTAATATAAAATATTCAATAGAAATATACAGCAAAGATTTAAAGAATGTTGTTGTTATGTATTTGCAAATTGACTCAGACAATACGCTGCTTATTAAGCACATATATATGTTAACAGGGGTGGGTTCTACTTAACTTTACTACTGGTTTGCAACGGGATCACACATGCGTGATTGCTTCGCTTGCATGCGCGCTGAACTTCAGCGCATGTACTGATCGTCTATGATGACATCCGGGGTGGTGGGAGGAGCCTCCCGCCAGTTTTACTACCAGTTCTTGCGAACCGGTCCGAACCGGGAGCAACCCATCACTGTATGTTAAATAAAAATGTATAAATAAAAATTAAAAAGGAAAAAGAAATACTGTATACAGCATTACTAGGTTTTGTAAGTGCAGAAACCACTCTAGTCTCAGAAAACTCCATGTTTTTTCAGGCTAGGCATATTGCATCAATTGAAGAAAAAAAATGTCAGTTATTATTAGTCTACAGAGAGCTTATTTTTTATAACCTTTATTGTTGAACTAGGCTCAGATTCAAATAACTTCCTTGGGAGCATTCAGTTATTAGAATCTACTAGATTCTTTTGAAATTTGCTCACAGATTGCAAGCCAGAATATTTCATGGAACTCCAGGAGGTACTATAATTAAAAAAAAAAAATCACAGTTCCGTATAAGGTACTATAAGTCTCCATAGCAGCATATGGTAGCTATTCATTATGGAAACAAATACAGCTGTCCCAAGGGATTTCCTTTGTGTGACTTCTTTTCTTTTTTTCACAGCTTGGTTATAAACCTTGTAGATGTGATTAAAGACAAAATTGTTGACGAGGTAAGTTTTGGTTTTGGCTTAACATGTGTCAGAGTAGTTCTTAAAAGGTGTGCCATATTTTATGAGTGGCTTATCAGCTATAAAAACATAAGGTTTTACCAAATGTAAATGCTAAGTAGGATTGTTTTTTTTTTCAGGCATATGAGTTCTCATTGCTGTTATAGGAAATTATAAATGTTTGTATGGGTTGTGTGATTGCAGGGTCTTGTAAAATGTCCACAGATTATTAGTTTTGTGATAGAATTGGTTTTAAAGGGAAAATTCATTTTATTGAGAGTTTGTGGCACCACAAGTATGCATGTGTACAAATATACAGATCAGATGGTGCAAGAATCTTTGCACCATCAAATAAATGAGTACACATGTAGTACAATGATTACTGATCTTATTCTGATTCTTGAGAGATAAGTGGATCGATTTAGCATTTTGAGAGTATTTAAAGGGAGGAGCAATTTGCTTTTGAGTGGAACATGGAGGGCCTAAATAGGTTGCAGCTGTCAGCTCTTCAGAGTAGACTAAATCAGAAAACACTCCATAGGAATTCTAGAACTATTCTTTATTAAGACAGGATACAATATAGGTAGTTCTTGATTTATACCTGGTTGCTAGGCAACCATTTGAAGTTCTGGCTTTCAGCAAAAATGCGCATTACAGACATTAAGTTTGCTTAACGACTGTGGTGCTTACTTTACAACCATAGCATTTGCTTTACAATCTGCTATATTCACTAACCGCCACCACAGAAAAGAACCTAAAATTGGGCAGTCATGTGATGATCTGCATAATGACCAGTGCAGCTTACAACAGTAATTCCAGGCTCAGTTATGGTCATAAGTCAAGGACTATCTGAAACAGAATCTTACAGGCCTGATTGTGCTTTATTGCTCCTCCCTCTTATATCCCATTGTATCAGGAGGAGCCTTCCTTGTTTCCATCTTGTTTCCATCTTGTTTCCCAAGATCTAAGGAATGTGTTTCAGCCCCTTCTTGCCCATTTCCCTCAAGATTCCCAATTCTTAATGGCAGCTGACTTGGTTTTCTAGGATAAACTAAACAGCATTGCAGAGTTTTGGGGTGAGCTGCAAAACTGAGAAAACATTGTGTGTGTGGTAGATTGGAGGTTGGAACAAGCCCCTTTCATATAGTTGCCAAAAATTATACTGATATGTCTAAAACATTGCTAGGAATCAGACTTGAACAAGACTTTCTAAAAAGGGTAGAAGACTATTCTTTCCTTCTGCAGCATAAAAATAATTTGTTTGGGTACTGTCATTTACTGTAAAATTAAATGCCATCTGTTTTTCAAATTAGGGCTCATTGTGCCTCAGCAATCATGGTTTTCCCTTTTCCAGCTGAACCAATACAGTTAAAAAGGAGCAGGTTTTAAGGTAGAATAGAATAGAATAACAGAGTTGGAAGGGACCTTGGAGGTCTTCTAGTCCAACGCACTGCTTAGGCAGGAAACCCTACACCATTGTGTATCATCTGAAAGCAGGTCCCATAAAATATCAAGATAAATAAGTTCCTCAGTTTCTCCTTGAATACAGATCAACATAAAGATGTAATTTATGTGTATTTCTGGCACTGATGTGGTTTCTTTCTTTTTGTGAAGTGGTTTCCCTTGAGCAAGATAGAAAGCGGGCATGTCCACTTAAAGCTCGAGTGGTTTTCTCTAGTCATCAATCAAGAGAAACTTAGCGAGGTGAGTGCTTTCTGGGACTTGAGAAGAAATACATACTGCAAAACAACTGAAAGAATTCAGAACAAAGAAATAGCCCAGTGTGTCTGCCATCTTGTGTAATTTCTTCTGAGAGCTGTATTTAAAACATCACTGTAGCAAATACAGTTGCATTGATTGGGCAGGATTTGGAGTTTGGAGATTGGGCAGAGATCTGTGGAGTTTGGGGTAATATCACACCATTGGGTAATGTTTGTATTACCCTCTAGTTATTAGGGGATGGAGGAGGGCCTTGAAATATTTGCAGTGTCCACATGTGTATTTTAATTTTTTGTGGAATTGTTTTTTTGTAGGGTAGGAATGGTCTTGCCACCGGAATGCTCATCGTGTATTTGGAGAGTGCTTTAAACCTTCCTGTAAGTAAACCAAATAAATAACATTTCCACATATTCTCTGGCGACACAAACTTACATGTTTACATGTTTAGTATACTTGCTATTTGTACAAGATGTACACCTATATATCTGACATAAATTTGATGCCTTGCCCAACCAAAATTGGATATAATGCATGGCACATATGCCTATGTAACAAATAACAATGTTGTGGGAAATCAAGGTTTCAAAAGACAAAGCAAAGAATCAGCGGTATCTGATTAGCAGATCAAGGGAGATGAAAAAAGCTGCAAAGTATTATGAAGTGAACTGATGACGTTTTTCCTTTTCTAAGCTTTATATGTTTTTCAGAGATTCCCCAGATGTTGCTGATTTATCACTCTCTGCATTCCTAGTTATTGACCAAACTACCTGGGACTGCTATTAGTTGTATTTCAGCAACTTCAAGAAAGTCACAGGTTTCCTATTTTGTCCCCAATTTATTCAAGCTGTCTTGGCTCTCCCAACTTATTGGCATCAACCATTTGCAGAATTTTAGCTTTGTTTCATTGGTAGAAGAACTTTTTCCCTACTAGATGTTTATCCATGCTAGTTTTTTTCTAGCTGTCTTCTAAGATTTTCATAGCTGGCAACATTAGTACGCCTTTCATTCCCGATTAGTATTGCCCTGTCTTGGGCTTCAATTGATTTACTAATTTTGAAAACATATTAAGTTGAAAACGGTGAAAATAAACTAAAAGCAGCAGAAACTAGAACAGGACCATAAAAATACAAAGCCAACCAACCCAGATAAAACAGATCAGATAAAAAATAGTCCTACAAAAATCCTAGGTAAAACCTCTGGGGGAAACAGTCCTACACTGTCATATCACTTAATTTTCTGAAACTCCTTTTTCATTTCAAAATCCTTTCCTAATGTAGAAAAATCAATTGGAATATTCCAATGGCGAATACGGAGCAAAGAAATACAGAAAAGACAGATATCTCAAGGTAAATATCTCTTATTTCTGAATGGGTATTGAACTGAATACATTAAGGATTTAATAAATATTAAAAGATTTTTAAAAAAGAAAAGGGTACTAAATGCAAAAACTGCCAAAGATTTGTGCAAAGATTTCAGTGCCAAAGATATCAATGCCAAGATTTGTGCAAAGTGAAATACAAGAGATTGGCTACGTGAGTTACAATGGATATAATATTTGGTACAGCATCAGGCAAAGATTTCAGTTCTGAGCCAGCCAACCCACTGGCTGAAAAATCTAATCTCAGCAACTAGCTAGGCCAAGTTATAAGCATCCATCTGAACAGATGACATACTTATTTGCCATCGTTGGCTAAGTGGAGGCTAATTCTCAACCCAGCTAAATTGGGCAGAGCTGTCAATCTGCTCGCCTCCCTGTTTGACCTTGAGTTAGATGGTCAAAAGAGCCAAGTTACCTCAGTTACACCATAAATAGAATGGAGATTGGCCCAGCCTTTCCATTTCATACTACATATTTGAAATAAATGTGTAAGTGAAGCACAGCATGTAGAAACAATGTTGAAACAAAGATTAGGTAATCTTTATTTATTTATTTGTATTCCTGCCTCCATTATTGTTATAAATAACTCAAGGCAGCAAACAAATCCAAGATATATATGGGGTTACCAAGAATAAATACTGAATAACATGTAAATACTAAATTCTGACTCATGTTGAGGCTTCTAACCCTTCTTCCAATCTTTCTAAAACTATCAAGTAAATGTTATATACTTTCTCTCATTCTATCTTGTGAATGTTATCTTGCTATTAATACTGTCTTTTATTTCAAAATTGTAAATACGACAGAAGATAGAAAGAGAACCTTCTTCCTTTGTCCTGCTCACAGTGGGCAACAAAACTCACAAAAGCAAGGTAATAGACATCAACTTCTTTTTCATAAGGTAAAATAGAGTTTGAGGTAACTAAATTCTGAAAAATTGTTTCAAAAGTATCCAAGCCATTTTTTAAGATAAAAGAAAGGTTGGGGAACCCGACCCCAATAGCCTAAGTAGCATGACCAAAATCGAGGAATACTGCAAGATGGCATTCAGATTTCTAAAGTTCAAAGCAACAGAAAACATACAAATGCTTGGCCCACCATGGAGTATCAGTGGTAAAATCCAATTTTTTTTACTACCGGTTCTATGTGCATGGCTTGGTGGGCATGGTGTGGCTTGGTGGGCGTGGCAGGGGAAGGATACTGCAAAATCCCCATTCCCACCTCACTCTGGGGCCAGCCAGAGGTGGTATTTGCTGGTTCTCCAAACCGCTCAAAATTTCTGCTACCGGTTCTCCAGAACCTGTCAGAACCTGCTGGATTTCACCCCTGAGTAGTATCTGGTCCCCATATGCTGAAGATAGGGTTATTGCTTAACCAATATCTCCATGTTGGGGTTATTTTTTTAATCATGAAAAAGAAAGAAAGAAACTTTATAAATAAATAAAATAACCCTCGTGCTTTATTTTAAGTAATTTTGCAAGAGGTTGGAGGAGATCCTGTAAAGCATACCATGGATTAAAAGAATACACTTGTTATGCTTTTTTTTGAAAAGCTCAATGTTTCCCAAATGGTGCAGCAAGGTGACATCTTGAGAGGTTTCTGCTTTGAACTCAGATTACTAGATGATTGAATGCTTGAGGCTGCTTGACTGCATTTACATCTGCTGAGAACTTTTGAAAAAGACCCTTCAAAAGTGTTCAGCAGATGCAAATGCAGCCACACAGCCTCAAGCATCCTACTTAAAGCCCAAATATTTTTACTGATGTGAAAAGTAATAAAGAAAAGAGGGAGGAACTTTTTTTTTTTTAATTTGATTTATATGCCGCCCTTCTCCGGAGACTCAGGGCGGCTTACAATGTGTTAAGCAACTTGGTATTTGTTGAATCAAATACCTAATATATGAGCTCTAAAGAATCTGAATATAATGCCACTGCACTGTATCAATACTACTGGATCTCAGTATAGTCACTTGGCAAATATTTGATCACCTTTCCCACAAGTGTGATATTCATCTATAAATAGATGTGGTACACTTGTCTCAACGGTGCTTTTTTCCAAACAGCAACTGGACTGTTTTTTTTCTTTGAGGAAGAAGACCTTTTGCTTCTTGTCCAAGAAGCTTTATTGGTTCTGGCAGGATGGGGGGGGTGACGGAAGGATTAGTTCTGACAGGATGGGGGGGGGAGTGTTGGGTTGGAAAGATCATATTTCTTTGCAGTCACCTGGTCGTTAGAACTCTCTCTGAGAGCTCTTGAAGCCACTTGAAGAAGAGTACTAATGACCAGATGACTGCAAAGAAACATCCTCTTTTCAATCCCCTCCCCCATCCTGTCAGAACTAATCCTTCATTGCCCCCACCAACCTGCCAGGACCAATGAAGCTTCTTGGATGAGAAGTGAAATACCACCATCGTTGTCTTCTTCCTCAAGGATAAAACAGTCCAGTTTCCAATTGAAAAAAGCATCCTTTGAGACAACTAGATGACTGAGAATGCTTTCCCTGAGCTCCATTTTGAGAGCTGCTAGTACATCCAAACACTAATGAATCCTTCATTACTGAGGTCCTTGATTTTCCCCAGCAGACATTATGTGTGCCCCTATGCAGGAACAAGGTGACTGAAAGTCCTGTCTGGATTGTATGCTGGGAGTAGATTAGAACCAGCTTTCAAAACCTGAGCTGTTCTTTGGAAACAGCTTTTGATGTAGTGAATTATCATTCCTAAAGGGGTGGAAAGGAAACACCCTATTGCTCCATTTTAAATTCAGGATTAATTCATCTGGTCTCAGGGTCAACTGTGGCCTTGTTAATGGTGTATTTAAAACCTCTGCACAAGGAGCAAAATTCTTCCTGTTCCCTCAGGGTCAAAGTAAGTCACCTTGCTCAGAGTGTCCATTACACAAGGATTACTCAATTGTCAGATGAATATTTAATACAGGTAGTTCTTAACTTACGACCACAATTGACCCCAAAATTTATGTTGCTAAGCAAAACATTTGTTATGTGAGTTTTGCCCCATTTTACGATCTTTCTAGCCACGGTTGATAAGTGAATCACTGCAGTTGTTAAGTTAGTCACACAGTTGTTAAGTAAATCTGGCCTCCCCATTGACTTTGCTTGTCAGAAGGTCATAAAAGAGGATCACGTCACCCTGGGACACTTCAACTATTGAAAATATGAGTCAGAATTTTGATCACATGATCCTGCAGATGCTGCAACAATCATAAGTGGTCATAAATTACTTTTTTTAGTGCCATTGTAACTTCAAATGGTCACTAAACAAACTGTTGTAAGTCAAATGCTACCTGTATTCTATTCTGGACCTGCTAAATAGAAAACAATTCTTTGTATAGCTCTGGTGAAAGAAAATGAACTGACAATCAGGGTGATTAATACATAAAGCTTGAGTCATGTCTCCTTTGGGTAGTACAAATGGTGCCTTCCAGATGTTGTTGAACTGCAATTCCCAGCATTCCTCCATATAGGCCGTACTGGTAGAGATTCATAGAGTTGTAGTTCAGTAAACCTTGGAAACCAAATGTTCCATCCTGCTAGAGAACAGCTCTCTACCCTTTGAACCAGGTCCCATTGAACCCAGGGAAACTGAGTTGATTTGAATGCAGAATAGAGCAATTCTAATCCATTTCTAATTAAATGTATGCCTTTGTGAACTGAATTGCAGCCTAAACCTCTTTGATCTAATGTCCAGCTGTCAATTCTGCTTTCTTTTTCCTCAGACTTGTAATTTCACTAAAGATCCTGCATGGAGGCAGGCCTTCACTTTCTTTGTCCATAGTGCTCCATCTCAGTCTCTTCATTTGGAGGTCAGTTTGTTTTCTTCTCTCCCTAATATCATTGCAGAACTGAGATTTATAGATCTACACTCATGTCCATCACTTGCAGTTATAGCAAGAAAGAAGGAGACTGTTGGGCTTGAGGGAGGATTTTTCCCCCCCACAGAATCTGACCAAAATTCATGATATTGTTCAGTTTGTCTGTAAGTGCCAGTGTTTGTTTGTTTGTTTGTTTTATTAAATTTATATACCGCCCTACTCCCGAAGGACTCAGGGCAGTGAACAAGCACAGATTAAAATACATAAATACAAAAGTTAGAAACAATTTAAAACCAAATTAAACAATTTAGCCCAAGACAATTAAAAATCCCAATAATTTAAAACAAATTAAAATTTCAGTTTAAAAATTTAAAAGAAAGAAGAGAAAATTAGGCCAGGCTGGCTTGCTGGAATAGGAGGGTCTTAAGAGCACGGCAGAAAGTGCGCAGATCCGGGATCCTCCGTATCTCTGGGGGGAGCTCGTTACAGATTGTGGGTGCCCCCACAGAGAAGGCCCTCCCCCTGGGGGCCGCCAGTCGACACTGCTTGGCTGACGGCACCCGGAGGAGCCCCTCTCTATGAGAGCGTACCGGCCGGTGGGAGGCTGTTTGTGGTAGTAGGCAGTCCTGTAAATAACCAGCTCCTAAGCCATGGAGTTCTAAAGGTGGTAACCAAAACCTTGAAATGCACCCGGAAGACCACCAGGAGCCAGTGCAGCTCCCGCAGGAGAGGTGTCACACGGGAGCGCCATGTTGCTCCCATAACCACCCACGCAGCCGCACTCTGCACCAGTTGGAGCCTCCGGGTGCTCCTCAAGGGGAGCCCCAAGTAGAGAGCATTACAATAGTCCAGGCGGAGATAACGAGGGCATGAGTGACTGTGTGTAGGGTGTCCCGATCCAGAAAGGGACGCAACAGTGAATCTCAAAAGTACTGCTTCCAATGGATTGATTGCTTAATTTGTTATCTATTTATTTAACCTATGGGGATAGGTGCTCAGTAGAAAAAAACATTTACAGATTAATCATTTGTAGTGAAGTATTAAGATATATCTTAATAACCCTATGACTGATTTGACAGGATATTCCAAAATATGGACATTCATTTGTTGATTTGGTCTCCTCTTATTGTGTTTTTTTGGGGGGCGGGGATATGCATTTATGATACTTTTGGAAATGTTTTTAATGAGCACACTTCCAGCCAATAAGGCAGAGTGACCCACACCATATTCTACAGCAGCAGTCCCAACCTTTCTGGCACTGGGGACAGGTTTTGAGGAAAATAATTTTTCCGCAGACCTGGGGAGAGATGGTTTCATTCACAACCTAGATCCCACACATGTGCAGATGAAGTTTTGCTTGCTTGCCCGCCCTTGTGCAATCCGGTTCCTAACAGGCCTTTGACCGGTCCTGGTCCACAGCCTGGGGTTGGGGACCCCAATTGTATAGGACCTATGGTAAATCTGGGTCACCTATGAAAACATGGATCAATGTTACAAATAACCCACACTTCTATGTATTATCAAGTACAGCATTTGAGTCATTTTTGTGAAAATGTAAGTTACAGTATCAATTTGCAGCATCTAAAATACCATGTGGCACTATCGCCCACCCCCAGTCTTATTTGGAGAATATTAATTAGTCTTGTTTTTAAAGCTTTTCTTCCAGTGCCTTCAAGCCTTATATTGACCAAATGAGCTGTTAAGTCAGCTTTGAATGTTTCGATAGGTTTCTAGCAGCCCAATTGATTCTGCCCTTATTATTAGAGCATTCCTACCGTGATCATTAGCTTTTCTTCATCCATTATGAAAGTTAATGTAGTCATTTCCCATAAAGAGGTTTAAATGGCCCCATTAATTGGTGAATTTCCTTTCAATATATCTTGTCTCAATGCTCCCATGCGAAATGCAGAAAGTGCTGCTGATTCGCATAATGGCGGTATACGTAATCTGAAAAGGGAAGGTTTAAATCACTGCCAAGAGTCACTTGTCTTGCTCATTTGTACTGCCTCTGTTTTCCTTGTTCTAGATCAAAGATAAGGAGAAGGAGAATGCCCTTGGGACTTTGGTGATTTCTCTTGCTCGCTTATTAAAGAACCCTGAGATGACACTTGAACAAAATTTTCAACTGGATCATTCTGGTGTGGACAGTTCTATTAAGCTGAAAATTGTCCTGAGAGTAAGCTTAGATTTCTTCTGTTTTCTTTTTTTTTTTTCCTCATTGTAATTATTTCAGCTCTTGTGGAAAACTTTTCTGTGTGTCCATGAAATTAATATTTTTTTCTATGAAGTAAGAGATTGTGGTGGCCTTATCATCAAATTTAATGTACTAATAATTTGACTAAATATTCCTTCTAAGGATAATGAGTCTTGGAGAACTATACTGAAACCAAACTTACATCATATATAGGCCTGTATTATCCATGCCAAATGGATTATGAGTTTTAATGCTTCAAAGGTATCTCTTGATCTTGCCTCTTTATATAAATGTAACGCTATAGGTGGAGTATTTGTTCATAAGTAGGATGGCACTTTAGCGGCTGGTAGTTCTTCCCTGGGTCTTATATAACACTTTCCATCTGAAGTTATTTCAGTAACTGGTGTTAGTTTTACACACAAGCAGTAATTCTGAATAAATTTATAGTAATTTTAATTAAAAACAGATTTTACTGAACCTTGGCTTAATTGGAGATTGAATGCAATTGCTGCATTAATTCCTACATGCATGGATGTTTATATGCTGAATGTCATTTGTGGACACTGGTTTACCATGAGCAAAACTGGGCTAAATTACAGCAATTACAGGGCCTGGTGGCTCAGCAGACTGATAGCATTGTGATTAACACCAGCTGTCTGCAATTACTGTAAGTTCGAATCTCACCAGACTCAAGGTTGACTCAGCCTTCCACCCTTTCTAAGGTAGGTAAATTGAGGACCCAGTTTGTGGGGATAATAAGCTGACTTTGTATAAATATACAAAAGGATGAAGGCTATTGCTTAACGCATTGTAAGCCGCCCTGAGTCTCCGGAGAAGGACAGCATATAAATCAATTTTTTTTTTTAAAAAAAGAAGACCTAGTCCTAGAGAGCTATATTTTCCTATAAAATGCCAGATTTGAATGTTTATTGATGTTTGCATTCCTTTGAAGAGTGCCATTCCTTTCTATTGCTAATAAATACATATTAATTCTATAAATAAATGGACTGGTTTGGAGAAGCAGCAGTAGAAATTAAAGGAATTAAAAGTCCTATATCTTCACTCCCACTAACATTTTAAAGACTAAGTTACTGCATGTTTGAAGTCATAACCCTGAAAAGTGCACCCTAAATCTATTGACATCCAGAGCCCAAAAAGATTATCATTAGGGGCATCTTAGTGATAAAGCAGAATAATTGGCTGCAGACCTTCCAAAAGCTCTGTGGTGGAAAGCAGTTTTTTAAATAAGGTGAATGATTAATTTTAAAAACGAATTTCTTATCTTGAATATATACACCACCACATTGTTATATTTTAAAATAGAAATTTTTCTTTTCCAGGAGATGGATTTTGGACTTTGAAAGAACAGCTAGGGAGTTTAGGAACAAAAGTGTCACGGATTTTCAAAGGAATAATCTTAGGTGGATATGTGATACATACATTTCCAACATATGATTTGCATTATTTCCCAAGTGAGCAATTAAATGGAAATTGGTTTGAAGCCAACAACATATACACACTTGGGTCCAAATTGTTTCTGGGTTTATTTGTATGCTACAAATTATACAACAGTTTACAATTATCTCACTTTCACTCCATAAAATAATTCCTGCTGTTGCTAATAAAATTCATAAATGGGAAGGATTATGGCAACACCAGTTTCTACTGTAATAGAAGAGTTGCTTGTATCAATATAGAATCAAGGCAAAATTCTCTGTAAAAAATATCTGATGAAATAAGTATGACATCCTTTTGCAAGCAAATATCTGCCTGAAGACTTATCATTTACTGTAGGCATAGATATTGCACTAAAATAACAAAAAATACCTTCATTGTAAATAATAAAAAGCTATGTAAATAGTACATAAGATTAAACATGGTGTGCTATGTAGACAAATGTAGCCTTTGTACAAGTGTAGCAATGAGGGTGAATGACAAGAATGTAAAGCAGTAAACACAGCACATGCTACAGTATATTTCATAGTCACATGTTGGACATAGGAATCTTGTGATTTTTCAGTCATTGTGTTCACTGGAGAGGTGATACCTCCCCTTTTCTAGAAACAGCAGCTAAAGGTCTTCCATTTCTTAGCTAAATTGACAAGAATGTGTAGACAAAATTCTGCCTCTAGACAAGGATGTGCAGTTATTTTAGGCTGAAAAACTTGGTCCTTGAATGGGGTTTTTGGGCTGAATTAACAGCGGATATTTGTTATGAGTTGGTGTCTCATTGCTATTTCATGTTGTTTATACATTAGCTTATTGTTTTTATTTTGTTTTTAATTGTTAGTCACCCAGAGTCATGCATTTGAGATGGGTGGCAATACTGAATGAATGAATGAATGAATGAATGAATGAATGAATGAATGAATGAATGAATGAATGAATAAGGTCCATAATGCAATATATTCATGAGGCCAAGTCAGAAACTACATGTTATTTATAATTAACACAATTGCTTGCTATATATTTAATAATTTTTGCATTTTCTCACACTAAGCATCAACAATTCACTAGCAGTTTTGAAGGGGTTCTAAAGAGTCTGGTTTGTTTAATAAACAATATGATCATGGCTAACTTCCTTTCTCTGCCTTAGGCTCTGGACATAGAGGTCCCTGATTCAGAAAACACGAACAATGGGTCTAATGCCTTAAACCAAGTTCCTGCCTCAGCCCCGGAACAGAACGAGGACCAAAACAAGGCACAGCTGCCACCACCTCGTCCTCCTCCTCCTCCTCCACCACCACCACCAGTAGAAGTGCCCAAGGCAGTCCAAGGGAACAAAGAATCTAACGTTCCTGAATGCAAAAATGACAAAGTGGACAGCAATGCTAAACCTAATGGAAATGAGAAATTGTCAGAGCCCATTGTCATAGAGGCAATTGCTGGAATCAATGAGCAAGGAGTTACAGGTGGCTTAGACCCCACGTCCTTGACACTTCCAGAGACCACTCGAGTGCCCCCAACGTTGCCAGCTCTGCAGAGACTCCAGATTGCGCCCAGCCTTGCATCTTTAGGCACAGAAGCCTCTTCAATCATGGATATAACTTGCAGCAATCTGAACCTCAATAAGTAAGTCAGAAAGGACATCAGCTGGGTATTTTATTTCACAATTGTATTTGGTGACATAAAACTGACCTACCTAGCCCAAACTGACATAAAACTGACCTACCTAGCACTTAATTCACTCTTTCCTTAATTGTTTATGTAGTATTGAAAATAGGTGGGGTGAACTCCGTATGCCAGAATATTTGTGTTTAAATTGTAGGTGTGCATTATAGAAAAATTGAGGATCCTAACTAGGTCAACTCAAAGTCTCATAAGGAAGGGCTTGCGTTTCTTAAGATCTGGGTTTTGGCTAGAATACAACTGGGCAACCTTTTGTTGACAGAGGCCATACATTGTGATTTTTCTGCGGAAAGAGCCACATAGGGTGAAGTTACAATATAAAGTGAGTGGGACCTTGTATTATATGTACATGACAGGAGCTGATATTTTGCTTGTGTTCTCTGGGAGATAAGTCTTTTATTATAATTTTCAGGTATTTCCCACCTTAGGGAAGTGCAATAGTGCTTTGGAAGAAGGGCTTCAAGAATCAGAGTGGTTATTTCAGGAAGACATCTATATAAAGATTATTTTATAATTAAAATTATGGTTCAGTATAAGAGAATATAGACAGAATAATTAATGCAGATCTCTAAAAAAATAGTTCCTCTGAAACAGATGGGCTATAATTTCTGTCGTTGCTATCTAACATTGGCCATCATGGTTGGGGATGATGCAAGTAGTAGTTCAACAATGTTGTGTGCATTAGATTACAGAAATGCAATAGTTTCTTGGGGACTGGTGTCATAGTTACTGTGCATCTTATATTTTTTTGTGTAAGTGCTCTTAATATTCTATGGTTCGAATTTTACTTATTACTTTACTAGGCTGTTTCAGTCTTCAACTGAATTAAAGTGGCTTACAATCAAACCATATATAAGATTAAAAGAGCAAAACTAAAAACAACCAGCAATATATTCCTATGCTGAGAAATCATGACCCATATAATGTTAACACAGCACAAATACCTTTCAAATCTTCTTCTCCTCAAAGGCCTGTTGAAATACCCAGGTATCAATTTCTTTTCTTAATCTCAGAAGAATGTATATGTCTCTGACTTAACAGTTTTTCTTTTAATATTAGTTTGGTTTCGGAATATACGGAAATGCACCAGAGAGAAAAATGAACTGCCACAACTACCAAGAGATATATCTTAGTTGAAATACAGAACGCATATTTTGGAAAATGATTTAAAGGCAGTTTAGCTTGTGTATAATAAAATGCACAAGCATCTTTCTTTTCTCTTTCTGATGGTTTTATTTTTTCCTCTTATCTGTTTATAATATCAAACAACAAAAAAAGTTTAACTCTTCTATGGGATTAGATTTGAAGTTTCGCTTTGAAGCAAGCAGGAAGTAGCCAGCTACATCAGTCACGAACTTCCTTTAATTAAGCCAATTATCTTGCAGTGGGACACTTTCTGATGGAAGGTCTATGGGAGAGATTCACATCACTGTTCGGTATGCTTCCTTAAGGCAATCTCTCATTGTGTTGGTCAACTCATGCAGGTACAGTAATGTTTAGCATTATTAGCATCTGATTATGTTTTGAGTAATGTTTAGCATTATTAGCATCTGATTATGTTTTGAGTAATGTTTAGCATTATTAGCATCTGATTATGTTTTGAGAGAAATACCATTCTTTTTAATATTTGGATTACCCTTAACACATCTTGGGTATAATGGCAATTATTTTACTTTAATCTTTGCTTAATAGAATGAATATATGCATAGCAATTTCCCCTTCCAAATTTTCTAGATTGGAGAATTTGATCAGAGTCTGCAACTATTGTTGGCTGAACATGTTGTTGTTTAAATTTATATGGTGCCCAACCCCCAAAAATTCTAGGCCGTTTACAAATGATTTAAAACAATAAAAACAAAACATGAAAAACAGCAAGAGACAATGAAATCAGTAAAGAAGGCAGAAAAATAAAGCAGGTGAAAACCAAAGAAAGTAACCTGGGTTAAAAGGAAGCTTCAGTCATCCCCATCAAAGGCTTGAGCGAAGAGCCAGGTCTTCCGGGCCCTTTGAAACACCAGCAAGTGGGGGCATTAAGATCCCAGGAGAACCTCAATCTAGAGGTTCTCTGTGCAGTGATAGAGAAGATACACTTCAGGCATAGCTTAATTGAAAGATCCTAGAATGCACCTATCCTGCAAGATCAAATTGTCTGGGCAGATATTAATGGACACAAATGGTCCTTCATTTGACCATGCCCCATGCCCCATAGGGCTTTATAGGTAACAAGCAGTACCTTGAATTGTACCTATAAGCAAACAGAAAACAGCATAGCTCACAAAGCAGAGGTATGTGGGTATAAGTGCATTCTGGTCCAGTTGAAGCTTCCAAGTGGGTCTTCCTCATGTAATTGCATACATATGCTGACTGAAGAACTCTTCAAAATTGGGCTCCTGATTATTCAGAGAACTGCAACTGCTGGACCTTTTATATATTTCACTTCAATCCAGCTCAACTTTAGTAGCAATTCTATCCTAAGAATAGCCTATTATGGACAAAGATCCTCTAGGTTTCTGTTGTTCAAATTCAAGAAAAAGGTTTAACCTGATTGAATCTTTTCTTCAGGAGTTTTTCTTAGTCTGTTGATTGTAAATATGCTACCATTTTCTACCCATAAGAAATTTACCGCCATGCTCTCGGCATGGAGCATATCCGTATGTTCGCATCTACTTGCTCCCAGACAAAAGATGGATAACCCGAAGAAGAACTACTGTGAAGAAAAGAACACTGAATCCTCGGTATGATGAGAAGTAAGTAAATGCTGTAATGAAATTGCTTCCTGCTGAGGCCTAGATGTTGCACTTGATATCCCCATAATGCTCGTCAAAAACATGCAATACTCATTAGGTGATGTAATTAGAGCTCGGTTTAAGTTTTACCTTATTGTTAGGGTCACAGCTTTTCTCTGGTGCCGTTTTCAAAACATCCAGTCCTGGGTGCAGCATGAAGTAATCTAAAGTTTTTAATATCACCCATGTTTCTTGGATGCAAAAAGGATTTGGAGTGACCTATTGCCTTTCCGCTTGAGAAAGAAAGATCACCATCTAGAGATTGTGCAGTAATGAAGTAAATGAAAATATGACCTGTATAATTTCACCTTCTATGATGTCAAATTTTGAATTTGAGAAATCAAAAAAGCCAGCTGGGTGACTGTGGGCCAGTCACTCTGTCTCAGCCCAACTCATCCCACAGGGCTGTTGTTATGGGGAAAATAGGAGGAGGAAGGAGTATGACGTTTGTTCACTGCCTTGAATTATTTATAAAAAATAATAAAGATAGGATATAAATAAACAGAAATATATTGTATAAAAAACCAGAACTTTATTACAGAAGAAATCCAATATAATAAATAAAACTAATACATAATAAAACATTCAACAATTTTCATATGAAAGCAAGGTTACCTCTGCAGATAATTTATTCAGTTCTCTGTGGGCAACTTTTTATCACAGTGTATCTGTGTCATTGAGTAGCAGAATTTTGCCATGGAATATGGACTTTAGGACTTTTTGTCACTACAAAGTAATGATGGTTAGCATATCCAGCCTTAAATCCAAAATAACAGGCATAACCTGGAAGAAACATGCTTCACGGATTCAGTCACATCTGATCTAATCTATGGGAACATTGCCTCTGCAATCTGGAAGTGTTTGGAATTTGAGCGGGTCTTACATATTGGATGTATTTTTTTCTAACTGATTGTTTATTAAAGTTTATTAAAATTTTGCTAAAACTTTAACTTTTCATCATTAGAGAAGAGGGCCCCAAACCTTGGGCCATGGCCCACTACCGCCCCACAGCTTGTTCAGAACAGGGCCACACAAGTGGTAGGCGACTGTGCATAATTGTGTGAGCGGCAGGCGCACACCTTCCACTCACACGGAACCATTCCCTCCCCACCCCACCGATCCGCCAAGCCAGAAAGGTTGGTGAATAGCTGCATTAGAGAATTGCTATTTACATAGCATATTTTTTTTCATACATTTAGATTTGAATTTAATGACACCTTGGAAGACATTAAGAAACGAGCCTTAGATGTTGCTGTGAAAAACAGAAAGTCACTTATTTCACATGAAAGGAAAGAACTTGGAAAGGTAAAATGTTCTTTAAAAGATGCTATTCACATCTTCCTGTGGATTTTCTTCACTTTCCCTCTCCACCCTTCTACACTTGAAGTAAGAATTTGCTATACGAATTATTTAGACAATAACTATGGATTGCTCTATTAACTTCAAAATGTTGCTACTCTCTAGAGGAAGTACTTTAAAAAATACGAAGAGGTATACAGTAAATAGCAGTACTGTGATGAGCTGGCTAGGCAGTTTATACGTGGAAATACACTTTATTTTTTAAAACCATGTACTTGTAACTCAATTATTTAATTAAGCAGCTTAACAGTTCTGACTTTTCTTTTTAAAGGTGCTGATTGACTTATCAAAGGAAGATTTAGTCAAGGGCTTCTCTCAATGGTATGTTTGGATGGTCAGCATATAAAAAGGTAGCAATGCAACCTATCAAGTTGGGCTAGATGCAATGAAAGGATTAACTGTTAGATCTGGATAGTGCAGAATGGACCGAGCAGCAGAAGAAATAATTGCTTGTTTCAAATACAGGTTCCTCTCCCTCCTAAAAGAGGCAGTGGAAAATCTAGGGAGAATTTCACTTCATATGTTTAGGCTGTGCTTTACAATATTCCACCCCTTTGCTTTCTATGGGATTCAACAACAACTTAAATTGCAATCTCGCTATCCATTTAATTTTGCTATTGAGAGGAATGTCTCGTGATAGGTTTGATCTATTTATGGCCAGTCAGTATTCGTCCAAACAAGTTTTTAATACAAACACATGAGAAATTGGGTAGCTCTGTGGTTTAGTAATGGTCTTCTGGCTAAACCAAGAAACGATGGCTTGAGTACTAGTTAGATATGGACTTGGCCCATTGTCAGTTTTAAAAACTTGATTTCATAAAATAGGGAGGAAACAAAAGTAACACTGAAAAATATGAAAAGGCCACAGATATATTTATTTTGTCACTCCAAACGTTTTGCTTTCAAACAGCCTGAGAATGGTGATGCAACATTTTGAATATTTGAGGTTAAGTGATTCTAGCAAAAGGTCCTGGAACTGGGAAGGAGTATCTAGAAGGCTGTTTTTAAGATAACTAGACCAATGCAGTGATTTAACCACGCTTTATTCAACTGATAATTTCACCCTCACACTGCCAGATAATGCAACCACATCTAGGCCAGACAACATGAATTCCATTGGGATTCTTTGGTTCCCTGCCTTACACACACACACACACACACACACACACGAAAGCCAGGGATATAACAAGCTAGTTAGTGGAGGAGTATCTGCCTTAACTCATCATGCCACCTTTTTTTTACAGGTATCAGTTGACAATGAATGGACAGCCCCAGAGTTGATTCCTTCACACCTGATCAACAGCACACTTCGTGTATATTTGGAACTTTGAAGGCCGCTATAAGATTTTGTAAATGTTTATACTTCAATAATGCTTAACTTATTTAACATATTACTATCAATTTCTTAAAATTCTGACTTTTTCAAGGGATGAATTTGGCATCATCCTACATTTAACTTTTAACAGCAAAGTTTGTAACAGTAAATGTGTATTGGGGGAGTTCCCCAATTGATTGACCAAAGACAGGTGGCATCCAAAGGCAGACGGCTCTGCTTTCAATATTCTCAGGCTTTATTGACCAAGCACTCTTCGTTGCTGCTTAGTTTTTCCTCCCCAGCTCTATCCCACCACACAAAGTGCCACAAGTAAACCAGGGTCCACATCATTTTGAAATCACATTGACAGGTATGCTAGCTTTGCTTACAGAACGTACTTTTTTTTTAGCCTGGATCGAACCCTCTTTTTCTGGGAGGTGAGGAGACAAAAAAAATCCTTCATCCCTGCAGCTAGAGTGGGGGGACCCGTCCTTCAAGCAGCATTTCCTCACATTTCATTGAATCCTATTCTAAACGATCCTCTGATTCTTTTTGAATGATCCAAGGGGTTAAAGAAAGAGGCTGGCTGGCAAAGAGGCCAATGCTCTAGTATCTAATCACTGCCTTAAGTTTTGTACATAAAACAGACCATGTTTTGCATTATTTATGCCAAAGAATCTAATTCAGAAGCTGTTTGTCTAAATTAATGTGCTTTTAAAGATGTAATGTGCTTTTAAAGAATAAACTAAGTTACAGTATAATAGCTGCTTATGAGTTATTAACGATCAATATTCTATTCATTGATACTCAATCAGCTTTGAAAACTTGGTTCCTATGCTATGGAAAGCAAATAACAAATCTTCAAGATTCCATTCAGACATTTTTAATAAAAAATATTTAAAAATATAAGAGGTAGTCAATACAATAAAGGTTTATATTTAGTTTACATTATTGGACCATCCATTTCAGCTTCTGTACAGCAGGTAATATTTCTGCGAGACTTCTGACTTCTGAAACAAAAGCAATTTTGCAAACATTATTTTGCCTTTTCAATTCAACTATCGCCTATTTTTAGATATCCAATGGAGTACTTAAAAGTACTCTATACAATGGAGTATGGCTCTATATTTATACTTTATATTGTAAATGACCAGGGTTGAATATACATTCTAAGGATTTCTTAAATTACATTCATCAGCTTCTGAAACGGAAGGGTTCTTTGCTTGTAATATTGCTACAATTCATAAAAGCATGTCCACATGAAGGCTGAACATGGCTATTTCGCGCTTTTTTCCAAAGTCATCTCACCTACATTCACAGTGGACTCCTCCAATGAAAATGGCAGTAAAAACAAGCAACCCTCAGTGGCAATCCAAGGGGAAGTGTTTTGGGGTCCTGGGATGACCTTAAAATGCTTTCAAAGCAAATGCACCAAGCATCTCAAAAGATGTAGTCACAGCATATCACTCACAGCAACATCATGACTGAATTGTCCTGCTGAATGGTTGGCAATCCCCAATAAAATAAGTAGCCAATATAAAACACCATGTGTACAATCTTTATATAATTACCATGAATTTTGTTGAACGATCCTAAGATCACTTTCTACTTGATTCTGACAGTAAGATTATATAGCATGTAGACATATATTCCAAAAAAGAAAGGATGCAGAGGGAAAAACTACTTTACAATTTTAACTTATTTATAATATTACTTTCTAGACATGTATTAAAATTACAATTGAGCAATAACTTTGGGTAGCCTTTGATCACTTAATTTGTTTTTGACTGATTTACCAGGACAATGGATAATCCCACATGATTATAAATTTCTTTTGAGATATAGTTCAAAAAGTTCAATGGTGCCCTTAAATTCTGGTGAAAACAAAATTCATTTGGAATAATTTACTGAAAGCCTTAGCCTCTCTATTATCATTAATTTGCAGAAAGTGCTTACCTAGAACACGAAGCAAGTTGTTAATAAGAGCATGAAATGCTGGGAAAAAGTCATCATGTTCTTCTAACTTGCAGATAATGCTGAAAAATATCAATTTGACAAACATTCGTTGTCTCATTTTGTAATTTAAACAACATGCCCTAATCTTATCATGATGGTCAACTGATTACAGTTGACTGCAAATTGAGTATGAGATAGCAGCGCGATGTGGCTTCAAAAATATATATATATAGTTTTAGATTTTATCAGCAAAAATGTACAGTCTTCATACAACTATCACTCATTCAGCGACCATTTGAAATTACAATGGCACTGAATGAGGGGACTTATGGCTATTCCTTGTAGTTGCTGCTGTTGCAGGATCCCTGAAGTCACATGATTGTGATTCGGACACTTGGCAACTGGCTGGCAGCCAAGAAGATCATAATATCCACAGTCATGTCATCACCATTTGTGACCTTCATGGCCAGTTTCCAAAGTCAATGGAGAAACCAGCAGGAAATTGCAAATGGTGGTCACAGGATCGCAGGACACTGTGATTGTGTGGCATTCACCTACTAATGGCAACTGGAACTGCTGCAACTGCAATCATAAATCAGTGTGGCCATGTGACATCATGCTTTATGACCCCATCCTTAGGGTTGCCAGTCCCAATTAGCATCATTAAGTGAAGTCTACCTGTGATATCACAAGAATACTTAAGCATAAGAATGAAGCATTCCCTTCTCTTATGATCAGGCCTCACACGTGAAGTATCCATATCAACCTTTGGATACCACACTTTTAAGGAGCACTGTGAGAAAATGGAAGGCAAAGAGGATCAGGTCACTAGAAATTAAGCTCAATTAAAAACTGAAAAAGCTTTCTAAGATTTGCCTTGAATAACATGACTACGATGGTCGTGACAGTGTTCTTCAAATACCTGACAGGACGTCACACCATTCTCTCTCCATTATGCACTTAGAATGTAGGGCTAAAGGCATCTTTCCAAAGCTACTATTAGTTAACTATGAAGATCTGCATACCTTTCAACGTCTTGTGTGCCCAGCAGTTGTTCCACCTGCCAGGCCACGTTCTCATTAAACAAATTGCATAGCTTTCCAACCGTGTTCACCAGGACACTAGGTGGTGCTGAGCAATCTATGAAGAAACACTGTATCAGTTTCTGTGTAACATTTCACAACAGGTAAAAGTGGGAGCAAATGAAACAGCAAGTTCCTCAAAATGGTTGCCAACTCAAACAGCCAAACTAAGCAACACGGGAAAAGGTTGTGCAAGACAGGCATGCCAGAGTTTTTAATGGGAAGGCGAAACCAACAACCCATTAAAACGATTGTGGTGCTGATAGTGGAAGGATAAGACCAACAGGATTAACAGAGCAATCCTGTTATTTTGGAGGCCCTGATATTTCACAAGGCTGGCTTGGTTCATGGCAACAGGATGGGATGGAAGAAGGTTCCTGCCTGTCATTTCTTTACAGGAAGAAAACCTTATTTTATAGGCAATGAGGAAAAAAGGCATTTATCAGAAAGAGAATTTAGGACTGTGTGTGGAGATTGGATGGATTTATTTGAGCAATTTGATTGATTAACTTGTATGGCACCCATCTTGTCTAAAGGCAACTCTGGGTGGCTTACAAACATTAAAAGCTAGTCAACATTAAAACTATAAGTAATAATAATTTACATTTAAAAGAAGGGAAGGAAGGAAGGGAACAAGATGCATATGGGGAATATATGACAATTTAACCTGCTTCCCATTTATCCTTCCATAGCTCAAAAAATGATGGGGTTTTCTGTAGAGACATAGCAAAGGAGATACCAGATCTCCTCCATAATGTATTTCCAGTCTTTCTTGTGGTCATGTAATAGAGTCCTGGGAGCTGCAGAATTATTGCCTTATATGGGTTTTTAAAATCCATAAATCCCAAAGACTCAGCGGCAAATCTGATGCTGCATTTAATGGTCTTTTGCAACATGCTTTTGCTGAGCTTGTATGTTACCAAACTTTGAATATTAAAATGAAACCAAACCAAATATGTAGAATTCAATGTGATTTGGTGCTGTGTTCTGTATTTTATTATTCCATCCTCAATTTTTATTTCAATTCAAGTACATTTGCAATTAAGTTTAAGATGCAGAAAAAGCGTTTCTCTGAGGTAAAATTGTTATGGCAGCCGTCCTCTTCCTGCAAAACCTATCATGCCCTTTCAATATACAGGCACACCACACACATCCCTCAAAGAACACAGCTGAGTTTTTCCTTATCCCCACATTACCCTGGTCTGACTTTGAGCAGGTTAGGGGAAGGGGCAACAGATTCTTACCTAGTTCTAACAGGTCACAGAGGTTCCTCATAGCGTTGATCATTTCACCAAGTTTTGTATAAACCTCATTCATTCGAGGATAAACGCCATTTAGAGTCTTCACATCAAACAGTTTTTGAAAATGACAGACAATGGCATACAAGGTTTGTTGTGAAGGAATCAGACTTTTCTGTAGGATATGAAAAAAAACAAAAGGAAGGCAATAATCATTTCAATTAAACATGATAGAACCTGGGAATGCATTCTATCTAAAATCTAGGATTCTCCCAGATATAATAACTGGAAAAGAACTAGGGTGTCGTTTTCTAAATAGGCATTATAATTCCACATTACATACATATGAATGCATATGTACTTTCAGGACCAAAATGACATACTATTATTATCATATTTCCACATTAGACTAAGACTTCTGAATAATCAGAATTTTTGAACAAGATTACCTTTTCTTCATTGCCTACTTCTTCAGAGATTTCCTCCACTATTTGCTGAAGATCCTCAACTCTAATATATTCATTAGTGTCCTGCATAGTTTTGGAATGCCAAGGAACTAACCGCAGAAATAGCTTTTTCAGGGACTGGTGCAAGATCTTGAAAGAACAAAAGAAAGATGTTGATGTGTTACTCTTATTCGTTTGGGCTTTCAATGTAAGAATTTAATAGGATACTGTGGGAAGATCAGGTTCCCTGTATCCTTCTCCTTGATTAAAATCAAATCATTTCAAATGAGGCGAGAGAAAGACTTCTCAGGATAAAGTGTAAAAAATTCTTTGCTGCGAAATACATTCGTTTATTATTTAACTACTTGTATGTTGAAATTAGAGGGTCGCGGTAGCTCAGTAGCTAAGACGCTGAGTTTGTCGATCGAAAGGTTGGCAGTTCAGTGGTTCGAGTCCCTAGTGCCATGTAACGGGGTGAGCTCCCGTTACTTATCCCAGCTTCTGCCATTGAAACGGTGATGAGCACCGCCCCCTAGGAACAACTAGCAGATATGCGCAAGGGGAACCTTTACCTTTTTATGTTGAAATTACACTCATTGAAAATGAGTACAAAGATATGTGGAAAACACAAAGGATGTTCATTGGAAGAACCAGGGACAGGGGCAGGTCCCTAGGCTGAAGAGAGCAGTCAAAGATCACCAGTACCTTCAGGGCCATTAGCTGATCTGCCCAGGTTTCAATCACAGCAGGGAGATGCTCAAATCCACTTTCCTCCTCAGCCCAGCTTTTCCCAAGGCCCTTTTTCTGCGTAAGTGTTATTAGAGGAGCTCTTCTTGGGCTTCTGATAATAGAGTCAATGCTGGATAATACCTTTAGTGTTAAAATAATTGAAGGAAAAAACATTATTTACTAATTTTTATGTAATGTTCCAGACAGCCACTTGGCTGAAGTAACATTGATTATATCTGAGGAATACTGAGCATAATCCAGTCCTAGTTAAAATTCAAAGTTTAAATGGACAGTTAGGCAAATGTTCAATTCTTTCATTGAAATAATAAGATCTCAGAGAGTTACACTTCTCTTGGGTTTTGATCCAACAGCGATTAGGATGGGCTTTCTATTGTGAAGTTATCTGATAATCAGGCTTCTTCCTATTCACCAACTCCCAAACGTATCAATCTTTCACTATGTCCCTGTGTTTCTATATTTAGCAAGGAAACTACATTTTTAACACAGAATATATGATTTAACTAAACATGCATGGTACTATTCAGTGAAACTGGCTTTCTAGCTATATTATATTTATTAAGTACACTGTTTTGACCAATATAGTTGGTCAGTCCAGGCACAACAGCAAACCATAATTTAGCACTGCACGAACAAGCCTGCTCCAATTTTTCCTTATGTGCTTTCACTAACCAAAATCAGTTTGTCTGGGAAGTAACATTAAATTGTTATTTGGTTTGCAAGCTTCTTTTGGAGGTGATTTCTAAGTAAATTCTAGTTCACACAAATAATAAAAGTGGTTTAAACTGGAAGACAGACTGGTAGTCATGGAAGTCACAATGAAAAAAGCCACAAGCATAATTTCACTTGCACCTGACTAGAGTGATGTGTGGTAGTTTTGTTCTCCCTGAAATGCAAATGATAAGAAAATAGGTATTCCATACTGCAAATGTTACATTTACTAAACAGCAACATCAAGTAGATTACACTGTAAGAAATACAGCATTCCCAGATAGAAGCTATGGTCTTAGCAGTTATCAGAGCAGTACAATTCTGCAATCTGAAAATACATGCTGTCAGCTGGTAACCCAGTGGGATTATTCTCAATACAATCAAGAAGCATGATGGATGATTTAGGAAAGGCTTCGATTCTATTGTCGCCAGATGGCATTTTTAGAGGAAAAGGGAGTTAAATGAGCAGAAGCTTTTAATAAAGGCATATTTTCTGGCTCAGTTACATACTTAACTGGGAAAATATGGCTTCCTGCCATAGGAAGCAGCTCACTGCCTTTTCCTTCTCTTTCTCATTTAAATAAGATGTATAAATTCAAGGAATTATAATTTGTCAAAATTCAAGTTAGGGAACAAATCAGGAGCTGAAGCCCTGATTTGCTCCTAAGTTTTTCTTTTCCTGAGAATCTAAAACAAACCTCTGTGTTAAATAGGCTAGGTTAAATTGAAAGCATCAGGCTTTTCATAACTAATCACAATATCCTTGTAGCCATGAAAGAGGAGAACAGTAATGAACAGTAAACCTGAGAAAACTTTTCTTCATGTTATATTAGGATGGGGGTTTTTTGCAGAATTTCTGCAACGGAAATCCACACTCACCTGTAAATATCTTCTGCAAACTTCCTGCAGCTGGCTCCCTCCCAAACCATTTTTAAGTTCTTTGTTTTCTTTCATGTTTTCTTCTTCGCTGCTCTCAGGTGATCTAACAAGCAACCAAGAAAGGAAAGGGAGAGACACTAAATAAATTGCTCCATGCCTTAAAGACCAAACACAGAATAAACAAAACCTAAAGTAAACTATATGGTCAGCATCTACATAAATAAGAAAAAAATAATTAGAATGCAATCTTTCACAAGATGTTTTACACAAATCATAACTTTCAAAACACAGAAAAACTACAAATTATAATAACAACAAATAGGTTCACTGGCTCAGGTTATACTCCTTGTTTTTCCCTTTGGCTGTGCTCCCATTTTGGCTTCCTCTCTTTTAAAGTGTCTAACCCAACATTTCAGATCAATAATCACTACACCGTCCCCATTTTTATCCATCTACAAAACAGGTTAATGATTAAGGTTTATTCAAAATGCATTACTTGATGTTCTTCAGTATTTTCTCCAGCTTTTTCACTTGGTGTTTATAAAATTTTAATTCTTGTAGTGTTGGCCTGAAGGGAAGAAAACAGTTCTGTCAAGTTTCGGAACGAAAATATTTGTCTTGTAGATTTATTGCTGTTTGTTGCTTTTACAAGGCCAGTAACACCCTGCCAAACATTCACCAGATCATGCCTCTGTTGCTCTCAGTAAGTTTATTAAATGGTCATCTGTTGTTATGACAGCATGAATCAGGTACTTGAAAAATGGCTTGTAGAGATTGTTTGATGTTCAGTAGTGAATGTTTTCACACAGAATTTAAGATCCAGGATTTAAATCAAATCCGTGCATGCATGTTGCACTGAAATTGTTTTGACCACTCACCTAATTTCCATCTCTTTCTTGAGATTAATATTTTCACGCACAAGTTGTTCATTTCGAGCTTTTGTTTCAATTATCTGTGTCTGGAAAGACTTGGAAATATTTATTACAAATATTACACTCATACATATGCATGCAAACAAAGCATCTTCTCATTTGTCCTAACAATTAGGTAGATGATTAATGAATAGGATATACTAATAAATGCTGAAAAATAATGGCTTACTTAAAGTTTGACCCAAGAAATCTAGAGTTAATGGTTTTTTTAAAAAACTAAAAACTCCTTAAAATAAAATTTCCAATGATTTAAATCCATGTATTTAACTACTTGAAAATATCTGAAGATATAAAATGTAACGTGCAATGCTTTATCTTTCAAATTGAATTGGTAAATAAGAGCAGGAAGATGAATTTCTGTATCTGGCAGAATGTTTACAAAAAATGGGAAAATGGAGGGAAAAATTAGGAAGATTCTAGTGGAAAGATAGCAGACTTTAAGATGCAAAAAATGAATACCTGCTGAAAAAAGCAAAATGGGTTTGTGATATACATAGTATTTACAAACTATGATGATAGAGAATATATGTAGCTCAGGGTTGGAATATAGGGTTGTGTGGGTTCTCTAAGCTTCGCTTTTCATTTGTAGACATTAGTGGGATACATTTGAAGACTATCAACCAATACCTTCAGCATAATCCTAAAGTGAATCACATTATAATTTACCAACTGGGAAAGTTATAACTTTATGCCTAGAGGTTGTCCAGATTCCAGATGTACCTCTAGGATTATACAGTATTTCCTTACCATAAGCAGAGCTTTGTAATTAGCAGTAGAATCTATATTCTTCAAGAATTCATCCTCATCTTTTCCTTCATCTTGTAAATGATTGATCTCTTTCTTGTACTTCCTATGAAGGAAATTGGGTAAGTTTCACTTAAGCGAAATTTACAGAAGTACAAAACAAACTTTTACATTTAACAGCGTGAATTTGTTCGGCCGAAAAATATGCTTCTTTTTCCATCTTCCTTCCCTTTGCAAGTTCTCTCCAAAGAGTTTGAACACATGTAAAAGAAGCAAAGTCTATTCAAAAAATATTGGATGCGATGTAAGGTTGTTATGTCAGCTGGTTGACCTTACAAATTTTAAATAAAACTTTTAATATATCTCAGTTATGATTCAGGTTGGGATAAGTAATGTGATCTTCCAAATATTTTTGAGCTCTAACTTCCATCAGTCTTTGAGAGCATGACTAGTGATGAAGGCTGACGCGAGTTACAGTCTACGAGTGGTTGGGGATATCTTGCCACAATGTCTCTCTTAACACTTTTGTCATCTAAAGTATACCTTGCAGCATAAGATAAGTCACAAATTGTATAAGACCAACCATTTTACCTACCTTAGTTCTTTTCTCACATGGCTGATCTGAGATTCATAATGATCAATTAGGCAACAAATCCTAAAAAAGAAGAATACCCTAATTTAGCCAATATAAATCAGCAAATGTGGATATCTCACTCTGCCCTAAGAATAACTTTTATAAGAAAGAATGTGAACTTGTAGACAAAGTTTAGTTCACTGTAATATCTTTCCTTAATAGTTCGTTCTGTTTTTCTGCTATAAGCTCAACTATCAAAGATAGCCATTAAATACAAAGGTAACAATTTTTAAGTTATATGTATGCCATTGAGAAAGATTAGGTTTTGCAGAAAATGTTATATTACGATATATCAGAAAAAAATATCCACATTTATAAATCCATTGAGTCAAGAAAATAATTAATAATATTGAATGAGCGCAACATAAATTAAAACAGAGCAAATAAAATAATTGCAATAATTCTCAATTCAAAAATTAAAATAAGAACTATTTTTTCCCCTAATATTTAAACTTAAGTAGTACATACATATGCAACTTAAACTTTCCTAATAGGGGTTCCCTTTTTTGTGGAAATTAAATTATATCCAAACAATTGCCGGATGAATTTGGGAAGCTAGAGACTCTGTAAATTTCACTCTGTTATTGCCACTTGTAGCTGATGAGCATTATGGGCCAAAACATCTGGAGGAGAAAGTAGAAACTGGTTTTTAAAAATATGAAATCTAAAATGGTATTTCCAAGATGGAGCCACCCATCGTATTTCATACTTTACTGATTAACAATCCTGTTTAAATTTTGGAATTCTGTACAGTACTTTTCCATCAATGTGTTATGTAAATAACATAAACCCAAACCATATGGATGCAACTTTTATATGTCCCTAAAGAAAGGATATACAATTTAAGATGATAGCAAACACATTGCAGATTTGTAATTAGACTCAGGTGTATTAACATTATCTAAAACCATACAAATATTGTTGATGTAGATATGTGTTTTGGATTATTTTAAGTCTACAATATTTTTTTAAGAAACAAAGAGTATGGTTGAGACAGATATAAGTTGTTGCTAGAACTCTGGAATTAAAAAATTGGAATGACCCATTTGAATAAATCAATGTTTAAGAGTTTTAAAACACAGGAGTAAATCTGTTTGTTGTTATGTTTTGTATGATCGTAGAATGAGACTAATCCAACAAAGAATTACATTTCAAATTGACAACCGATAAATATTAACAAGAACTGGTGTGAACCTTGTTACTGTACCTGGAAGTGTAAAATGGGTGAGAGGACATTTCTATGATATAGGTGTGTCCCACTATCACCTAGTGCCAATTTCATATTCATAAATTTTTATTTATTTTATATTTATTTATATTTAAATTTATATACCACCCTTCTCCCGAAGGACTCAATATTGACAAATAAATTTGTCAATAAGATATTAAAAGTGCAGTATGGTTTAAGGATATAAATTTACTAGAACTATATATAAAACGTTTGGATGTTATTATCACTTTGAGGGAGATAGGTGGTTTAGAAATATGAAATATAAGAAAAGAATACAAATACAGTGCAGCAAAAAAAGTTCTTTGATATTTCAAAGATAATGTGAGACCAGAAGGATTCAATCTAGGCTCACTTACATATATTCCCTTTTAATCTATAAAGTAGTTTGCCAAGACTGATCAATATTTCTCTGTGAAATCAAGGGTAAATGATAAATTGGGCTAAGTGACTTTTTCCTTTATGTATATTTTACTGGGGTTGTGGGAGGCTTGACACTGATTTTTTTTCTTTATTTGCACATCAAAGCATAAGCATAATATTTTTTAAAAACTTTATGCATAAGCATGAATATTTTTAAAAAGAAAAAGTACAATGTGTAATGCAGAGAAGAACTACCTAACATGAATTCCTAGGTAAAATCACATTTAATATGTCACACACACACACACACAGAGTTAAAAAAAAAGCATGCAGAATTTCTTACTGCTGATCCAAGTGAGTTCTTGGAGCCTGCTTACAAAACTGGCGGAACACTTTTTTCTGAGTGGCGATACGCTGCTGCTCTTCCAGACCCAGCTTGGAAAGCTCCTTTTGTAAATGGCCAATCGTCTCTTCTTGCTCCTCCAATTGTTTCGCTTGGTGGCAGTACACTGCCTGGGTTCAGAAAACCAGAAAATTGCAAAAGACCAAAAAAAAATAATAATTTATTAGCTGGCCATACTATCAATTTACTAGCTGGCCATACAATCACCAAGAGCCTTGGTGGCGCAGCAGACTAAAGTGCTGTTAAGAAGCACCAGCTGCCTGCAATTACTGCAAGTTCAAATCTCACCAGGCTCAAGGTTGACTCAGCCTTCCATCCTTTCGAGGTAGGTAAAATGGGGACCCAGATTGTGGGGGCAATAAGCTGACTTTGTATAAAAAAGAACACCGCAGGTATATACAAAAGTATGAACGCTATTGCTTAACACATTGTAAGCTGCCCTGAATCTCCGGAGAAGGGCGGCATATAAATCGAACCAATAAATAAATAAATAAATAAATAAATAAATAAATAAATAAATAAATAAATAAATAAATAAATAAATAAATAAATAAATAAATAAATAAATAAATAAATAAATAAATAAATAAATTTTCAAGAAAACATCTGCCTTCTATAGCCAGAGATAACACTTTTCACTTTTTTTTTTGCATATTCATTAAAAGCAGGAGCTTCCAACCTTGGCAACTTAAGACAGCAGGGCTCACTGGAGAATTTTAAAGTTGCGAAGGTTGGACACCTCTGATTTAAAGTATAATAACCACCTGCTGCTTTTGACATAATGCAATTTAGAATTCGTTTTGCAGCTGCTGTAGTTCTTTAAAAGCCTGTCATCTATAATAAACAAACCTTCCCGGAATTTCAAACTCCGAACAGTATTGAAGTACCTGTGAAATTTCATGATCTTTTTGAAGATCTCTGATTTGATTATGTTGCTGAGAAGCATTGGTTATTGACTCGTCTTCTAGCTGACGTATTTTATGTTTCACGTTTTCCACAATAACATCCAAATCATTCGCTCGTTGTTCCTGTCGGGAAGCCCGACTCCTCTCCAAGCGTAATTCATCTCTAATTAAAAACAAAACCAAACAAAAATAAACTTTAGTGAAACAATAGGCTATCCCCAAATATAGGTAGTCCTGAAACTTATGACCACAATTGAGCCCAAAATTTATGTTGTTTAGTGACAATCTGTTACGTGAGTTTTGTCCCATTTTACAACATTTCTTGCCACAGTTGTTAAGTGAATCACTTCAGTTGATAAGCTAGTAACCTGGTTGTTAAATGAATCTGGTTTCCCCATTGACTTTGTTTGTCAGAAAATTGCAAAAAGTAATCATATGACCCCAGCATGCGGCAACAGTCATAAGTATGAACCAGTTGCCAAGCAACTGAATTTTGATCACATGATCATGGGGATGCTGCAAAAGTTGTAACTGGGAAAAACGGTCATAAGTCACTTTTTTCAATGCTGTTTTAACTTTGAATGGTCACTAAATGAACTGTTGTAAGTCGAGGACTACCTGTAAGTTCAAATCAAAAGTAACATAAGAGCGTTCATCTAAAAGACTATCACACAATTTGCTAATGCACATTTGTTTTAATAATGGTTTTTGAACAAGCTATAATGATTTAGTTCAGAAGTTATAAAGCATGGATTACAAAGGAAAAAGGCTGGATTTATTTATGGGGTGGGAGTAGGGATAATTTGTGGCCCACACATGTTATTTAATTCTATAATAGCCAGTAGAGTTTAACAAAATCGGAGATTCATGGGTGAATCAATCCTGCAATAATCCAAGCTAAAGAAACCACCTTAGAGCTTGGTTCATAGTATTATATGGTGTTATCCTGGGTAATACATTAAAACCTAAATAGCCAAAGATCATGGGTATCCAATCTTTTGGCCTGCCTGGGCTGCACTGAGTGAAGATGAATTGTCTTGGGCTGTGTATAAAATATATAATATAGTTAATGTATATAAATTATGTAATGATGTTAAAAGCTTATGAACTTGTGGAGCCACATTACTAGCTGTCCAAGGCTGGTGTAATCCATGGGCCATAGATTTGGACACACCTGGTCTAAGTCATGCCTCCTAAAATGTACAACCCAGAAGAAAGCATCAACCTGGATTTACTGTAATAAAGGAAGCTCATTATGCTGCCAAGAAGCTTTATTGTCATTCCTTGCCCAGTAAGAACTCAAGGGAATGAATCTACACTGAAAGCATGGAATTCTGACTGAATGTTAGCTTTTCACTGAATCTTTATTAAATGGAAAACTTTGCAGTGATGAGGAGAGCACGCAGGGAGTTTCCAAAATGCCACAGCAGAACAGAAAACCTTTAAACCAAACAGAGCAACCATAAGGCTAAGGGGCTAAGTGAAAACTGGGAAGTGAGACAACAGATAGATAAAGGGATGGATGGATGGGAGGGAGACAGAGGGGGGTGGGAGGGATGGAGGGAGAGAGAGAAAGAGAGAGAGAGAGAGAGAGAGAGAGGGAGGGAGGGAGGGAGGGAGGGAGGGAGGGAGAGAGAGAGAGAGAGAGAGGGAGAGAGAGAACTCTGTATATTTCATCTAGAGCAGGGGTGGACAAATGTGACTCTTTTACAACCTGTGGACTTCAACTCCCAGAATTCCTGAGCCAGCTTGGCTGTCTCAGGAATTCTGCAAGTTGAAGTCCACAGGTTGTAAAAGAGCCACATTTGCCCATCCCTGATCTAGAGAATGACATCCAATTGAAGTCTAAGAAAGTATCTTACCTAAGTTGGTGATTGTCTTCTATCAAACCACGAATAATTTTTCGTTGACGCTCTGTCTCTTCCAGTAATGTTTTCAGTGCATGCTGTATTGTTTCGGAAGACGATTTGTCCATAACAATTTTCTCTGCGTCTGGTATTTTAAAAAATAAATGCCTTTTAAAGACATTATTTTAAAGCATCTCCCAATCAACTAGAATGCTAAATGTGTACCATGTAAGAGATGGCACAAGGTAAATAATTCCAATTACTAATAACAAAGCAAGTGCCTTTAATGATACATTCTATATAGCTGGGCTACATGGAAGCATGCTATTAACGTACGTTCTTTGGGAAATGCTACGCTTCATTTATATCTACTGAATAGAAACACACAAAGTCATCTAGTAGCAGCATCTTTACTCAAGACTCTGGCATAAGCGTAAGTATAGCATAACTAATACTATAAAGGGAGGCAGACATAGGATAGGAAAGCAAAGCATAAATAAATGAAACTGTAAATGAAATCTCAGCCCTGAAAAAAATTAAGCTTAAGGAAAAGACTAAAAATAATCCTCTTACTTCTGCATGATGTAAGAGAGGACAGATGAAACTCTAGCAGGCATTAAAGCTTCTGATGTCATATTTACAACAAAAAAGTAGGATTCATAGTTTTTGCAATGTCTGATTCTTGACCTGACCTGCCCCAAAAGGCTGACAATGCCCTAATATTCTTACATTGACATGACAAATAAACCAATAAGAAATTAGTAGAACTTTTTTCAATATCAATATTATGATTCATTTTTTAAACAATGAAATAAACACAGACCATACAGAATTGTTTAGTATGAGCTTGCCTTTCCTGAGGATTGATAAATTTCATTAAGCCAACTTTTGGAGTCTGGAACATGAGTATGCTTCTATCGCTATAACTGGCCATTTTTTTTTGCAAGTGTCTAAATTCAATATAATCAAAGTTCTTCATAGACTGAAAGAATTCAGATTTTAAGGATACTAATCTAGAAACAGTAACTCTTTAATGCCTACCTGCCTGGTTCATTATCATAATATCTTATCATTGGAGCTTCCTAGAGTTTGACATTAGATGGCATTTAAATAAATAACCAATAAAGAATCACAAAAGGACCCTATTTATACCCAATGTTAGACACTTCCTCAAACGCTGAATATAGAACAATATTAATAAGGGTTGAAATCCAAGGTTAGGGATAGATCTTCAAGGAGAAAAGTTATCTACATGGCCGCTAAGAGTTGACAACAATTTGATGGCATGTCAATCATCATTATTACCTGGCTCTTTAATAGTAACATACTTCAGTGTATAAAACAAAGATGATTAAGAGCCAGCAGCCCAATCCCAACCTGACATATGAACTATACCATACTCATCAAAATAAATGCTCCAACCTCAGCAATTTGCAGACATCAACTCTTTAATGTTTTCAGCAATGGCTAAGCTGTCTGGGGAATTCTTGGAGTTTTGCATGTTGAATCTAACTGATGGTACTTGTATTGGCAAAGGGGAAGTCATTCAATTGTAGAAGACCTGAGCCTGGTGGAGGATTCTTAATTTGGGAGAAAGAAGTTTGGATGTGGTGTTCTTAAGACCTCAACAATGTACCGTGTTATCATCATTCCTTGCTTGAAGGAAAACTGTAAGCATAATTCAAGCATTCATAATTTAGTACTTGTATCTTTTTCAAGCTATAAATATATTTTGTTTTCATGTAATTATATCCCAGCCATTTCATATTGAGGAATGCGCAGCATAGTTTTATATGCTAAGGAATCGCATTGCATCCTATGGGATAGGACCATTTAAAGTTGTCCTTAACTACTGAAAACTCACTTTACCTGTCCTAAATTTCTTTCTTACATTGATGGGTTACCAATGTTTCTCTTGTATCACATACTGCTCAGAACCATTTGGAGTGGATATGCACAGAAATGTCAGTAGTAAATAATATTTTATAAATATATTAAGTATTTAAGTATCTAAATCTTCAAAGAGTAACAGAAGTGCAAGACTCTACTGTAGTGAGTTTAAATTAGTTTAGTAAAAAATTTGATTACCTGGCACATTTCCGCGACTTCCAGGCATATCAAGGCACACAGGTCTTAAGCCATGTTGTCTTAATAACTTGTTTAAGTTTTCCCATTCTTGATCTTGCTACAGGGGAAAAAAATAGAAAGTTTTTCATATTATAATTACAAAGCATTGCCAGCTTGTTCTCTAATGCAATCCTCTGAAATTGCTCCTAACTGGTCACCTAATATTGCTACTTCATGGTAAAATTCTGAAAATAGACACGGTAGCAAACATACCGGGGGAGAGAGAGCGCTACATATCACAAGCTTTCTCAAGTTTAAGTCAGGGGTGAAATGTAAAATTTGTTACTACCGGTTCTGTGGGCATGGCTTGGTGGTGGTGAGGTAATGTGACTGGGTGGGTGTGGCCAACTTTTTTATTATTATTATTTTTCAAAGCATTTTTTCTAATGCTTTGAAAAGCCTCTGCTGATCAGGCAACTCAGCTGGGATCGTCAGAGACTTTTCAAACCATTTTTTTTACCACCTCCTTGGTCAAGAGGTTGCAGAAAAAAATGCTTTGAAAAGCTTCTGAAGATCCCAGCTGAGCCGCGCGATCATCAGAGGCTTTTTTTTTTTTACTTTTAAAAGCATTTTTTCGTCGGAAGAGGTGGTAGAAAAAATGCTTTGAAAAGTTAAAAAAAAAAAGCTTCTGATGATCGTGCAGGTCAGTTGGGCATGAGGGGGCACAGGGATTTTTGCTCCCGGTTCTCCGAACCACCCGCCACCATCATTACCGGATCGGGCAATCCGGTCCGAACTGGGAGCATTTCACTCTTGGTTTAAGTCCTTTGCTTTTTCATTCTAACAGTGAAAGAAGGGCCTTACTACTTTCTCAGTTTTACATATGAGATAAAAGTTGAGAGTTCATAAATCAATTTTATATCATTTCTATTTTACTGATTTTAATATAGATCTGTGAACCACTAATATCATTTATCCAGTCTGTTCCACAAGCTCCGTTTTTCTAGCATCCTCCTCCTGAACTTTCACTACAATACTGTACCTCCAATTAAACATTTCAACTCTATTTATGGGATAGGTATGCATTTAACTACCCTCAGATTCCTTCAAAATAACATACACAGAAGAAAAAGAAAATAAACCAAAAGGAAAGTGGGAGAGACAGAAAAAGGGAAACCAAAATCACTAGATGGTTTCCACAATTCTCTCCAATAATTTTTTTCCCTACACTTTCAACCCACTCTTAAAAACAGTATAATACAGAGTCTTTATTATTGTAGCTATATGATCCCAGCTTGTGGATATTTTGGGTATTAGATTTCACCATCACAGAGACTCTGTTGTCCTCTTTGGGCAGTCTGCAACTTTAGATGCTTTGAAAAGCACATCCACAAAATTATTTATCACTAAGGCTTGATTCGTAACCAATGAACCACAGGTAAGAATTTCATCTCAATAAAGACTCATTAAGTCACTCCCATAAACCGGAGGAGGGCTTACAAATTTAACAACTATCCATTTCCTCACAGCTCTTTTTGCACCTTGTTCCAAAGGACTGAAACTCTGAAACACTAATGAAGATGTTAGAGAGGAAATTAATGCACATTGCCTCCTTCCCTTTTCTCTGTATCAGTCTATGGACAGAATCAATAAACAGAAGCCTCTCTTGAAAATCTAGGATTCATACTATTATGTTCAAACACACATATGTGACAATTCTTCCCATCCTATTTAGCAATGAAATCCTACTGAGTTTATTTCTAGGAAACCAGGCTTAGAACTGTAGTCTTACATTTAACGTAATATATGAACAATGTTATACAGAAGCAGCTTATACATAACAGCTCCAAAGCTTATATTGAGATATGATAATTCATAATATAAATTGATAAGGTGCTTTTAGAACACCTTATCTTAATCTTTATTAAAATTCTGAGATGGCTTGATACACAACTGGCAAGAGACCCTGCAAGTATTACTGACCTGAATACTGGCATACTGGCTACAGCAGATAAGAATTTGAACCTAACATTACACAGTGAGTTGTAGGCACTCTATTTACAGGTTCCTATTGCTCTTTAGTAACTTATTATTTCTATATAATATTATAATAACATAAAAATAATGCAGCAAAATTTGTATAATAAAACATTTTGAACAATATAATAAAAATTTGAACTATGTAAAATATGAAATAACACATTTTGAACTACTGAACTTTTGCTGAAAGTAATTCAATTCTATGTGACCTTAACATGCTATTATTTATGCATGGTTCAACAAAGATATACCTCCGTCATTGTAATTTTGAACTCTTGACTTTAGTTGACCAGTGGATATGACACCTATTTTTTCTGAAATCTGAAAATGGAAGAAGACATAGGAAAAGCAAAAAAATTAAACAGCATTACAGCATGAGGAAAATTGATCAACGCTATGCTATGTACTGTTTTATAGCTCAAATGTCTCACATATACAAATATTTAAAAAATACAAAAAATTAATTTGCCAGAAGAAGCCTTCAAAGACAAATCAATTCCTCCCAGATTTTGAAACAAGATTCACTTAATATAGGGCCCTTCCCCACTACTGAGTTGAAGCTATCTGTATTGACATAAAAGCTGTGTTGTCCCCATTGTTCGGCTCTACTGTACCTCTATTTTAAGTTACAGCAGTCCCCTGATTTCACTCCATATTAATGGACGATATAGCTATGCAGCATTTGCATTTGCATTCAATCTTCAAAACGTTGTTTGAAACATGTGAGAACCTTCGGTAGCATGTTCCTGGGAAAAGTTAAGAGCTGCTTCAAGAAGTTCCAAGTAGGTGTATGTTTACACATTGAAGCAACCTCTGGGAGATCTGATCCAAAGTGCGGCAGAGTCCTAATAAGTTTCAAAGCCTAATTCAGTATCCCTTCAGGATGCCCTTGGATAGTGTCACAAAAGGGGGAAACACTTCTTTAATACTAAGACAGCAGTCTGTCTTGCTGTCTTACTCATGGCTAACAGATGAGATAAAGACATAACATGGGGATATAGAATAAAAAAGGATATTGACAGGACATGCTTGCATTGTTGTTCAAGAAAAATGTGAAATTATACTTAGCATCCCTAAAACTAAACTGGACTGCTCAATTTTTCTTTATAAAAAGAAACAAAAGCTTTATTTGTGTTTTTCTAAGAGCATATTCAACAGCTTCCTGTGGCTACCAGTGGCTACCAGGTTAAATAATCAATCAGGACTGTCACTGCAAGAGATCAAAACAATTTCCAAGCTGGTGGAGAAACCTCATTCAAGCAAGAAAATCATTTACAGATAGTCCTCGACTTACAACCACAATTGAAGTCAAAATTTATGTTGCTAAGCAAAACATTTGTTAAGTGAGTTTTGCCCCGATTTTACAATCTTTCTTGCTGCTAAGTGAATCACTACAACTCTTAAGTTACTAACATGGAAGTTAAGTGAATCCTGGCTTCCCCATTGATTTTGCTTCTCAGAAGGTTGCAAAAGGTGATCACATGACCCCAGGACACTGCAACCATTATAAAGGATGCAGTTGCCAAGCATCCAATTTTAGATCACATGACCAGGGGGATTCTGCAATGGTTGTAAGTGTGAAAAACGGTCACGAGTCTTTTTCACTGACATTGTAACTTTGAATGGTCACTAAATGAATGGTCGTAAGTCAAGGAGTACCTGTACTGTGCATTCTTTCTCTACTGGATGACCTGAGATACCAGAATAGGGATAGGTTGCCATGGAGAAATTTCTGTGTGGTTGCTAGGAGTTAAAAAAACTGACCTGATGGCTAATAATAATAATAATAATAATAATAATAATAATAATAATAATAATAATAATATGTCTTGAATTATCTAGGACCAGAGTGTTTAGTATATTTTAATTGGGTTTTTTTTTTTTTAACGTTTGTATTACATGTATTTTTATCGTTCGCTGTTCACCGCCCTGAGTCCCTCAGGAATAGGGCGGTATATAAATTTAATAAATAAATAAATAAATAATCAATCAATCTCTACTAGCTGACTCCAACTAAGTACACTCTTAAGCATTCCCTTCCACAGGATCACACACATATCCCAAATATTTTGAGATGTGAAACTCAAATGCATTTTTTAGGATGGTAATCCAAGCTTTGATCCCATCCTCACTGTCAACACTGAAAGTAAGACTTACTAACGAGCAGCTACATCTACATCTGGTGAAAATATTGGACATCTCCAGTGGTGGGATTCAAATCATTTAACAACTGGTTCTCTGCCCTAATGATTTCTTCCAACAACCAGTTCACCAAACTGCTCAGAAAGTTAACCACCGGTTCTCCCGAAGTGGTGCGAACTGGCTGAATCCCACCACTGGACATCTCTCCCCTTAATTAGCACTGCCTAATACATGATGTGAGAAGCGTGGGATAACGATGCAAACTGGATCGGGTAACATTGGCAAGGCACGCAATGGCATTTACTCTAAAGAAGCCAGACACAAAAATAGGAAGTTGCCTGGGACCCTCAACAGAACGCAGAACAAACTGAGTTTATACAACCTTGATTATTCTTACGGTTCGGTTTACAAGTCTGCTTATGTTCGATCATAACGTTATAAAACCGCAGTCCCGATCGAATCTGTTATTAAACACCGGCCAAAAAGAAAAGAAACAAAACCCCCGATGCTCAGTTTCTCTACGACGAGCAAAAAGGAACAAAAGCTTTACTAGCGACGCCAAGAGGCCTCTCTCATCAAGACTTCAACCCATAAGAAACTAAGGTTCACCGGAGAGAGGCTGCTTTAAATGGACCACGGCTCCCCGCCTTAGCCCACCAGCCAGGCCCTCCGGCTCCGAACTGCTCGAGGGGTTCTTTCACGCCGCCTCCTTCGCTCCGCTCGGCCAACAAGAAGATCGCAGAGGCAGCAGGCGCCTTCTCTCCCGCTGCCTCTGTCTGCTCGGCGGAAAGGCAAAGGCGAGAGAGCTTCCGCGGCCGTTAAAGGCGGGCTCACAAGCTGAAGTAGAGCCGCCCCTGGGTTTGGCTTCCAGTCTCCACCTCTTGGCTCTTCTCAAGCGGCTACGGGCGTAGAGGGAGGAGGAGAAACGCTTGCAAAAACGTCTGTACACAAACCTATCGGTTCTGCCAGGTTACACGCAAAACTCAGCTGAACCCCGGCCCTAGCTGACCTCCGGATTAATTTCAGAGCCCTAAAAATGCTAGACACGTTTCAGGTTCAGTTCCTGGCAGCAGGGATGTCATTTTTTATTTTTTGGCTGCCGGGCTTCTTAGGCTTTATATACTCCGCAGGTATATTCGATTTAATCGACGAGGCTCGTCTGATCTCCAAAAAGAGGACTTGCCTGTGGAGTTATTCTTAGCAGGGGTTATTAAGGGAAAAGTTATTCGAAGGAGAATAGGGGATGCTGGCTGCAAAGATTGCCTTCCTACTTAAATGAGATGAAAGCCTCTGCTCTGGAGATGGAGATTGAGCTTCCCAAAAAAGAGAGATCTCTGCCTTTTAGTATCAATATTTTCTGTAGTTGTTCACCAGTAGGAAAACAGTGGAGGAGGAAGCTTATTTCCATTTTTAGCACTCCATATCTTCTTGTGGTATCAATAAAATGCCTCAAAAGAGGTTATCAGGATCAGGGGGGGGGGGAAAGACCCTCTTTTGTACTAAAAACATGACATAGGCAATCTTTTCTTAGAAGAACACCCCCAAACCAGAGTGCTGTTTTTAAAGAGGGGGAGGGGGTTTCTCCAGTGAGCAACCCCTCTACTTCATCTGTCGGAGACATACAGTGGTCCATATTATTTATTTCATTATATATTTTTTAATCCCGCCTTCCTTAACCAGATTATAACCGTTGATCCAAAATGCTAAACTTAAAATATGCCTGGCTAGTTTGCTTCTCAACATGATAAAGGCAGTCTAGTCAGTTAGCTTATAGTTTGATATACTGCTCAAAAAAATAAAGGGAACACAAGCGGAAGACATCCGAGATCTGAATGAATGAAATGGCTTTATTAAATACTTTGTTCTTTACCTACAGTAGTTTATACACTGCTCAAACAACTAAAGGGAACACAAAACTACTGTATGTAACGAACAAAGTATTTAATAAGGCTATTTCATTCATTCAGATCTCGGATGTCTTCTGCTTGTGTTCCCTTTATTTTTTTGAGCAGTGTATATTGTGCAAACTCGCTAAATTAACTGGGCTGAGTGCTAATTACAGATTAGCAGGTTAGAACCATAGAATGTAAAGAGCTGTAAAGAGTAAAGATCATCTAGTCCGACTCCATTTGGTGCGGGAATCCGTTACTGCAGCATCCCTAAAAGAGCCATTCAGACTGCTTAACAACTCCAGTGAAAGAGAAAAACCATCCAACACCTCCCAAAGTAATGTTTGATATTTTTTTTAATTGGCTCTCACCATGAGGATTTTTTTTCCCCCCGGTGTCCAACAAAATCTATTTCCTTGCAATTTAAACCAAAGGATCCTTGCTTGTCCTACCTTCTGGGGAGGGAAAAAACCCCAGAAGGTCCAGCATAGAAACGGAGTCGAAAGAGACCCTTGCGAGGTTCTGCAGAGGCTTCCTTCGGAGTAACAGCAACACTCCCCCGAAAGCAGCGAGGCTCGTGGCGGTGAAGAAGGCAACCCTGATGCGGAGGAGAGCCTTGGAAGGAGGCGGAAAGGAAAAGCCCCGAAAAGGCACCGAAAGGAGCGGGAGGAGCTTCGCTTCGCCTGGGCAGCCAGCGAGGCGTTTCCAAAGGCGGCGCCTGGGAGAAGTCCAGCGTCGGGCAGAGATGAGGAGGCGCTCCGGAGGGCGGCGGCTCCGGGACGCGTCTCTCGGCCGGTCCCCGCGCGTGTGCGCGCCTGTTGCCAGGGTAGGAGAGATGCGCCGACTGCGCTTTCCAAGCGACGCTTTCCCGGCTTTCCTCTCCCGGGCCGCACCGCCATATTGAGACTCGCGAGGGCTCTCGGAAACGTGAGAAGCCCCGCGGGAGGCGCAGAGATTTGCGAGGGGGGGAAAGGGGCGAAGCCGCTCCCCTCGGCTTTCCCCCGGCCCTTTCTCCTCCTCGGGCTGGGAGACCCGCTATCCTCGCCCGAAGCCGGCGCGGCTCACTTCCCACACACTGACGAGGCCTCGCTTCCGACCGGCGGGCGGGAGGCGCTCTGTCCCTGAGGCAGGTAGAGAACGGGCCTTTTAAAAACACCATAGCTCTTTCGGACCGAAGTCAAGCCCGCGTTGTTAAAACCGGATTCAGAACAGCCTTAAAATGGGTTAATGGTTGGCAGATGGGGGAAGTGGGTCGAATGGTCGTTTCCTTCAAATATGCATAGTTTTGTATTTATATGCATAATTTTGCATTTATTTATTTATTTTGTCATGTTTATGTAGTGTGTATTGGAGGTGGGTGACCCTTTGAGAGCTGTATGCAACGAAATTTCATTTTAATGTGTGCTGATTAGTGTACATTTCAAAGTGACATTAAAGTTATTCTAAGTCTAAGTCTAAAAATGACATGGAAGAGGGTCTTTTTTTCCCTCTGATCCAGAAGGAGTTAATTCAAGTATCTGTTGATGTTCCCCTAGAAAAGGAGTACAGGTAATCCTCGATTTACAACAGTTCGTTTAGTGACCGTTCGAAGTTACAACGGGCACTGTAAAAAGTGACTTAGGACTGTTTTTCACACTTACCACCGTTGCAGCATCCCCATAGTGATGTGATCACGATTCAGATGCTTGGCAACTGACTCTTATTTAAGACGGTTGCACAGTGTCCTGGGGTCTTGTGATCACCATTTGCAATCTTCTGACAAGCAAAGTCAAGGGGGAAGCCAGATTCACTTAACAAATGTTTTACTAACTCAACAACTGCAGTGATTCACTTAACAGCTGTGGCAAGAAAGATCATAAATTGCAAAGTTCACTTAACAAATTTCTTGCTGAGTGACAGAAATTTTGGGCTCGTTGTGGTCGTAAGTCAAGGACTACCTGTATATAAATCTCAGATCCTATTCCTGCATAGAAATTATTAGAAAGAGAAATAACGTGAAGTGGTATGATTCCTTTTGTCCGCTGTAATTTTTCTCTACAGGGAAATGGCTTTTTCCAAGGGTGATTGTACCCAGCCTCATTATTTCAGATCAATCAGGAATAAAAAGAATCACTTTGAAAAAATACTTGGTTTTCCCTTAACTAAAGTCACCCAAAGCACATATAAATAGGGAGGCCTTCTTCTCTAATAACCCCTTTTCAGTATTGTTTTTAGAATCCAGAAATGTGGGTTGAACGAAATTAAAATTGACATGCTTAGCTGGTTCATACAACATTGCAAGCATTAATATTTTTTCAAGCAACACGCCTATTGTGTGAAGTTAGTTTTTGTGACTTTTAAATGTATTTGATGGCATATTCTTGCAAATTCAACTGATTATGGTTTATGGAATAGATCTTAACATAGGGGCAAACTAGGTGAAATTTGTGCTATAATCACACTGCCGTTTCTTTTTTAATTCAGAGTTGATGCCTAGAATTTAATTGAATTTGTTTTGCAGAATATTTTGCTATAGTTTTCATCAAATGAAATTTGGAGAACTCAGCAAAGAATACTGTTTAAATTTAAGCATTACATCAACACAAAGAAATCTAGTAGCCTACATAGCACAGAACTTATTGTTGTTTTAGTTCATAGTAGAGAAGTATTTATACAGGTTACTCTATTCTTGTCAGATTTGTAAAAAGTGCCAAAATCAGAAAAAAGCAGGTTAAAGTGGCTGCTGTGGAAAATGTTTTCCATCATGAAACATCATTAATTAGAATTCATCTCCACTTTCAGTAATTTGTCAGCATTCTGTATTACCCATTTGTCTTTTTTATGTAGATTGATAAGTATCTTCCAAACATTGCCATCCCACCTTTTATTTCTTAGGGATGCCTATGGAATCCTTCTGCCACTTTAATGAATATGGAATGCATATAATACTGGGCTTAATCATTTTATTTTTTTTACTGCATGTCAGTTTTCTGCTTATTTGTTTATAATAAAAATAACTTTTCAAGTCCTGGGGGAAAATATGTGGGTGCTGCTGTAACATCTGCTGTTTTAAACCTTATGTCTTTTTTTAAATGTGCTGCTTTGTGTTCCAAAAATGTCAAGAATGAAAAAGTTAAAGTAGAAACCAGAAGGAAGAAATTGCTGACCATTAACATTAGCTTTGATATGTTGGAGCAAGCAGCTTAGAAATTTATTTTTGTTAAGTAACTGAGTGATTGTAACATATTGTTGCATTCCTTAACTGAGGTTCAAGTTCTTTTGAGCTAGGTCAAAAGGTTGTAAATGCTACTGGCAAACTTGCAAATATTTGAGGAACAGGTTCAGCCTGCTTTTTAGTGAATGATTGCAAGTAGTAACTATGGTATTTCTAGGTATACTGCATTTGTGTATCCAAATTAATTTCAAGCCACTGACAGATTGGTAAAATCAAGAAGTCAAATTAGAATGCTTTTCTCAGCATTTTCCCCCAGCTCAGGACAAAATATTTGAAATAGCAGTGATTTGTCATGAACACAATTATTCTAAACATCTGCAATTTATTTTTTACTTTTTTGCTGCTACTTCTTTCTGCTTTCTTTTTTCTTTCTTTCTTTTTTTGCTGCTAATTGGATTAAAAGCCATTTTGTATACTATGGCAACTTGGATGGAGACTGATAACAATGAAGATGTAAGGTAAAATATACCCCATAGGGTAAGAGATATGGAAAGTTATTTTTGAAACAAATCTTAGCCAAATATTAATTTCTCTCTTTGTTTGTTTTATATACTGCTATAGTCAACAAAGGTTCCCAATGGTGAATATTAATAAAAACACCAAATAAAATTCAATAAATACAATGTTCATATATGTGGTTCTTTAATTTCTCTGCTATATTTAATATGTTTCTTATTAAGGTGTTTTGTGGTGCTTATCAGAGATTACTTTTCTCTGTTACTGTATTTAATTTGATATTGGAACGATAGGTCTATCTAACAGAAAGACAGGACTGGATTTGGATTTAACTGGCCAGGATTGATTGTTATTGTTAACCAGTGGTATATTAAGTTTAATAATTATTTTTTAAGTTCTACGTTTGGCAAATTATCAGGTTACTCAATTAATCAAATAACATATTTCGTTAGAGTTTAAATGAAAATTGTAAAAATTGGAGTTTTATTTGTTTAAATTATTTTAAATACTGATATCTGGGAATAAATATTCCAAGGAATCTTTTAGGCTTGGAACAATTAAATATGTTCACTTTCTGTCTATAAACTGACTTTGTATCAGTACAATGAAATGACTGTATGATCGGGATTTAACATGGTGTTTAAAAATAAAAATTGGGCTGAGGGATTTTTGCTATATATAATGTAATATGTCACTTTTTTCTTATTAGGTGTAATAAAAATATAAATATATATACAGACAAGGATATGCATATGCCTGAGTGACCAAAACATTTAGTAAAAACTAAGCTCATAATTTAAAGAGCTGCATAGTATGTTCTGTAAATATAATTAAGTTTCCAAAAAGAGAGCCTGGCTAAGTTGGAGCCACTTTAGAAGTGTATTTCACTTTTGAATAATACTGCTTGAAGTAGGTCAAGTGTACATATTTAAATGTTTTGTTCTTCTACGTCTCATTACAGTTATATAGACAGAATGGCAGACCTGGTGGCTGTCTGGGAAGTAGGCCTGAGTGATGGTGTTCACAAAATTGAATTTGAACATGGGACCACATCAGGAAAGCGTGTTGTGTATGTAGATGGAAAGGTAGGACATTTGCATAAAATGCATAGTTCCTTGAAAAACAACAAGTTAACAGTTTGTGTATGTAAAACATGGTTTGCTGAAAGAGTACATCTCAAGAAAGCTTTTCTAATTGGTGTTGAGTAGGCTGGGCAATTAATTTTCCCAAGGGGCCACATGAGAAACTGGGACTTTTGTGGAAAACCATTGACATTGCCTCAATGCTTCTGATACTATGGGCCAGACTGGGTTCACCTGCCAGCCAGATGTGGCCTACAGGCTGTAAAATGCCCAGGTATGGTGTTGAGAATGGAGGTACTCTATCTTATTTTGGTAAGGCCATACATTAGCACTGGCAAGAGAATTTACAAAAGACACTAAAAGAGGATAAGCAAGAAAGCATTTTAACCCACCGATTTCAGGGGTAAGTATGAAGGGTCCTTGATAAGTATGAGGGATAGATAATTATAGATTAAGGTTCCCTTAAATAACTATCACTTGAAATACTATCCTTATGTACACTACCCATTACACATGCTGAAATTAGTCTTTTCAACAGTTTTCAGTTACACAATTTTTATTTGAAATCAAAATTATAGAAGGAGGTTTAGACTAAATAAGTATTTCATTCTTTTTGAAATTAGATTTTATTGCTATTAGTGAAAATCGCTTTGAGATGCTCCAGCAAAAGAAGCAGTATAGAAATATATTGGATAAATAATGTTGAACTAAAGTTTTGAAAATTTGCTATTAAAGATAAATAATGCAGTTTTATGAAATATTTTTCTTCTGAACAGATGTTGAGTTCAGCTTTTAGCTATTAAAAGAATATTTATTCACAGCGTTAAACTGATAGATTAATTAATTTTCTCTGTTAATATATTCAAAAAATACACAATAACCAGTTTGGGAATTCAGTTGTTTCTTGAAAACATACATCACTTGAATGCATAGTGCAAGGAATGAATGCCTCGTGGTACTAGAATCTTGCTGTCAGTCTTGCTGCAGATATTATATAGAAAATCATTATTTAAGGTATACAGATGTATATTGGGAAATTGAGAAGTATTGCAGTCGTAATAGATACGAATGAGCAACCGGTTAATTGGAGAGATGGCTTAATTTATCAGATTGCTTTTTAGGCATAATTTTTCCTTATCTAATTCCTTTCATTCCATTTTTTATCATTCCCCACTGTATTATTTTCTTTTTCAAGTAGAAGGGTAAAGAAAGGGGCATCCTGACAATATGATGATTCCTTTCTTTCTGGCTTTTGGGAACTGAACTCCAGCTCCTGCCAATGTATTTGAATGATCCCATAAGATCAAACCTGGGTAGGTATTCCTTCTCTATGAAGGCAGAAAAGCACATGCAATAGAAGATGGAAGAGGAGACTAGATCTATTTCATCCAAATGACCAACACAGTGCTGCAAATGCTTCTATCCCAAATTGAGGGAATCAGTATGTGAGTAGAATCACATTCTGAGTAGGTAGCACATCTTCTTCCAGCTTCCTATCTCATTTGTCCAAATAAAAAGTCAGGGTCAGCTACATTGTTTCCTTTGGTGAATGCATATTATTGTAGCATATACTTTATGATTTGAGGCATTGCCTATGCAGCAAATCATACAAGTGCCTCTACCCTTCTGCCACTACCTTTATTATACAGCAAATTAAATTACTATCCTTTCATAAACTCAGTTCCCTAGCACAATTACACTATTGTTCATTTGTAGGATTAGTCCTACAAATAGGGAAAGGATATTCTAGAGCCATGATGGTGAACCTACGGCACGTGTGTCACAGGTGGCACGCCTAGCCATATCAATAGGTATGCAAGCTTAGCTTACCAGCGTGCATGCACGCGCTGGCCAGCTGATTTTCAGGCCTTCTGGGCCCACCAGAAGTAGGGAAACAGGCTGTTTCCTGCTTCGGGGTGGTGGGGAAGGCCCATTTTTTGCTCTCTCCAGCCTCCAAAGCCTTTCTAGGAGTCTGGGGAAGGCGAAAACGGCCTTCCCCACCTCCCCCAGAGGCCCTCTGGAGGCCGGAAATGGCCTGTTTGCCAATGCACATGATGACAAAAAGGTTAGCCATCACTGTTCTAGAGCAGTGTTCAGCCTTCAAATACATAAATATAAGGTGTATGCAGGTGTATTTGAAAGAACGTTCACAGAATGTATATTCTGGTACATACATACCGTGTTTCCCCGAAAATAAGACCCTGTCTTATATTTTTTTGAAACCTGAAATAAGCGTTTTGGCTTTATTGCCATGCACTCAAAAGCCCGATTGGGCTTATTATCAGGGGATGTCTTATTTTGGGGGAAACAGGGTACCTATTCTTCAGGACTATTATATTTTAGATATCATAGAGCCGTGATGGTGAGCCTATGGCAAGCGTGCCACAGATGGCACACGTAGCCATATCAGTGGGCACGCCAGCTGAGCTCTGGTGCGCACGCGCACGCCGGCCAGCTAATTTTCGGGCCTTCTGGGCCCACCAGAAGTAAGGAAACAGGCAGTTTCCTGCCTCGGGGGGGATGGGGAAGGCCCATTTTTCTTTCTTACCTGGCTCCAGATCCTCTCTATGAGTCTAGGGAGGGTGAAAACAGCCTTTCCCACTCCCTCAGAGGCCTTCCGGAGGCCTGAAACGGGCCATTTCCCAACTCCCAGTGGGACAGGAAGTGACGTTTTTTGCTGTCCCCAGCCTCCAGAGACTCCTAAAGAGGCTGGGGACAGCAAAAAACATCACTTCCTGTCCCATCGGGAGTTGGGAAATGGCCCGTTTCAGGCCTTTGGAGGGCCTCCGAGGGAGTCAGAAAGGCTGTTTTCACCCTTCTCAGATAAATAGAGAGGATCTGGAACCAGGTAAGAAAGAAAAACGGGCCTACCAGGCCATCACGTGCCAGGAGCGGAGGGTGGGAGAGGGGGGGTTGTGCGCGCATGTGCAGAGCAGGGCGCATAGAATTATTGGTGTGGGCACGCACGCGACCCTTTCCCGCCCCCCCTCTCCTGGCACACGATGGCAAAAAGGTTAGCCATCACTGTCATAGAGTCATAGACTTGAAAGATATTTTAGAGATAACATAGTCCAACTTCCTCCTCAGTGCAGGATCCAGTAGAACATCTCTAATAAAGACATCCAGTTTCTTTTTAAAAACCTCTAGCAAAGGAGAACTCATCGCTTTACAAAGCAACCTACACTACAATTGACAGTTTCTACAATCTTGGCATTTAATCTGAATCTTATTTTTGTAGTTTCAATTCACGCAGCCCTGTTAGGTGATAGTTCTAAGTTTACTCCCTTTTCTCTGTGACAATCCCTGAAATATTTGAAGTCTGCCATCATGTCTCCCCTCAGTTATCTAAACCTATATACAGTACATGTCATTTGTCTTTTCTGATAGAGTTTACTTTCTGGACCCTGCTCGTGTGGGGAAATGCTAGGAATTTTAAAAATAATAATAATAATCCTGTGACAGTATTTTAATACCATCAAACAGTATCTATCCTACATCCTTAGAAGGACTCGATAAGTGGATAAAATGCCAAATCCAGTCTAAACATCTCACTGACTGTAACAAACCATAATAATTCACCATGTTAGTAAACATCTGAACTTGCTCTTCAGTTTGTTTTTGTTTTTAAAGTGTAAAGTGTCTCAGAAATGGGATACAATCAGGGCAGAATAGCATTTAATAATTACTTCCTGTGATTTGGATTCTATGTTCTTGTTAAGGAAATATTACCATACAATAGGATGAAAGGATAATAAGTCTTTTGATTACATCTGATTTGATCATTTTTTCCAATAATAAAACAAAAAGTTGACTGGTTTTATGGCAATCAAGTTTTCAGAACTGAAGCAAAAATATGTTTGTATTAAATGTCTTTTTTTCATCCTTAGGAAATAATAAGAAAAGAATGGATGTTTAAATTAGTGGGAAAGGAGACATTTACAGTTGGAGCAGCTAACACAAAGGCTACTATTAATATTGATGCAGTCAGCGGATTTGCATATGAATATACTCTGGAAATAGATGGAAAAAGTCTCAAGAAATATTTGGAGAATCGGTCAAAAACAACAAACACTTGGGTTTTACACCTAGATGGTACAGATTTTAGAGTTGTTTTAGGTATGTTAGTTTCCTGAAGTCTCTTGTATGGTTCATGTACTATTTTAGTTGTATTTTGGTACTCTCCAATATAAATGCTATAACCCCTTTGTTTGAAATAAAGACTAAGGGAACCTTTATAGAAAATCAATATGTCTGGTGGCTTAGAGTTGACAATGTCTGCATGGCACATAATCAAGTTAGTTACATACTCTTACCTTGGAGACATTCTAGGATTACAACAAGATCTCTTGGTTCTGAAAAGGATTTGTTAAATTAGTGTTAAATTTTAATAGCTGTTTATAATTTACTAGCATTGGTTTATATTTAGTGTTGAATCTTAACTATGTATTGTTGGCAATGTGATTATTGTATAACAAAATAGAAAATAGTATTATTATAAATCCAGAAAACATCATGTTGGACATATATATGGCTATGGGCATAACTATGAGAATTAAGGATACTGACTAACAAGCTGGTTTTAAGATAATAGCAGCATTTTGTAAATAAATCTGTGTCTACTATCAACCTGTATCTGCTACCATAATATCTTAAAAAAAGTGACATGCAGCATTCTCTTGCCCTTTGCAAGTTGCAGAAAGATTACCAGAATCAAAGTCCTTCTGTCAAACTGGCATCAGCTATAGATTTGATAACAATGTACACTCATCTGCACCCCAATTTCAGTAGTCACCCTAATTTTCAAAACGTCACACCTTTTAGGCAGTTTTGAGTTTTTCAGAAATACAGGTTTTTAAGTAATTTTTTTAAAAAAAATTGACAAGTTACATTCATAAGGCATTATTTACTTAGAAATGATTGCCCTTTTTCAGATTGAATCTATTTTCTATTAAATTGATAGACATTTAACATTCTTGCAGTCATAGAATAAGCAAGACTTGTGATTGTTCCAGTTTAGTGCATTTCTCTTAAGGATACCATTCATTCTATTCTTCCTCCCATTGGATTCTTTTTTTCAATATTCCATCAGCATTCGGTGGCCACTTGACATTCTATAAGTTTTCTGTTAATTTTTTATTTTCTCCAAAAGCACGATATTATAACTATATGAACAGCATTCTTAGAGAAACATCATGCATATAATGAGATTTCATCTGGACCAGAATGCAATTAGAAATGCATTTATAGCGTTTTGTAGAATTCAATCAAAATAAAACATAATGTAAACTGCAGAAGAGTTTTGATCTGGGTATAACTTTTATACTTAAGATATTGAAATTGTATATAATAGTTTAAGTAACAATCCTTTTCTGATTTTGTTTTTCAGAGAAAGATACAATGGATGTCTGGTGTAACGGTAAAAAAGTGGAAACAGCAGTATGTAACATCAAAAAACATTTTAAGTAGATTATTTTAGTTGAAAATAATTAAGTCATAAATTAAAGAGGCTATTTCATACCATCTTTCTCTCCTCCCCCAAGAAATTGACAATCAAGACAAAATAATTGTGATAGCTGAATAGCTTAACAAGCAATCATAACGAGCATAATCCTATAGAATTTTAAAGATTATTACTGGTAGGAAACCTGTGGCCTTCCAAATGCTGCTGAAAAACTACACTTTCAGCAAACCCTGCCAATGGTCCTACTGGTTGTGGATAGTGGAAGTTATAGTTCTGCAGCAACCCAATATAAAATAAAACATAAATTAACAATCATGATGGTGTCACAGGTTCATTTTTAGATGATACAGACACCAGAAGGAAGTAAACAGATTTGTATTTTTCCATGCAGGAATCAGTATTTTTGAGCAAATAGAAAAGTGCAACTTTATCTTTACGAGGCTTCTTTTTGTTTCCATATCTCAGTTTTCAGTCTGGGAACAAAATAAGCTAAGAATCAAGCTGTTGCCCTTGGTCTCCAAATTGATGACTATCTCTGAGTAATGCTGAGTTCTCCTCAGCCACTTTATCAAATTTCACTTTCATTTCCCTTTCTCTTGCCAGCCTTTTGTCATCAGATTACTGCTTCCCTTGTAGTGTAGTTTGTACAGTGTATCTCTGTTGAATGAGATGAGTCATTTGGAAGGAACACTCGGCTCTTCCAAACGGTTGTATCTCTCTTCTTTGTTTCACTGCCATACACTAAATAAATAAATCTTTGTTTCACTATTGAAAACGGGATTGACTTATCCATTAAGCATGATAGGCAAAGGGCTCATAAAAATATTTTAATGTGGGTTTTTTTTTTAATCAGAAAACAGTGAAGTAGAAGTTACTTATTTTGGTGCCTTTTAAAAAATATTTATTTCACCACCTTTTAATAAAAGCATGCAAGAAACTCACAAAACATGAACAACAAATCTTGTTTGTAGCCATGTGTGACAGACATAACTAACTGGCCACAATTTATTATTATTACAGAATAATGTTTATTATTTATAATCTGTTTCTTTGTTTTAAAAAAAACAGAAAATACTGAAAATCCTATGGAATGTAATTTTTAATAATATTGTTTTTATGGAAGTAGGGGCCTCAAAAAGCAAAAATGTATGGGGCTTACAAAAGTCATCATGTGGCCTGGCGTGAAAAGTATTTTTCCTTTATCCAGGCTCCTGCTCCTCTTCCTCTTCCTCTTAGTCTTTCAATACTCCAACTCATCTTTACTGTCTCACAACAAGGTGCTTTTTCAAGAGGCAACTGGACTTTCTGATTTTTCTTTGAAGACGTTTCACTTCTCATCCAAGAAGCTTCTTCAGAGCTGAGCGAAACATCTTCAAAGAAAAACCAGAAAGTCCAGTTGCCTCTTGAAAAAGCACCTTTGGGACAACCATGACCTGGATGACTGAGAATCTCCATAGACATGTGTCACAAGTTCTTTCCTTAAGTTGAATTTTCTTCCTTCAGCAGAAAACCCAAATCATACATGTCAGTATTGGAAAGCTCCCACTGATCTTTGCTGCTGCCGGAACTCCTTTTATCACTTAGTTTAATGGCTGGGAGTTGGAAAAAACACAAAGATCCATGCATGTTCTGGAATGCTTATGCCTCTTACAAAAAGGAAGGACTTCCCTCTTCCAGAACCTTGGCATTGGCTTCCAGATCAAAACACCTCAGCTTTTACACAGCTAAACTCTACTACAAGACAAATGGAACATTTCTTTGAGAAATTCCATACAGTACATAAAATAATTGCACGCTTATAGTTCAAATGGCATTGATATCTTTTCTGAAATTCCTAGTCCCGGAAAAATTAAAGGTTGAGCTTGCTGTCCTGTTTGTATGCTGTAACTCTGAATGTTTTATGCTTTGTTGAAACTAAAATAATTCGATAGCTAGTAAAAGTCTGAAACATTTGTGAATCATTAAATAGCTTTTTTAATCTTTTTTTTTTGTCAGGGTGAATTTGTAGAAGATGGGACAGAAACACATTTCAGTATTGGAAAGCACAACTGTTATATCAAAGCTATCAGCAGTGGGAAGAGAAGGGAAGGAATTCTTCACATGCTCATTGTGGATGATGGAGAAATTCCAGAAGTCTTGGAATAGCTTTCAGAGACTAATGCAGATAAAAATATCAGGGATTTTCAATTACTGTGGTTTAATTGACAACTTTAATGTGTACTTGTTCATTGAGTCTGTGATAGATTTTTTAAGTTAGAACATAGAAAATTCACTAGAGGGCCAAATAAATATGTAAAGTTATGTATAATTATTATTTTGTTATATAGGGACACTGAAGGGGAACTGACTAATGTAGAAATTGTTTACATGGGACATTTTAATAAAATAGTGCAGAATAAAAGAGTCAGTTTGTTCATTTACATATCAGAAGGTTTTTTAATCCCTTTAAATTAAGCTTTTTTTTAAAAAACTTGGTGTGTACTGCAGCGAAAGAGTAAATGTATCTTTTTGAGATTTATGATTGGTGAAACTGATACCAGACGTCTGCATGCCTATGAAGTCAACTTTCATCTCTATGTACTAGGATTGCTACAAGAGCCCCATAACTACCTTCCCTATATAGTCATTTCATTCTGTGGGCCTAAGGAGATCTATCTAATGAGTTTGATTGAATTCATGATCGATGAGTGCTTGTGTTCAGAAATGGTGAAATCACAATGTCCTTTGACAACTCTATAATTGCATATAGAAGGTATGATACAGTAAAATCAAGTCTTATATTTTCGAAATCCATGTAGCTTTAAGAATGTAAACAAAACTATGGAATAAATATAAACTAGATTGTGCCCAAAACACTTCTATGGCTCTTAGCATAAAAAGCATTGTGTAGATGAAAAATGATAAGTAAGCATAAATGTACTAGAGTCTTCTTAAAAGGATTGTAAAATAAAATCAAGGGATTTAACAATAGGTGGTTATTTTCAATGGCTTTCTTATATACAGTTATCAGGAAGGTTTAAAGTGGATAAAATATGGCTTTGAATAATGCAGGACTTAGTTTGAAATAGAATTATGCACAAATGATGAGCATGTTATTGCCAAAATGTATAAACTTTTGTGAAAATATGAGTCAGAAGAACAAGAAAGAATGTAAGATAAAATGGGCTAGGACTTTTCACCTCAATAAACAAGACTTATAGACTTAACTATAGACTATAGACTTAACAAGTCTATAGAGATATAGACTTATATACCTCTTCATAGTGCTTTTACAGTCTTCTCTAAGCGGTTTACAGAGTCAGCATATTGCCCCCAACAATTCAGGTCCTCATTTTACCCACCTCGGAAGGATGGAAGGCTGAGTCAACCTTGAGGCTGTTGAAATTTGAACTGCCAAACTGCAGCTAGCAGTCAGCTGAAGTAGCCTACAGTGCTGCACTCTAACCACTGCGCCACCTCCACAAATGGATTAATGGGAAAATAGGTGGTTGAAAGGACTACATTATATTTACATTATGTTCTAGCCTTAAAGAGAATTCTTATAAAATGCTGTATTGTTGGCATTTCTCACCAGAGAAATTTATTTATTTTTATTTATTTTATTTTATTTGTTCAATTTGTATGCCACCTTTCTCCGAAGACTCAAGGCGGCTTGAGTAGAATGTATGAAGGTACTTCAAATATTTATTGGAAATGTGAACAACATAAAGGGATATTTTATTATATATGGTGGATATGTAAAAAAAGACACAATTTTTGGATACAAATATATTAATTCAGAAGATAAAGATGAATGTACAGTTGAAACCAGAAACTTTAATCTTTTGGGATTAAAAAAAACATGGAATTTAGTTTTCATAAATGATGATTGCAGTGAAATTATATGGTCAAAAGTGGAAAAGTTCAGTGCTACCCACAACAGAGGAATGATTAGTGAAGATGATGGAACTTGCAGAGATGGCCAATTTCCCTATTTCCTTGATTAGAGAAAAGGCAGTATCTAGATATGGCTGACTGCAAACCCCTTGTAGACTTTTTGCATTAAAAGGGGGGGGGGAAGCACTTAAGATTTGTGAACCTTTGATGATTAGGAAAAAATAGATAATAGAAAAAAGTGAGCTTTTTGTAATTACAGTGTGATGACTTTGTAATCATTTATATTTACTGCAAAGGAAATTGGAAGCCTTTTTTTTTGCTTTTGTTTTCTTTATCCCTTTTGTCTTTTGTCTTTGTTTTCTTTATCCTTATGAGTTTCTTTTAGTTTTTATGGTCTCTTTAAAACTTTTTGTAAAGTTTATTTTTTAAAAAAGAATGTAAACAAAACTATAACAATGACTGTACCAGAAACTATATTATTCTCATTAATATAGAAATATAAAGGAATAAGAGAAGTTTATGTTTAGTATTATGGAATGTCTATATGTGTATGTCTAAATATTGATGCGAACAAATATAAATGAATTTAGTGGGCTCATAGAATTCTAACTCTTCGTTGGACTATGAGCAGCATTTAAAACTAACTGCTCTTGATATTTGGCTTGTACCTTCACAGACCTTTTCTTAAAAGAAAAACAGTCCTGGTTTAAGAAATACCAAGCTAAATAACATTTTTTAAAAACTTTAAAGCATTGTAGATAGAAGCTATTACAAATCAGAAAACTTGTTTCTGAATGTTCGATATTTTATTGAGCAACTGAACTCCATATATACTGATTTAAATTTATTAGTTCTTAATTATTGATATTTTATATGCTGTGGTACCTCGGTACTCATTGTTAATTGGTTCTGGGTGGCATGATAAGTACCAAAAATGATGAGTGCCAAACAATTTTTCCCATAAGGAACAATGTAGTGAGTTACAATGCAGCTGACATTGACAAGTTCTAGCTTGTATCAAACAAATGATGAATGCTGAGACAAATTTTTCACATCAAAATGTGTTGTGTATCAAATTCAATGTGTTTCAAAGCTGTTGAATATCAAGGTATCACTCTATAAGACACTCAATTCTTATTTCTTGTTAGTTAGTTTCTAGATATTCTTTATAAATAACTTGTGACATCCAATAGTAGGTCTGTTTTAAAATTAAGCATGAAAACAGTTCAATTTTAAGAAATATTGAAAGAAAAACAGTTTCTTATACATCACAATCTCTGAAAACAAAGCAAAAGAATGGCATTTTTTATTGTACCAAAAACATCACAATCTACTTTTCAATATTGTTTAATGTGATTATATAAACCACATGATACATATAATTCACTGTATTTGACACTGTTCTAATCTTGTGCAAAAGAATTGGAATTTGAAAATAAGTACTGTAACTGAAAGTTAATATCTAAATACTTGGCTCTCAAATAGTTGTACTCTTATAATAGATAAAAAAAATAGCAGTTTTGAGAAAAAAAAACTTGAAAATTTATACATTTAAATAATACTGCAATCTTAAATATTTGTGCTATATATGTGTGTGTGTAATTGGAGGTGCAAAATGTATGCTGCATGTATACTGTATGAATTGAATGGATAGATGAATGAATGATCTAGTTTATGATGTTGAACTCCATAGGTATTGTAAAATTTAATATTCACTTATTGGCATTTAATGTAATGCTACCTAGAGTTGAGTCCTTTTAATTTCTAACTGACTAGCATTTATCAACTCAATGTTTCACTCCTCTCCACAAATCTGTAGGAAGTTAAAACCCTCAGAAAAGATGAGAATGCTGAGAACAAGTGAAGTCCCATTATACAATTGTAGGTTATTTCACCCAGCACTGATTGTAACACTGATTGTACCCCCTTTATATAAACATTAATTTATTTGGAATTCTGGTTGAGATTAATTTTAGGAAATTAACTAGAGAAAAAAAAATATTCTGCAAAACATTCATGTTTAAGAAACCTTGTGTGTGTGTTAGTCCCAATTGAGTGCTGGATAGTGGAGCTAAGGGCTTTAGTGGCTCTGTGTGTGTGTGTGTGTGTGTGTGTGTGTGTGTGTGTGTGTGTGTGTGTGTGTGTGTGTGTACACACATCCCTCCCAATCTTGTACCATTAAATGTGATCAATCTAAATTTTAAGTGCAATTTCCCAAATTCCTCATCATGTCTCCAATACTTCACTACTGTATAGGCTGGAATGATAAGAGGAGGCTAGAATATGGCAAGCTGTATTTCTTTACTAGTTGAAGCTGACACTTTTCCCTTCTCAGTTTTCCTGGCATTAGAAGACAGATCTCAAAGTGGGTGGAAGCAAGCAGTTTACAGCACACACTCCTAGGATTTTCCCTCACTATCTTTGGACTATGAGCAAGCAAGGGTCAAATTTAAGTAACATATGCTTAATATAGACTGTCAAAAGGATGCTTGTAATATCTCTCAGCTTCCCATGGCAGACAGCAAGAGATAAACTCTGACACCAGCTTCTTATACAGTGTGAGGAAAATCAGTTTTTAAATGAGTGCAACTGTTTAATAGACAAATTGAGACATGTGGAATGTGGCCTTGCAACTCAAAAGGCATATGCTAAGTTTTATCAGAACAATCCAAAACAACCCCTGAATCATAAGATGCAAATGTTTCTTCTAACCAGGGCCACTGTTCTCTAGATAACAAAAGGGTAGGAAGTAGCCTGAGATCTATTAGGTAATTACTTATGAATATCTATGCATGTATCATTTCTCCTTGCTTTTTGCATTATTTTCCCCTTTGTTCTGAAATTATGGGTGCAACTCTTATCTGCAGGGATGTGTTTTCCACTATTCTTCTGGAGGAGAGCCCGTCCGGTATATACTAATAGATCATGGCAGTGAATCTAATCATTTGCTTTGGGTTTTGATTCCAGAATAGCTTAACATCCCATATCAGAAAGGGGACTTTAACCTTAGCCCAATGTAAATACTATACTTTCAGTTCTTCTGGCTCAAAAATACCAAAAAAAAAAAACACCATACCCCATACGAGTACCGGTAGGTCCTTGTGACATGTTCTTCTGTATTTCCAGTTTTATACAGAACCCTGAAATGCTCTGACTTTACTTTTGACTAGCAAAATACAACAATCAACAGTATAAATAATTTCTACTTCCCAATTTCAACCCTGAGATAACATATAAGATTGCCATGTAAAACCAGGCAAAAAAATAATTAAGAGAAATTGAACGTGCCTGCGTATGGGTAACCAGAAATGGATGAGGCTCTGAATTAACCATTTGCTTTGAAATGTAAATGCCATGTCAGCTGTTGTACTATATTTTTTTTATGTTTTGTAAGAGAAGTTTGTAATTCTTAAATCCTTTTTGGAAAATTTTATTTTATTTACAAATATACATGAGTACATGTATATGTGTATATATGTATTTGCATTGCATTTGTATTTTACGCTGTTATTTCAAAGTTTATATTATCCAGATTGCTAATTTTAATTTGTTGTTGTTGCATATGTGTAGCCTAAACAAACCCTTTAGCATATTTTGATTTAATATTGTCTTTCAGCCAATTATTTTTTGGTCTATATGTACTTTCCTTAACAATCTTGAGATGGTCAATTTAGCTTTGGATATTTGAGTATAATTCTCTTGTACTGGCTAATGACCACAGTAAAATTAAGTAAGTAAATATAAACCCCCCTCCCCCCTCCCCCAGGTATTCAGACGGCTTAAAATTAATACTTTAATATAAGGATTTGTGGCTGCAGCAGTTCTGTTTCAAATAAAATGAAGGCTTGATTTTAACTACCTTTTGTTGAAATAACATTAAAGAATAAGGAGACTTCACGAATATAATGTTGCAGGGATTTCTTTTTTCATTGCATTACAGAACTGCCATATGTTTATTACCTAATCTAACACAGAACTAGTGTCTGTGTTTCAATTAACATTAAGGCTTCAGAGATTCTAGGGTGATGGTTCCAAACTTGCCTTCTGATCAGGGCTCCAAAGCAGAGAGCATGTCAATAAGTACAGTGGTAGAGCTTGTTCCTTATTAAAAATTACAAAGATTTCAGGGTTATGAATATCATCAACCACACTATCGTAGAGTTTCATACTGCTTGCGTTAATTAATGGTGGCGCTACATAACTCCGATTGCCCCTTGTGTACGACCCTGTTACAACTTCTGCTTCAAACATACAGATCAAATGGTCCATTTCACATTTTTCTCTGGTATCTGCTATAAGTTTCCGGGGGTTCTTTTTAAAATATATGCCAGCTCCATATTTCTGATCTGAAAAACAGCACAAAATGCAGGCTGTTTTACCATATTTTTATTATTATAGCAATATAAACGAGTAGCTGCAGTATCTTTTGTCTTTCAACCATATACTAGGTAGAATCATAAGGACTAATTTGACTGCAGTAAACAAACTTGGAAACCATGCTGAAAATAACCACTAAAATAATCACACATAACAATTAAAAATAGAGTAATTAAAGCTGAGGTTGGAGAGGTGGGTCTCATTAATTCTCAGGCTAGGACGGGAGGTAATTGTATTTTGGTATACCACAGCCAACAAATAACAAGCTAATCTGATAATTCAAATGGGCAAGAGGTAGAAGTCTAGAGTTTATACGGTACTCTGGAACATAGATATATGGTCTGCAGTGGAGAATCAGCTACTATGTTTGAGACTGAATTCTTGCTTACCCTCCAGTTTCTAATCTTTCTGAGAATCTTCTACCTAGAATACCTGAGAAGTGAATTAAGAGTTAAATGCAGGCATGAAATGTTACCTGTTCGCACCAGTTCGGGCGAACAGGTGGTGACGGCGTGCGGTTTGGAGAACCGGTAGCGGCAGCAGCGCAAAGCTCTGCCCACCCACCCAGACATCTTTACTTCCTTGTTTTAACCAGGAAGTAAACTTTTTTTTACCCTCTGCGCATGTGCAGAAGCGTTTGCACATGCGCAGAGGGTCCAAGTGTACATGTGACATGCGCGTGCGAGTGAAGCAAGCACTTCCGAACCGGTAGGGAAGGTAAGTAGATTTCACCCCTGGTTAAATTTCTGATAGTCTGTAATTTATTGCCAAGTCTGAATATGAAGCCCAAGGGGACACAAGAGAGGCACCACAATCTAGTCCTGTTAGTTTGGATTCCTTACACTTAAGAATGAAAACTCCAGTCTTGTTTCTCACCAGTATAGAAATTATAATTTAAGAACCAGTTGTAAAATACTAATTTTTAAGACATGTTTGTGTTGTTTCAAAGATATTCAATTTGCACATGAATAAGGTATTTAATATGCTGAAAAATATTCTGCAATTCTTACAGCATTACAACAACATATGTGGTTTACCTTGTGATGAGGAGTAAGTTTTCTGAAATCCAGTTTTGCATACCAGGCTACAATACTGAGCAGGGACATGATGGTACAATCTATGACATACAGGCATTCCAGTATTTCTTCCTTCTATTCTCCTTTTTACCCTTTGGAAAGCAGATTCTAAAAGAGGGTTATGTATTTTCTCTATCTGTAATAAAAATGAAAGGTAAGGATGTGCCCTCTTTGTTACCAGTAGTAAAATGAGTATGAGTATAATTCCCCTGGCAACCAGCAGAAACTTCTTTTTCCAGCAAACCTTTCCTCACACGAGAGATGCTGCCTGGTATGTGTCTCCAGGATTCTGGAGGAAATCCAGGTACTTGAATCAAAGAAACATCTCATTCCAGGATTATCTGTTTTCTGTACAAATAAATCGATGTTCAATCAAGATTTTGTTGCAGAATATGGATTTGTTTTCTGTGAAATATTAAGCCTGTCTATTTTTCCATTCACAATAGGAATTAGGTCATTGTTTGTTAGTTGTTATCCTTTTTCAGATTTGTCATAAATTTATTAGTTTTATTTAGATGCATATTTTGGAATTCTGTAGCCTCTTCTGAAATTTAGCTTGAGCTCATGATTTATAGGAGACTGACATCATCTTATGATTTGCTCTGAGTGATACATTTTCTATTCCTCCCAAGGCTGGTGTTTGATTAAACACACACATGGAAAGGTCTGGAAAGCTTTATGAGTTGACACATATATACACACAGACACACAGATATAAGCTACAGTTGTATCAGGTTTACAATTCGTTCCCAAGTTTCCATGAGCAGGGAATCCTCAGTTTAAAGGATGCTCCTGATAATGGAAGGGAGAAGAAGGCGAGTTATGCTATCTCCTACAGGCCAATATGACTCAATAAAAGCTATAGAGCCCTATAGAGCTGTATGGAAGATCAGGTTTGGAGCTGCAAAATGGGAAATCAACAAGTCAGATGGATTAAATAACCTTAAATCCCTCAGATGGATTAAATAATCTTTTTTTTCCCCTTCATGGAAGGCTAACCCGAGATTCAAAATCCACATTGTTAGCATTGAACAGTCGGCTGCTTCACAGAAAGGGAGAAGTGACAACCAGTTAATGTCCAGTTTAACTTGCAGTTTGGGTCATCCAGAGACTTTGTGTCAATGAAACCCTGTCAATCATTACATTGATTTCAATCTTGTTTAAGTTTTGGTTAATTTGATACATGTATAATGCAATACAATCTTTTCCTAGCATTATTTTGCCATTCACCTTTAGAACCTGGAGGCCGGCTTTTTCGAGCTGTTTTTCTTTGTCTTTAAATTCTTGAAGGTAAGACTCTATTGGGGTGATTTGATAAAAGCATCTGTTTGTCATCTCTAGATCCCCTTCCTGATGAAGATGGCTCTCCAAAGATCCTGAATGCAAATAATACACTGGTTAATAAAAATGAAACCAAGTTTTAAACCAAGATAAAAATTTAACCAAGATTTAAACCAGACTGAAAAATAAACTCAAAAGCAATGGGATGATGCTCTTTAATTCCATTTGTTCTATAAAAGGGAAAAAAATTAAATATAGTATAATGCTCTGCAATAACTTGCCCTAAAAAATTTTGTGCTAACATAAAAAGATAATAAAATACAATTAAAAAAAAATAAAGCCATAATAATAACCATAATACCAATAGCAACTGTAGAAAATAAAAGAATAAAAATTGAGAGTATATGTACATCCCCCACTCCCACCCCACATACATTCAAACAAGAAAAACATTTTAAACAACTTTATTTGGTATTTCTCACTAGGGATATCTGTACAAATGATATTTCTAAGATGAAATAAGGAAAAAATAGTTAATTTAGCCAACACTTGACTAAAATATTTTTTTGTTTACTATATGTTGTTTCAAAGTTCTGATCCCCTGTGGATTCCAGTGATAGAATAAAAGATATATCAATTTTATTAGAATTTGCAATATGAAACCTGGTAGCTGATCACAAAGATTAAATAATACTCTAACACTGCACTGGTTTATATGATTTAACAAAATAGGGACAAGAAGCCATCTTCTGGCTTTCTGAAAAAGACGGTTGCATGATTTTCTCAGAGCAGAACATGTTCAGACTATCATTGTACAATTCTGCTATTTTAATTTATCTGACATGGATTTCTATTACTTTCTACATTATAAGAATAAAGTCATGATGTACATGTTTAAAGGTACAATTTATGTCTGTGCAGTTTTGTCTCGGCATTCTGCCCGTCCACTGTTTGCTCTTTTTAGCAAGCATTAGGCAATTCAGAGTGAAATGCTATAACAAAACTCCTTTTAAGTTCAGTGAAGAGTACATAAATTTCTAAAATTGCTGTTTCTAAATACTAGAAGTCTGCTTTTAAAAAGTTAATTAAACCAAGATTTTCAGTGAATTATTCTGTCAATTGTTAAAAGTTAGATTAATTTCTGTTATCAATGGAATATGCTTATGCAACTCTACGTACCATCCATCTTAAGAGGTTCTTGCTTGGCTGTTGACTGCAGCATGAATTCAATTGCAAAGGCTGCATCAATCACAGCTCGGGGAGACCCTTCGATCTCTAGGGCTGTCCCTGCTCCACTTACACTCTCCAGGATGGTAATGCCAAAATGCTGCTGGAGATGAGACAGTTCAAGAGGCTGGACATTGCTCAGGTTTAAAATGTTGTGGTTTCTTATAACAATCTGTCCAGTTTCCTCAACCAATATGATATCTCTGAGCCACTGTCCTGCCTTCTCCAAAATATCATGGCTGCGTCCTATCAGTTCCACAAAAGGCCCATTTCTTTCAAAACTTGGACTGGTTTGGACATCAGTCTGTAGCTCTGCTTAAAAAAAGAAAGAAAGAAAAATTTGCACTGCTGAATGATTGCATCCAAATGGGTGCAATCCATAGGAAAAAAAATTATGCTGGTAGGTGACAGGAAAGGATAGTTAGTGATAAGACTAGAGAGTTCCAAAAAAGTGATGACCATTTGGAGGCTCAAGAAGGAATGAGAATGACCAGAACATTGAGATAATTTGGTCATAAAGACAGAATGACTAAGAATCAATTGCAAAACAGATGTAGGGAGAAAAAAAATGAATTGGTCAAGAGGAAAGGGAACTCTTTAGATGAAGTAGATGAAATTCTCAAAAACAAGTGAAAAGTTTAAAGAACAATAAACAGTATATGAAGTGGTGTGTCGTTACAATTTTGAGATATTTAATATGATTTTATACAATAACTTTGTACAATTTCTGCAATTTTTAAGACACAATTACCCAGGAGCTTTCACTGAGAAAAATCTTGCTTTTAGACAAGATTATATAAGATTAAAAATTGAGAGTTTTTAAGGTTTCCCAGCTTTTAAAATCTAAAGGAAATTCCCTCTCCCTGAAATGCTTCCTCCCTCCTATCTTGACTAATTTTCCCCCAGCTTTTCTTTTATCCCACCGACCTTTCAGCTTCTCCTTCTATGGCTGGTTCTCACAGTATACCAATACACAACTTCTTAAACCATTGGTTGCTGACTAAGCCAGAATTTGCGGAGTTCACCTTCCATATTAAACCAAAACCCAGATTTTACAAACACAATACACAGGATCACCATCATTGTCAAAAGCAATGACACTGATGATGAGTAAATGGGATATACTGAATCACTGTCAACAAAATTGTTTAGTTCAAAGTTGTTGAGCTCCACGTTCTTAATGTTTCAATCATTGGAAAGGGTCTTGACAAAGAATCTATTTCCCACGTTCTTAATGTTTCAATCATTGGAAAGGGTCTTGACAAAGAATCTATTTCAGGTCATTGAACTTAATTAAGCCAAGAATTCCCATAAATTTTAAGCCTCCGATTTATTTTTACCCATTGTGTCAATATTGCTGCAATCCATCTTTTCTTCTACTTTGTTCTTCACTGACATAAGCTTGGCACAGAAAGCCTTTAAAAGGGGGAAAATAATGATTAATCAGCATAATATGACTACTAGTTTGGAATTTTGTTTTTGCTCATATAATACCATGGACATTACAGCAAATGGCAATTAAAATAATAATCAGTTTTAAATAAGATGTTTCTCCCCAATATTGAATGCTTGGAATAGATTGGAAACTCAGTTGGTGAAGTCATGTTTACGGACACAAACATAAAGAATAAGAAGATACAACTGATGTTAACAGTTTAGCTGACATTTACAATAGAAGACTGATTTAAGGTCCCAGAAAGTGTGATATGTCATTCGTACTAACTAGTAAATGAAATAGTTATTCTCTGCGGATTTTTAACACTGTTTCCTTGGCTGAGATTTTTGGGTAGGGAAAGGTCTAGAACTCATGCTAACTTCAAAGGATTATTGCAGACTGGTCACAACAAGATATATTGCAATTTCTTTTAAAATTGCATTTCTTTAGCAACATGCAAAGTATTGTTCAGGAAGCTATTTTTCTTTGGGCAGGTACCTCCTTTATTATTAAGACTTTTCTTCATGCTTGGTCTATTAACTTCTTGATTGTTTTTATATAATCAAAGAATGAAAAGGATCTCTAAAATGATCGAATCCAGTTTCTGACCAATGCAGGAAATCCTCTATTACAGTACAAATCGCTAAATTCTTAACCAGCTGCTAGTGAAGAAGGGATCCTCACTTTCTAAGGCAAGGTATTTTGTGGTCAACAAGCTGTCAGAAAAATAATTTGGGATTCCAACTCGAACTGGGGCTGTGCAAGAATAAATAAAAATGAGATCCAGATAGCTGTGAGGAAAGAAGATTTTTTTGGGGGGGGTTGATTTATATGCCGCCCTTCTCTAGAGACTCAGGGCGGCTTACAATGCGTTAAGCAATAGCCTTCATACTTTTGTATATTTATACAAAGTCAGCTTATTGCCCCCACAATCCAGGTCCTATTTATTCCTAAAAGCAAAACAATTTGCATTTAGGGGCAGGCTGCAGAGAAATGGGGTGCAGATTTTCATAGGGGGAGCTTGTCCGGGGTGTGGAAGTATCTGCGTGCTGATTCTAGGGTGACACTTGAGGGACATGTGTCTGTATAGGTATGAATTCTTGTGAACATACAGTTCCGCAGGGAGGCCTAATTTAATTAACTGTGTTTGCAGAACTTAACCCAGGGGTGAAATCCAGCAGGTTCTGACAGGTTCTGGACAACCAGTAGCGGAAATTTTGAGTAGTTCAGAGAACCAGCAAATACCACCTCTGGCTGACCCCAGAGTGGGGTGGAAATGGAGATTTTGCAATATCCTTTCCTTAGAGTGGGGTGGGAATGGAGATTTTGCAGTATCCTTCCCCTGGAGTGGGGTGGGAATGGAGATTTTGCAGTATTCTTCCCCTAGAGTGGGGTGGGAATGGAGATTTTGCGATATCCTTCCCCTGCCACGCCAACCAAGGCACGCCCACCAAGCCATGCCCACAGAACCTGTAGTAAAAATATTTGAATTTCACCACTGCCTTAACCTTTGAAATGTGGATTAGGTCTTATTTGGAAGTTTGAGGAAGTTTGGCTAAAGTACTAGTATTTTCCCCGTTTGCTATTTTCACTTGATCAATTTAGTTTCAGCTTGATTGTCAATTATCTAGTGGAGACGCTGATTCTCAGACGATTGTGGATTCTGTTAAAGTGTTAAGGAAAGATGGAAACAGTATAAAGAATAAAATAAATTTGGATATAAAACTTCTCACAAAGCCTATACTTTTTTAGTGCTTTCTTCTTATTTGAGCTACAAATTTATAACCTAACTTTGAAGAGAAAAAAAACAAAGATCCTCCATTCAAAAATCAGAAAATGGTTATTACACCATAACATAATTATCCTTTCTTCAAGCTTCAAGGTTTCCTCATAGATTTGGCCTCCAAGACCCTCACCTTTTCTGTTAACCCACCTTATAGTTAAACTTTTCCTAATCTGTCTGAAAATGGTGCATATGGCTAAAGAGTAGAGACAGAATAAACTAATCAGTTGGGTTGCTAGACAAATGTTCAAGCATAAATTTCAAGGCTTCCAGCCAAACAGTGGGCGGCTCTTTGTCTGGGATTATATGAGAATTCCTATCCTGGGCAGGGAGTTGGACATCCAAGGTATTTTCCAAGTCTCTGATTCTATGATATTCATAGAATTTAAATGTCTTCAAAAAAAACCCCACCACCTCCTACAACAGACAAAAATATTAGCAGATATCAATATTTCCAAGGGCTATGCAAATCATGCCAATAACTATATTTTCCAGAGCATTGAAAAGCAACTCTCTATCTTTTAATAGTTTCATTCATAATAGTGCAAGGAGAGTAACTTGAGTCTCATGGGTAATACTGACTGATAATACCATATGCTTTCCTTAGACCCCTTGCAAGGAATATTCAATAGCTTACTTCATAAACATCAATGTTGTCCAGAGATATCACAATGTAGACATCCAGCTTCTTCCCAGTTTGTTCCTCTGCAAAGTGCATGATTTCTTCCACCATAATTTCAGCCACCTCATTACTTGGTAAATGTAAATCTTTAATTCCAAGAGGAGGAAAAGCAATGGATGACAACTGTTGTTCCCGAGTCTTGGAAAGCCCTTTAGAAATGGCTGTTTTTAATACCTGCCAGAAAGAAATTCAATTATATATACGTTGATCTTCTCCCAAATTCATACAAACGAAACGCTGTAAAGTGAATAGGAAATAACTATCACCTCTTGCCTGCTGCCTTCAAAGTAAGATGGCCAAGCCACATGGAGCACATGTTCACAATTGAGATTGAATCCTTTTGTGTATATGAAATTGGGCCTCTCTGATGGAAGTTTTTGTAACTCCGAGAGAAATTGTTCCTGCAAAGCTGGACCTGCCTTTTCCAAAATTGCTCTTGAAACCACTCCTTGAAAAAGATCATCTTGCACAGTCACAGAATTAATAATTATAGCAGCCTGGAAGAGAGCAATGTAAAATGTGAAACTTTTCATGCCATTTTCATGCCAGGTTTCTACAGACAAGAAATTCTATACTATTCCATCAACAGCAAGAAATCTTAATAATCTCCCCATCTTCATAAGGACAGGACATATATCCAGTGGTGGGATTCAGTCAGTTCGCACCACTTTGGGAGAACTGGTTGTTAACTTTCTGAGCAGTTATTGGAAGAAATTATTAGGGCAGAGAACCAGTTGTTAAATTACTTGAATCCCACTACTGTGTATATCTACAAGAAAGGTTCTGTAAGGTTTAGGGACTTCTAAAAATAATTTGAGGCATGCACAGAGGGAATCTTAGGATATATTCAAACAGAATATCCTGTTGAATAAATAGCAACAAATTTAATGTTGGATGTGGCCCATGTATCTTCCACATCATATAATTTTCAGTAGAGCAACAAGAAGTCTAGTAGTTTTCTGCATTGGAATAAAAAAAATATATATTCTTGGCATGCCAATACATCTACAAGAAACATTATAATCCACAAGACTTACTTGCTGTGTTTCTATATCCCCTTTTTTGATCTGCAGGCAGAGTTCATTGACTGTGATAGAATCAGTAATACCTGACGGGGGCACAATATCGTTAACCCCCAGAAGATCTTCGCAAGCCCTTTTCATGACATCAGCTGTGGTCTCATCAATGTTTACAAGGTGGATTTCTTGCAAGTAGCCAAATAATGGAGCAAGTTGAACAAAGTTCCTGATTGTCTGTACAATCACTTGAGCGCACCAATCCTGAGGAAAATTGAAGATCCCTGAACTCAGCGCAGGAATGGCCACAGACTTGATATTGTTTTCTGGAGCATTCACATATTTCAGAACATTTATTATGGCAGCTTCCAACTTGAGGCAACATTCCTCCTTCTGATCTTCTGACCACCTTGGACCTACCGCATGGATAACCTGCTTACACGGCAGTCTTCCTCCGCTAGTGACCACAATCTGGCCAGCACTGAGTGGACCATTCTTTTCAATAAAAAGTTTGCACTGCTCTTCAATTTCTGGCCCACCGGCTTTCAGGAGAGCAAATGCCAGACCTCCAAAATGGTGCAGGTACTCATTGGCTGCATTCACCAAAGCATCGGCCTCATGTCTCGTGAGATCATCTACCCAAACGGAAACTTCCACTCCTTCCTTCAGGCTTTTCCTATATACTTCCATGGGATTCCTTATGCTCTTAAGGACACAGATACAGCCAAACTTCTTCTGAAGAAGGCTGCACAAGTAATTCTCTCTCCTCTTAAGAACTGCATAAATGCTGTTACTGATGGGAATCAATAGCATTTCCTCATCCACCGGGATCCTAATTTCTAGGGAGATAAATGGAAATTAACCTTTGGTGGGTTGTGCAAATATGTACATAGATTCCCACTGTTCATTTTTGAAGATTTTACTCCCTCCTGACCCAGGGAAGAAAACTACTTGCCAGTATATAATTTCCGCAGAATGCCATCTTTCCCTAACATAAATTACCTTGTGATCTTGTGACATTTTTTTTTTTTAATTTGATTTATATGCCGCCCTTCTCCGGAGACTCAGGGCAGCTTACAATGCGCTAAGCAATAGCCTTCATTCTTTTGTATATTTATACAAAGTCAGCTTATTGCCCCACAACTGGTCGTCAATTTACCTACCTTAGAAAGGATGGAAGGCTGAGTCAACCTTGAGCCTTGGCGAGATTCGAACCTGCAGTAATTGCAGGCAGCTGGTCTTAATAACCAGCTTAATAACAGGGTGCCTTAGACCACTGTACTACCAAGGCTCTTTAAGCATTCCCATTTGTTTGCTATTAATACAAAGGAAGTCAGCTGAATGCCAGCAATGGAATTTGTGGCTGGAATGGAATGCCAAGAGCAGATGGATACTCTGTTCATTTCTCTTAAACAGGGAGCTACCTATCCTTCAAATCAATAGAGTTAAAAAGAGGATCAAAAATATCAAGGAGAATCAACCTTAATGTACTTGCTATATAATGGGGATCCAAGTACCCAAGTACAGATATTTTAGATTGCAAAGATTCTGTAACCTATTCCTTTTTTCTTTGCAACACATCTGCATAGTGACACTTTCTGAGATCCTAGCTTTCTTGATTACCCATTTAGAGGTTGAGACACCCTAACAAAATGGTATAAAACTGCTTAACAGCTATCACATGTGAATTAGAGATCTAGAAGAAAAGCAATTATGGATACATTCAGGGCTCTGCTTATATTTGGCAGTACATGTGTGATGTTGTACATACAACTTGATGATGCAGGATGGAAATTTTTAGTATGAAGATCTTGAGTACAGAAACCCTGAGAGAAATTATAAAGACCCTCAGTGAAAATTGTATTACTAAAAGACACAAAGACTATTTACCTGCATTGGCTTTTTTAGTAGTCTCAGAACTGAAAGTCTGTGAAAATAATAGCAAAGCAATCAGAATTAGTCTTTCCTAATGTCTAAACTAGAGCCATTGACATTAATGTTTAGGAATGTGATCCTTATTTGTAAATCCTCAGTTTAATAATTTATCTTCTGAAACAATACACTAAAAGGAGACAAAGATTTTAATCCATTATGCTGTACAAACCATATGCTAAATTAACATATTTATTTATAAGTAACCCTGACTGAATTTAATGAGATTTATTTTCAGAATGTACACAGGATCATCCCTCCTTCCTTCCTTCCTTCCTTCCTTCCTTCCTTCCTTCCTTCCTTCCTTCCTTCCTTCCTTCCTTCCTTCCTTCTTTCCTTCCTTCCTTCCTTCCTTCTTTTCTCTTTTCTTTTCTTTTCTTTCCCACCCACGGTCACTTAGTTTGAGATGGGTGGCCATATAAGTTTGATTAAATAAGTAAATAATACTTCTTTATCTCGATCTTTTGTCTGTCTGTCTGTCTATCACTATGTTTATTATCTATCTATCTATCTATCTATCTATCTATCTATCTATCTATCTATCTATCTATCTATCTATCATCTATCTATACCTAATCTTCATTTCTATTATAGACCAGTATAAAATACAATCAGAAAAAAATTACATTCAAAAAATTACATTCATTTTTATCTCCTGCAAGTTTCTGTGTTACACTGAACACTGAAATTTGCAGGAGATAAAAAATAACTAAAAGTTAGCATTGCTAACACAATACTATAATATTAAAACAGAGTTATGTGTAGAAAAATTGTTTCCCAATATTGAAAACTAAAGGGAGACTCTGAAGCCCAGAAAAGGGTGTAAAAACAGATAAATAATAAAAACAAAAGAATTCTAAGTAAGGTTGTTCATTTTCAGTAGTCTTAATTATCTGTTTTGAATTTCATTGCTACCAGACAAAATCTAGCAACATTGTTTGTAATAAACAGTTCCTTATATGGGACACAATGAAGAAGAAAACTTTCATCATGACTTATAACACAATAGAGAAAATGTAAGTTTTTCAACTTCACTGGCAATAGGGGGATATAAATGCATGTGTGTGGTGTTGACAGCATTTCTGCTACGACATGAACAGGTTCTCATGTGAAATCTTCCAATAATAAGAGAAGAAAGTAAAATTGCAAGCTGACTCTTAGAAAGGCAAGGCGGGGGGAGGGGAGAGAGAGAGGGAGGGAGGGAGAGAGAGAGAGAGAGAGAAAATGTCTTTTGAAAGAAGATTACATGTTTCTTTAAGCATTTAAGCATAGCTCCCAGCGACCGGTAAGATCCCACAGAGTTGGTCTCCTCAGGGTCCCGTCAGCTAAACAATGCTGGCTGGTGCGCCCGCGGGGGAGGGCCTTCTCTGTGGCTGCCCCAGCTCTCTGGAACCAGTTACCTCCTGAGGTCCAGACCATCCTCACCCTATTGGCCTTCCGAAAAGCGGTGAAGACCTGGCTCTTCTGGCAGGCCTGGGGCCGTTGATCTCGCTGTTGCGATCTGGAGAGATCCGGCCATGAATGGTGTGAATGGGTTTTAATTGTTTTTAATGGTTTAACTTTTAATGTTTTATATATGGTTTTTAAATGCATTGTAAGCTGCCTTGAGTCTTCGGAGAAAGGCGGCATACAAGTTGAACAAATAAATAAATAAATTTTGGCAACACTGTGAAAAGCACTGCATACTTCAACAAACAGGTGTAACTCAATTGTACATAGAAATGTTTTATCATTTGCCATCCTCCATCTTTGCTCCCAGTGGCTATACAGTCCCAAAGTGGTTATTCAGCTGGATATGCCAGTGATCACAAATGCCTGGTTGGACAATTTTCCTGGTTGGACATTTAATTCCAAGGAGAAATCTAATGTGAATGTGTAATGGGGCCTTTTTAGTGGGGGGAAAATATTTTGGAACACCTTAACACAGTTTGGTCCTTTCACATCAATTTTGCTTAAGCTTCCCCTGCCTTTTCCCAAGTCTATGTCCACTGGCTCTTCTTCCATCATAAGCTGGGAAAGCTCTGTTTGAACCTTTCTTTCTATTCACTTACTAGTAATTTCATCATGTTCCCCATTTTGATCCTGTTCTTCCTGGTGGCCTCTTAGTTGTCCTTATTTTCTTCTTCCATTTCCCTGGGTTGAGAGCTAGGAACTGCCTTCAACTCACCAGTCACCTCCCTTAGAATCTTTTGGCCCAGTTACCAAGGAGATCCCTGCCAGAAACTCCATGCCATTGTCAAGTTACTTCTTACCATTAATTCAAGGGTGAAGAAATGCTGGGCCAGTTCCCACCAGGCCATTGATCAAAGATAAAGGGGATTGCAATCCAACAAATTCTGGGCAACTGAAGATCTCTAACCTGGCAGGAAAAAAAAATTAGGAATATTTGGGTGTCTGTCAATTCTCTTAATCTCTATATACAGGTAGTCCTTGATTTACAACAGTTCATTTAGTGACTGAAGTTACAGTGGCACTGAAAATAGTGACTTATGACCATTTTTCACACTTATGACCATTGCAGCATCCCCATGTTTATGTGATTTGAATTCAGATACTTGGCAACTGGTTCACAGTTATGAAAGTTGCAGTGTCCTGGGATCACGTAATCAAATTTTGCGATCTTCTGACAAGCAAAGTCAATGGGGAAGCCAGATTCACTTAACAACCGTGTTACTAATTTCAGAACTGCAGTGATTCACTTAACAAATGGGGCAAGAAAAGCCGTAAAATGGGACTAAACTCACCGAACAAATTTCTCACTTAGCAACATAAATTCTGGGCTCATTTGTGGTCACAAGTCAAGGACTACCTATATTTTAATTAATACATTCTAGTCTTGCCTTAACCATGAAAGCTAGCTGGGTGTCTTTGAACGATTCATTCTCTCAGCAAGATTTCAGGAATGGTTTTCCTTTGCATTCTTCCTGGGGCTAAGAGCAGGTGACTGGCCCAAGGTCACCCAGCTGGCTTCATGCCTAAGGCGGGAGAACATCTCAGCAAGTCCCAATTTCTAGCCTAATGCTCTAACCACTACACCAAAGTGGCTCTAAGGCCAAGATAATTGTGTTTTGCTCATCTGTGCTCAGATGCAAAAGAACAGGTAGTCCTCAACTTACAGAATAGAGCCCCAAATTTATTGTTAAGTGAGAAATTTGTTAAGTGAGCTTTGCCCCATTTTGTGATTTTTCTTGCCACGTTTGTTAAGTGAATCACTGCAGTTGTTAGTCACACAGTTGTTCAGTGAATCTGGCTTCCCCACTGACTTTGCTCATCAGAAGGTTGCAAAAGGTGATCACATGACCCTGGGACACCGCAACCCGTCATAAATGTGTATCAGTTGTCAAAACATCCGAATGTAAATCACGCAACCATGGTGATGCTGCAATGGATCCAAGTGTGAAAAACGGTCACAAGCCACTTTTTTCAGTGGTGTTGTATCTCTGAACTGTCACTAAACAAACTGTTGCAAGTCAAGGACTACCTGTATAGCAGTAACCGTCCAAAATGGGCAAGATGAGAAGTATAGAAGAACTACCATCCCTAGTAGAACACCCCACTTAAAAAGCCACAAAGTGTTGGGAAGAAAATCCATCTGTTTCATTTCCAAGCTGGGAGAAAGACGCTGGAAATAACATAGAGGCTAATTGGAAAGAAAGACTCTGTTTATTGATGAACAGAACTGGGGCAACTGACCAAATGGTTCAATGAGCCGATGGATCTTTATAGGTTTTTGTGACTTTGAGGTTTCTGGGGATGTTCTGGGGATTGTGCAATGAAGGGGCTTGCATCTTTTGCTAAATGGTGGTGGATTAATCCTATTATATCCTAAAAGGTCATGTCCTGTCCTTAATCCCATGACCCTGGAGCTGGAGATATTTTGCTGATGAACAATTGGCTGGGATTTCTACCGTGTTTACCCGAAAATAAGACCCTGTCTTATATTTTTATGAATCCTGAAATAAGCACTTGGCCTTATTTTCAGGGAGGTCTTATTATTTTGGAGCTCATGGAGCAAGATGGGGCTCCTCTTGCCATTTACTTGATTTCCAGCTCTGCATTTAAATATTTTTGAGGGCTTATTTTCAGAGGGAGGCTTAGTTTAGCACATGCGCTCAAAAGCCCGATTGGGCTTATTATCAGGGAATGTCTTATTTTCAGGGAAACAGACTAATGGGCCTCTCCACCTCTAAAAAATTCTTCTGGAAGCTATTTTACTATGCAAGAAATTGGGGCTGGAGCATGTTTCTCCATTTCTCCTTTGGGGAAATATAATATTCCGCTTCTTTTAATATTCCCCAAAATATTTCATTCTTGGCAGGGGGGGGGGGAAAGGAGGCTTCCCACAGAGAGCCTAAAAAAAAAAAGAACGCATTTCACTCTTTGTGAAGGAGCGGAGCGATCTGCAAGAGAACTGAAGCGAAGGGGAAAAGTTCGCTTTATTTATTTATTTATTATTGAATTTCTATACCGCCCTTCTCCCTGAGGACTCAGGGCGGTGTACAGCCAGAATTAAAAAACATGCAGTACAAATATTAAAAAAAACAATTAAAAGATATATAAATTTGGCCCAATTAAAACTCACTACCAATTAAAACATTTAAAAATTTCTTCTTAAACCAACTTGAAAAAGTGGGTTTTAAGGGCAGGACGGAAGGCACTGAGGTCTTGGATTCTCCTTATCTCTGGGGGCAGCTTGCTCGCTGCTTCCCTGCGAGACTCTTCTGAGAAACATTCCGCGGAAAACTCAGACTGGAAACAGTGTCCTTTCCCCCCCCCCCACTTCCCCCCTGCGGGCTTCTTCTCTCTCTCTCTCTCTCTCTCTCTCTCTCTCTCTTTCTCGGACAGGCAGCAGGTGGCGCAAAAGGCCGGAGCCGCAGCGCTACGTCGGATTACGTCGCGCCGTGCAAAGGAGGGAGGAGTTCTCCCTTTCTGCCGCTCTCGGGCCAGATCGCTTGCGAAAGAAACGAAAGCGAAAGCTTCCTTTAAAAGCGGGTGGGGGCAAATGGCCGTAGCCATGGCGAGCCATGTTACTCCGCTGTTTGTCCAGGTTTTCCCTCCCAACACCTTCGCAGAGAAACTGGAGGCCAAGCTGGAGATTTATTTCCAGTCCCCGAAGAAATCGGACGGCGGCGAATGCAACGTGAGAATGGAAAACCGCGAACGGGGCATCTATTCGGTGCGGTTCTGGTCGGAAGAAGGTATCCTGCGGAGCGAGAAGGGAGCGATTCGGACGGATTCATGGGCTTCAGTGGGGATTTTTGACCTATTGTAGCTATGGAGATAAATTTCACGGTAGTTTGGGAAGGGTAAACTCCGTTAGGACTTAATAATATTATAATTTTATTATTATTACTATTACTATGACTCTTATATTATAATAATAAAAAACCTCAAACAACAATAATGATACTCCGGGAAAGGCTGGTTTCCCCAATGCATACGTGATCGTCAGAAGTCTAATAAATAACTTTACTGCTGGGATATTAGATCAGATCCCTTGCTAGATTGTTTCCAGGCTGTTAAAAAGCTCCGGAACCCTTTCAACTTTCCGGGAAGGATATTGGCAAAGAGTTGCGTTTACCCCGAAACTTTTTTCTTCCTTTTTTTCAAAAGAGTAGTTTTGATTTTCCTTTAATGTGAATCGGCAACCAGCTGGGTGGGAAATAGGGCTAGAAGAGAGGGAGGGACTTTTTTTTTTTTTTTTTTTTTCCCCAAAATTGGAAACTGATCTCCGGGTAGAAATTACGCCCGTCCATCTTTGTGGGGGTTTTTTTGAAATTCGATAGGCTTCGCAGCCTCCCAGCTCTGGATTTTTTATCATGAAGCATGTTATGGCAATGCCATTTTCTCCCTTTCCCTGGGGGAAAAAAACCACCTCCTGATTCAAGTCCCTGATATTTGCCAGGTATTGATTATTGTGTCACACCTTAATTTGTGATTAAAATAATCCACACTACAGGCTAGCCAAAACATGCTGAGATATAATTCTAGCTAATTCATGATATAGAAGTCTGCTGCGCATTCAGAGCCAAAATAGCAACCCTGGATTTAAATTGTGTGATTTTTTTCAGTACAAAGAAGTTCTGATTTAAGTTGTCTTCTTCCCAGACACCTCCCTGCAACTAGAGCAAGTGTATTTGACTTACATTGGAGTTGAGGTTAAGATTAGAGATTGCAGCTCCCCAAATTCCCATGAAAAAGCTTATGTGAAGGGGGTAGTGATTTGCTTTTTGCCTTATTATGCAGTGGATTATCTTCATAATCAGCTGCTTTCTGATATATGATAAAACTAGCATTTGAGAAAGGCCCTTTACAAAGTGTTTTTTTGTGAGAGAAATATCCCTTGGAACTATAATACAGCCACATCCTCTGGAAATGGCAGCACAGCTGCTTCAAAGACTTTCTCCAGGAATTTCTACAGGTGTATTCATGCATTGTGTCTCACTTGAGGGCAGCCCCAGCTGAAACCTGTGTTCCTGAATACCTAGATACAAGCAGACAGCTGGGATGACCTTCAAAGCAACTGCATTAATTTTGAAAGTACATGGCTGCTAGGAGAAGGAATTATTTGCATGAGCCAGTGTGTTTTGCAAAGTCACACTTTAATATGTTTTCAGAGGCTACAGACTAGGGAATTTCTTTCTTAAGAAGAAATCACTGAACTAGTCATATTTCTCAACTCTGGCAACTTCCAAAGATTTGGATGTCAACTCCCAAACTTCTCAAAAATGGCCATGCTGCCTGACAAACTTTGGGAGGCCACTCTGGAAGCGTCTAACTTTGGGAAGCATTGAGCTAAGGGAAAAATTTGGCGAGGTCCCAAACAAGTAAAAAAAAAAAAACATTTGAAGGAGATTGTAGATGCTGATCACCAATCAAGCTTAAACTATCTTATGTTCCCCCCCCCCATGGGGGGGACATGGAAATGGAAACTAATTGTATTAGGAATTTCTAAGATTCTTCGATTAGATTGAGATTTACAACGTGGTAGGAATTACAAAAACTTTTATGTGATGTTGCCTTATGATTGCTGCAAATTTCAATATATATTTATTATTCGGGGAAAGTTGCTTGCATTTTCATGCTAGTCCTGGGAGAATGAGAAAACTATGGAAAGCAACTAACTTCCCAATGACTAGTAATAAATCCATCATCCAAGTGCATTTATGGTGGAGAAGTTGGTATAATCAGCCAAGCTCCTCTCCAAATTCATGGACTTATCAAATTCCCAGCCAGCATGGTTGCTGCTGAGAATTCTGAGTCTTGAAGTGAAGAATCTTCAGCTTAGGGAAGATTGTAGTGGTCTATTTATCTTCTGCCTCCGTGACCAATTCCTGCAGTGGTCATAGAGGCAGGGACTTATTCAATGGGGGCCCTGAAATCATCAGGATGGAGAGAGAACAATGTTCTCCGCTTTTATTACAAAATTTCAAAATTGGGTTTATAGGAAATTCCAAGATGCCTGGCCAAGTTGTTATATACATGATTCCATTACCAAGGTAAGTTGAATTTCACCTTATATAGGTTTCTAAACCTGTCCTCAATATGAATCATGTAGGACATTGTTTCAGCATTTCTGGGCCCTGAGGAGCAGTATGCTTTAGACATGCAAATTAGATTTCTATAAACTGCTATATTTCTATAACATTTCTATACATTGTGTATCTCTGTGATTGAATTGTTACAATATGCTAATACTAACTGAACAATTTATTATTGTTTATTTATATTTCTGAACTGTCCATCTCCCTCAAAGAGGGGCTTTGTGTGATGTGGGCATCCCATTATGGTATAATAACTAAAAATATAAGCAAGACAAATACGTATTTTAATCATTCTATTTTTTTTCTTAACGTGATATAGTGAAGAAGCGTGTGAAGGCCCATCGTGGACATACTATAGAAGTTGGGGGGGAAACTTTGAAGATAAAAATTCTTCCAGATTCGGAGTTGGCTATGGTTGATGCTGCAGGAACAGTGTTTACAAGCAACGCAATAAGCTCAGTTCCAACTTCACTTTCTTCAAACTTTTTGCCCCTCCAGAATGATTTTAAAAACAAGCAAGGGGAAATCTATGCAGCTGGTTATGAAAGTGGTAGAAAAAAGGTACATTTCTACTTAACTTAGAATGCTTATGTTAGCTCCCAACTGTCTCCATATTACATGTGACCATAGAAAATCCTGAATCTTCAATGTTGTGAGACATTTTATTTCATTTTTTCATTTTCATTTTATTAGATTTATATACCGCCCTACTCCCGAAGGACTCAGGGCGGTGAACAGCCAAAGAGAAAAACATACAGACTACAAAATTGAAAAGACAGTATAAAACCCAATTAAATCGTTTGGCCCGGAACAGATTAAAATACCCCTAAAATTTTAAAACAGATTTTAAATTTACAATTAAAAAGGGAAGTTAGGCCAGGCCAGCCTGTTGAAATAAAAAGGTCTTGAGGGCACAGCGGAAGGTGTGTAAATCTGGGAGCCTCCGTATCTCCGGAGGGAGCTCATTCCAGATAGCAGGTGTCCCCACAGAGTAGGTTCTCTCCTGGGGGCCGCCAGTCGACACTGTTTGGCCGACGGCACCCTGAGGAGCCCCTCTCTATGAGTGTACTGGCTGGTGAGAAGCTACTGGTAGCAGCAGGTGGTCCTGTAAGTACCCGGGTCCTAAGCCATGGAGCACTCTAAAAGTGGTAACCAAGACCTTGAAGCGCACCCGGAAGACCACCAGGAGCCAGTGCAGCTCACGCAGGAGAGGTGTAACATGGGAGCACCACGTTGCTCCCATAACCACCCGCGCAGCCGCACTCTGCACCAGTTGGAGCCTCCGGGTGCTCCTCAAGGGGAGCCCCATGTAGTGAGACATTGTATGTACCATAAATTAATTTTACATAATAATGACACTTCCATTTTACCAATTAGCAAAATCAAGCCCCAGAGTTGTTATTTGTTAGATATTGTTATTTGGTACAAGTGTATGTGTGCATGTGCACATCTATGTGTTTATACATGTTGATAGAAGAAAATACAGATGAACAAAAAAGTTTTAAGAAATTCAAAATAGCAAAAAGTTTTTAAAGCTTTTCTTTTAAAATAGTTTTTATAAAAACTATAAAGTTCCTGACTTCCTCCTTTTTATATATCTGCTAATTTGCAATATTTATAAACATTTAGGCCTCCTTAAAAGCCAAAGTGTAGGAGAGTATATTTGCCATGCTGGAAAACCTTGTTTATTAGAAGGAATAGATTGATACCAGAAAATGACTGAAGTAGGAAGGTGCTATCTCACTGTGAAATTCTTCGCTGTAGAAAATGAACCTTGTATGTTAAATCTGGTGTATCATTTTTATTGTAGTGGCTCACATTTCTTTGTGTACTCCTCCTCTCTATTTATTTTTAGATATTTCTTGAGGTTTCTGCCACCTTGAATACTGACTTGCTCACTAAAGAGCAGAGAAATCAGGTGATCGCTTTATATCCCACCTTAAAGATAGAAATTGCGTCAAGTCGTCTTGGTATTGAAAAAGTGGTGGGACACTATGAGGATATTGAAAAGTTACACTCTCATTTTGAGAAGCTCCTTGGAGACCATCGCGACAGTGAATTTTTGCAACCTAAAAAGCAGGACAATTGTGTTGAAGGAAAGGAAGATCACAACAGAAGATACAGGAGTGATTTAGAAGAACTGCCCAAGATGGAAGTTCCTTCAGGTATCTTTGAATATTTTGGACAAGTCTACAAGGAAGAAATTAAAAAAAATGAGGAGACATTCAATGTAAAATTGGTAACAGGCAACACTGAGAATGGAATTACTTCTGTCTGGTTTTCTTCAGTGGGGGTACCAAACTTTACCAAGAAAGCTCAGGAGGAGTTTGTCCAGCTTTTCCAGAAAGTAGCAGGAGATCTAAAACAGGAAACAGTTCCTTTCATTGAGAGCCACACATATGAGATGATAAAAAGCAAATGCAAACACATTATTATTAAAAAATACAAGGACACAGCTGTTCTTCAAGGCCCCACAAAGGAAGTTTCAGATGCAAAGGCATTGTTAGACGAAATGACAGCAAAGAACTGGAATAAAAAAAATGATCCCCGCATACAGCCATCTGGCATTGAAGTTGAGGCTGCTGTATTTGCATTTCTCAAACCAATGTTAAATCGAAAAATTGAATTAATAAACAACGAGTGTTGTACTAGAATGGAGGAGAAACATTGTCAAGATGGTCACTTAACACGCATCATTTTTATGCCCCAGACGTATACACGTTTAGATCGATCTTCAGAAGCTTCTGAGTTTTTTCAGTATGAGTACCTGAATTATTTAAACAGTTCACAAATAAAAGAAATTCCTTTGAAACCTCTGGAAGATTGGAAAAGAAAACTGAAGGATTTATTTACATATTTCCAATATAAATATCCCAAAGTAAAACTGTCTCTAAAGGAAAACTGCCTTTACATTTACGGTCTTCCTGAAAACATATTGTTTGCTGAAAAGCACATCATGGAGAGACTGAATAGTGAAGAATTTGTAGCTGTAAATAGTGAAGCAACGGCCATTCCTGATTACAGTGTTGGAGCTGCCATAGGCACCTCCTTTGAGTCACAAAGACATGACAAAATGCAGCAGGTTCCTTCTCAGGAGCAGCCAGCAGAGAAGGCAATGGAAGTCCAACAAGAGAAGTGCTGTCCCATCTGCCTGAATACAATCCACCAGAAAGAAGTGCTGCCCAAATGCAAGCATGCATTTTGTGTAGCCTGCATAAGAACGGCAATGAATTACAACCCGGTCTGCCCTGTGTGCAACCAAGTCTATGGGAAGCTAAAAGGAAATTATTCCACAGAACAAACACAGGTGGCCATAAAGTCCCTGAATAGTGAGAAATTTGTAGCTGTAAATAGTGAATCAACAGCCATTCCTGATTCCGGTGTTGGGGCTGCCACAAGCGCATCCTTTGAGTCACAAAGATATCACAAAATGCAGCAGGTCCCTTCTCAGGAACCGCCAATAAGGAAGGCAACGGAAGACCAACCAGAGGAGTGTCCCATCTGCCTGAATACAATCCAACAGAAAGAAGTGCTGCCCAAATGCAAGCACGCATTTTGTGCAGCCTGCATAAGAACGGCAATGAATTACAAACCGGTCTGCCCTATGTGCAATGTTTTCTATGGAAATATAAAAGGAAATCAACCCCCAGGGAAAATGGACGTCTACAAAACTAGCACTTCCCTGCCTGGTCATAAGAATTCTGGAACCATCACTATTATTTACCGTATATTTGACGGGATTCAGACAGTAAGTTGGAGCAACAGTATGATGTTTCTGTGCCATAATTAGTCTCCCTCTTGTGTTTCAGGCTTTTTAAAAATATATTTACATTACAAGGAAATAATGTAATACCAATTCAGCTAGGAGTGTAAAAGCAAGAGATGTAGAAATCTTTAGAAGTCTTCTAAACATCTATGCAGAGGCTAGAATGGCATGCATACCACGGCGTCTACAGCCTCAGTGGAAGCTTGCTCTCTTCTCAGCTAATTTTGGGAGGCTCTGAGGCCACATAATAGCGTGGCCCAGATGTTTGCTTTCTGCAAGGTCTGGAGGCTGCTTGAGAACACACCCCTTTTTTCGCATGGCCTCCACAACCTTCAAGAATCACAAGAGAACAGGGCACGACTTTGAGAATTAACAATGGGTACCAAGGTACAGTGGTACAATACTCTGTGTTAATTGGTTCCAGGAGGCACAATGAGTATTAAAAATGATGAGTACCAAACAGATTTTTCCCATAAGGAAAAATCACAAGGTGATTCACAAGGCAAGCCAACATTGATAAGTTCTAGCTTGTGCATTGAGTACCAAGCAAATGATGAATACCAGGATGAAATTTTTGTATCAAAATGTGTTGAGTACCAAATTCAATGAGTTTCAAAGCAGTTAAGTAGCAAGGTACCACTGTAGTTATTGTCGGGAGTTAGTGAATGCTGGCATGTTCCCCCAAGATGTCATGGCATGTTACCTTTGACATGCATTTCCTAGATTCACTGTCCTAGATTAACAGAAAGCTTTCAGCTCCAGGAAAATAACGTATTCAATTCAAGAAGAGGATGACAGCATGCACCAAGATTATGGTGCCTTCTTACTATTTATGTAATTCAGGGGTCCCCAAACTTGGCAGCTTTAAGACTTGTGGACTTCCAACTCCCAGAATTCTCCAGCCAATTCTAGGAGTTGAAGTCCACAAAGCTGCCAGGTTTGAAGACCTCTGATGTAATTCAAGCACAGGGGTTCCCAGGGTTGCAGTTCTACCCTGTCATTGGCAGAGAGAGCTACTGCTTTTTTAAGAATGCGGTAACAGTACAACACATATGTCCCTGTCCCTTCTGCTGCACCTTTTCAACTTCCGATCAGAATAGCTACACAACGGTTAACCTCTTACAATTAAATCTGAAATAAATGGAATATGTCTAATATTTCTGACTCTTTCCAAACCAGGAAAGGCATCCTCACCCAGGGAAACATTTTTATGGAACGTCCCGCACAGCATACTTGCCTGACAACCAAGAAGGAAGAGAAATTCTGAAATTGCTGGAACGGGCCTTTGACCAAGGTTTGATTTTCACAGTGGGCCAGTCGCGAACAACAGGTGCGAATGACGTGGTTACTTGGAATGACATTCATCACAAAACTTCCCCTCATGGAGGAGAAAAAAAGTAAGTTCAAATTTTTGTTATTTTTTTTTTCAGATAAAGAATAATAGATTTCCCTTGATATCATTTTGCATGCAATTTTGATTATTCTGGAACTCGTCAAGTGTTGATAAAACAATTGTTTCCTGTTGGGTGCCTTTTAGGTAAATGGGATTACAATGCCCATGTTCTGGGAACATGAGCTTTGTAATTCAGCGTATGCTAGAAATGGTTGATCTAATACAAGAGTCTCCAAACTGGGCAACTTTTAAGACTTGTGGACTTCAGCTCCTAGAATTTCTCAGCTTGCTCTGAGGGGACTCTGTGACAATCAATCTTCCCATTCAATCTTAGCAGGAATATCTCACTGGTTCCCCCCCCCCACACACACCCCTTTAAAGTGTTCCAAATATGTTTTGAATGGACTGGGGTAGGTTTTGATGAAGAGCAGGGAATTCTGAATGAAGTTCTCTTCCTCAGAACAAATCTTCTTTTCCTATCCCACATTGTCTGAAAGAGGGGGTGGGATCTGGGAATGAGAAGTGCATGTAGGCAAAAGGCCTGGAAGAAAATGGGAGTGCTTTCCCTCCATGTGTTTTAACTTCCATAAAAATCCAAGCTCCCTATGGGTGTTTCAACCAATATTAGGTTAGAGCAGGGATGTCAAAACTCTTATTTTATTGAGGGCTGCATCAGGGCCCCTCATGGGGCCGGGGTGGGTGTGGCCAGCTCGATGTCACTCGTGTTGGGGGTACCTATATTTTTCTTTATCAGCAAAATATAAAAAAGCAATCTTAAAACAATCATTAAAGTTCACCAGGTACACTTTATAATGTGAGTTTCTTAAGGAGTTATAAATTATTTTCAGTGGAACTGTAAACATCAGGAAGATCTTTGTGTTGTAGGGCCCTTGGTGCTCTCTGAACTTGGTTGTTTTTTTGCAAACATCTGCAAGAAAATAACCAAACTCAGCATCAAGAACCCCACAATTCAATTCTGAGCTACCAATTTTCTCTTCTATTAGATCTTTGTAACAGCATTATTACGTATATCAACTTGTTCCTTATTCATACATCAGTGAAATTATTTTTTTCTCAAGTATAATTTAAACTGTTAAATTATTTTATGTATTTGCTAATTAAGTATATATTTAAAATACTTCAATTCAGCATTGGATAGTATTATTAAGCATTTGTGTTTAGTGCTTCCTTGATTAAAGCAAATCTCTTCGTCTCCTTTCTAGTTTTGGTTACCCTGATCCTAATTATCTGAAACGTGTTAGAGAAGAGCTGAAGGCAAAAGGAATTGAATGAGTATTTTTACTTCTGGGAACAGTCCAGAACTTCTAGCTTGTCTACATATATATCATTTTAGTTTAGTAGAGAAGGATTAATAAAAAATAGCTTTAGCAGTATTTACCTTCTAGGATTTCAGAACAATTGTTAAATTAATGCCGTTGTGTTCAGAATTATACAGTTGTATTCAGAATTGTTAATAGTTTTGATCAAAGCTGCAATCCAAAAATATTACATAGAAATAAACTCCATTAATGTGTTCATTGCAATTGTGTTAATGTCAAGCTTAGATATGACTATATGCATGGATTATTAATCTCTATGATTACATTTGATATTGTTTTGCATTTCAACTTGTAATTTCATTTTTAAGTCTGGGTTGGTACTCTTGCCATGTTGTGAAGCTTCAAAATTAAGAGAGCTGCTGTGTAGTCTTACATTTTAGCAGACTGGATGACAATAGAGTACCTATAATATGGTAAAATTATAGGTTCAGCCATAGGACAGTGGCTAAAAAGCTTGGCATTATTTGTGCCCTGCCTCTCTCTCTCCTCCCCTGAAGAAGAGTACAGTCAGGGCAGTGAAAATCTTACTCAATGCCTTGCTTCCCTACTTTGTCAATTTAAAGTTGCCAACTGCAGCTGCAACCAATTTTGGATCTCTCACACACATACACTCATACACACTCTCTTCCCCCACCCAGAAACCATTTCAAAATAGAGTGGACCTGAGAGAAAATGAATTAATATTTGAATCATAAACCATTAAAATCAATTTCATGTAAAATTACTAGTGTTTTCTAAAACTATTAACTCAGTGTTCTCACATATAAGCTCCTGTTGTTTTCAGAGGCATTTCCTAATGCAATTCCCTTCCTCTACTTGGAAGAAAATACTTTTTTTTTTGGTTAGGTTAGGCAGGCTTTTTTTTTCCAGAGAACAATGACTCGAAATAATAGTTGATTTTCAGTTTGAGGCAATGATGTGGTATATGGCTCAATTGGTTTCAGCCAGTGTGTAAGTTCCATGGCCTATTGTGAAATATAACCAAGGAACAATAAAAATCTTAATCCTGGTTGTGCGTTGAATGATTTGTTCTAGTTCAAGAGAGACTGTTATGTACAAATCGGAATCGCAGTCCTTCTTTCTCCATGAGCAAAATATGACTTTTATTCTTACAACCATCGTCCTGTGGAGTAGCTCGGATTAAGGGACATCCAGAGTTCTCCAGCATCAGTGGGTTTGAACCCGAGCCTGCCAACTTTGTTTAGCACTTTAACCACTACACCACTCTCCTCCTCCAACTTTCAGACTTTTGATTTCTCTCTGCAATGATTTATATAGAGAAAACATGCCTAGTTTTGACCATGAACTGTCCAGTACAGATAGTCCTCAACTTACAACCACTCGTTTAATGACCATTCAAGCTTAAGTGGCACTGAAAAAAAGTGATGACCAGTTGTCTCACAACCACCCTAGCATCCCCCATTTGGTCAAATGATCAAAATTTAGGTGTTTTCAGCATTGCAGAGTACTAGGGTCATGTGAGTGCTCTTTGCAACCTTTCCAGCCAGCTTCTGACAAAGTCCATTGGAGAAACCAGAGATTCACTTAACAATCATGAATCATTTAACTACTGCATTCACTTAATGACAATGGCAAAACAGGTTGTAAAATCAAGCATGATTCCTTAACAGGTGCCTTGCTTAACAATAGAAATTCTGGTCTAAGTTGTGGTCATAACTCAAGGATTGCCTGTATTTGGCACTTCAAGGCTAATTTTTAATAAGGAATTTAGGACCTGCATGGCAATTTGGTGTAGGTATTCTTTTCTCTGCTTAAACTACATGATTTCAGGAAAATCATCTTTGTTGTGTCCTAATCAGATTAGAAAAGGGGAGGATAATCCCATATTCACACATACTACATACGAAAGAATTGTTGGCACAAGTGCAAGATGAAACAAATTCACGTTTTCTATAAGGTTACAAGCTTTCCCAAACCCACTGATGGTACTCCAATGAATTCCAATTCTCATCAGCATGGCCAATTGAGGAAATGAAAAATCTGGTAGACTATCCGAACTGAACTCTGGTTTAAACCCTAAAATCGCCCCTAAAGCTGTCCCTTATGTAGCCCAAGAATAACCATAAAAATCAAACACGCATTTTTTTCTAGAAAAAGTTTATTAGACTAAATGACAAGAGGTAATTCTTAAAAAGATTATAAATTCAGGCACTTTAGTATATAGGACAAGATAATCCTAGTTAATAAAGATGTGGCATCATCTGACAGGATGAGATAGACATTGTTATATTTCTAAATGGAGGTGAGGAAAATCAACCAGAGGTGGCAGCTCCTCTGGAGTTGGGAAACTGGCTACTACTTTCTGACTCGTGAAGTTCATCAGGTAGATGTGGCTCTTTCCAGCAATGTCTGAAAACAACTAAAATTCTATGGCTACTTTGTGAGCTCCCAAGTCCTTTCAAAAAAGCCACCAGCTTTCTATAACTGAAATAACCAATTTCTGGCTGTGAGGTTTTTAGTGTGATACAATGTCATAAAGCACACCACTTATTTTAACACCATTTGATAGTAAAATTTCTCACAAGCTGTTCTCTTCTGCATACCATAAAAGAACTTAGATTAAGTATGAGATGGAAACTACTCCCAGGTTTTCTCCTGCGTGAGCAGGGGGTTGGACTAGATGACCTCCAAGGTCCTTTCCAACTCTGTTAGAGTTACTGAGTGTTGGTTTCTTACTACCTTGTCAAAAAATAATAGGCATATTTGATTGATTGGTGTTGCTAACCATTTTTCCAGAAATAATTTTAAAAATTCTTGTTCATAACTTGCTTGTAACCAGAGGGAAATTCAGTTTTTGAGCATGCAGAAATAGGTGCCAAATGCACTTAGAAAATACAGATACATTGGTGGAGGATAGGGAAAGTGACATAGCAAAGTGCAGAATTCAGAAGAATGGGTAGACCCACCAGAAAAAAAAAAGTAAGAGAAAATACTGAAAGGGACAGTTTGAAAATCTGATCAGTGTGAGTTAAGTAGACTTCAAACTACTGTATTTTTCGGAGTACAAGATGCTCCGGACTATAAGACGCGCTTACCTTTTTTGGAGAGGAAAACAAGAAAAAAAAAATCAGCCTCTGCCTCCCAGCAATTTGCCTCCTTGCAACAAACAGCGGCAATAGGCAATCGCTGCAGCCTGAAACAGGTGAGGGTCAGGAGGCCAATTCAACTGACAATCAGCTGCTTGTGCTAATCAGGCTGTGCTGAAGCAGGTTGTTTGCTGTAAGGAGGTAAATTGCTGGGAGGCTGAAACCAAAGGGTGGGGACCAGTGGGTGGGCGGGGTTACATTCAGAGTATGAGACGCACTCGAATTTTCACCCTCTTAAGGAGCGGGAAAGGCGTCATACTCTGAAAAATACGATATTCCTTAAATTGTGGATTATCTATATATCTTAAATGTATTTACAAGATTGGAATGCTTAGTTCTACCATTTCCTTCAGGTAGATTCTCTATCCAGAAAGTCTTCATGTTCTACCCTCTCTCTCTTGAACAGCATTTTCTGATCTCTACTGGATTTTATTCTTATTTTATTCTTTGCTGTTCTAGAAAGGAACTAATTAATGAATTGAGATTCAAGTGACAAGTATTTTTAAAAGGTTCATTCAAATTGATTGCTTTTACTGTGAGAGGAAAAGGAAATAAATCATATTTTGCCTATTAACTTATCTTCTAAAAGTAATTAGATATTCTGGGTAAGCCTGAGCATCATGAAAGATAACAAACATCGATGGTTGATTCACGTTGTCAGTAACACTGTCATATAAGACAAATCCACCATTATTTTTGGATGGTGGGGTAATCTGTCCTGGTCTGCCAATGCAATAATCTCCGGTAAGAACACGGGCAACATACACATATTTTCTGCCATTGTGGTCTGGAGTGGAATATGTGTCCTGCGCAGAATAGTTTGAGTTGATAGCAAAGTAGGTCCCATTACCAATCGCTGCAGCTGAAACCAAGAAAAAAAGGTTTTAAAACATTAAAAGATAGTGAAAAAAAAAGTGGAAAGCACCAATATTAGTACTTCATCTTTGAGTGATGGATTATAAAGTAATCTAGCCAGGAATTAAACAAAAACAAAAACAAGCCACATTCTTCACTAAACCTTATAAACTGCCTCTAGGGAAGGGAAGGGAAGGGAAGGGAAGGGAAGGGAAGGGAAGGGAAGGGAAGGGAAGGGCAAGGAAGGGAAGGGAAGGGCAAGGAAGGGAAGGGCAAGGAAGGGGATGCTATTAGGCTGCTTTTTAAAGATCTTTATACATTTTTGAAATATAGTGCTTTATGTCATTCCCTTGTATCTGCTTGAAATGATCTTACCATTCTTTCCAGCATAACTGCGGTTAAAGCCAGTCTGGTAAATTGGCACCAGTGTGGAACTAGGAGTCCCATGGAAAAGGATCTCCTCGTTATTTTCATGGCCATTTTGTGTATCTATTTGCTTTTTCTTGACTTGATAGGCTTGCCAGAGGTAAGGATTCTGTACCCTTTCAATCTACAAAGATTGCAAATGTAAATTGTTATTATTCATTTACAAGTATCATTCTCTATCGTACAATATCTATATTCATCTCCCGTGAGTTTTATCATTCTCCCTTGGTGACTATGCTGAGATTAGAAATAAACAGTCTGAGAAAAAAGGTTGCAATGGAGAATTGGCAAGGAGAGTCTCTTACATGTTACTACAAAGGTCCCATTGTCTCCTGCATTGCCTTTATTCAAGAAGTATGGGACCATATTTATTTTTATTATTTATTAATTTTATATTACTGCCCATATCACTGCTGTACTCTGTTAATATTAAAAAAGCTTGTACAAAAACAACCATATATCTATAAAAGTCATTCAAATATTCACAAGCTGTATGTCTAATATCTTCAGACGTTCACTGCAGGTGAAATACAGGTAGTCCTCAACTTACAACAGTTCATTTAGTGACCATTCAAAGTTACAACTGCACTGAAAAAAGTGACATGATCATTTTTCACACTTACGATGATTTCAGCATCCCCATGATCACAAGATCAACATTCAGATGCTTCACAACTGATTCATATTTATGACGGTTCCAGTGTCCTGGGCTCATGTGATCAACTTTTGCAACCTTATAAGCAAAGTGAATGGGGACGCCAGATTCACTTAACAACCATGTTACTAATTTAACAACTGCAGTGATTCACTTAATAACTGTGGCAAGAAAGGTCGTAACATGGGGCAAAACTCACTTAACAAATGTTTCGGTCAGCAATATAAATTTTGGGCTCAATTGTTGTAAATGGAGGACTGCCTGTAAATGCAATTTGTTTGATGTCTTATTTTGGATTATGGAAAGGCCAGTGACATCACTGCTACCTTATCTACTTATGAACTTCAGAAAGTGCTCCTCATGAACGTTAGAGCAGCAAGAGTCAGAAAATCATATTCCCTTTGGAATACTTTTACTATTGCTAAACTCAAAATGGGCCAAATGTATGCAAAATCAACCACTGTAGAACTAAGTTTATTACACCCACCATTTGGAAGTACAGAAGATGAAATTACTAAGACAGCAGCACCAGTATCAATTGGTCAATATTGGTGTACTTTATGATCAGAAGACATTTGATGGAGAAAGAATGTGTCAGCAAGGGCTGCTAAGCATTATGACCCAGTCCATAGGTAAGATGTAGCAGACCAAGAACCATGGAGGCCATGGAGGGGAGGTCAACAGTCTAATGTAACACAAACTCCAAACTAAGGAGGCCCGGTGGTGCAGTGGTTGAAGTGCAATAATGCAGGCTAACTCTGCCCACAGCCTTGAGTTCGATCCTGATGGGATCAAGGTTGACTCAGCCTTCCCTCCTTCAAAGGTTAGTAAAATGAGGACCCAGATGTTGGGGGTAATATGCTGACATTGTAAATTGCTCAGAGAGTGCTGTAAAGCACCATGGAGTGGTATAAGTGTTATTGTTATTGTTACTACCTAACCTCCAGATTAAAGGCTTTATTTTTTAGATTGTAAAACTGTGAAGGAGTATGGACATTGTCTTCAACTCAGTGATATATTTCCTACCTATTCTAGCTCTTTTCTCCTTCCTCTCTTTTGCACTCCAGTGATATAGATATAGGGTGTATCTGAATATTCTCACTGTCAGGATAGTACACATTATTCTACTTAATTCTTTTCCCATGCGAAGGTATTACCAACTCTTGAGCCAATCTTGCAGCCAATCACTGATGCTCAACATCACTCAAGAACTCAAAACAGAAACCCACTGGTGTTCTATGGGTTATAAAGTTGCGGAACGCAAAAGTGGCCCTTTTCAGCTGGCTGACTTTGGGCCAGTCACTCACTCTCAGCCAAAACCCAACTTACAGGATTGTTGTTATGGGGAAAATAGGAGAAGGAAAGTGTGTTGGGTTTATTTGCTTCCTTAAACTCAGATCAAATGTCACCTTTTCAATTGTGAATTTAGGGCAGCCAATCCGGAATTTTTTTTCAACATCCTTATATTCTCCTGCTGTAGGCTGTAGTGGAACCAATTTGGCATGGCTTCCTTTCATATCTTCCCAATGTTCAGGAAGGCGTTCTAATAGTTTGCCTACAAAATAAACATTTTGTTAAAAGTAATGACATAACCTGCCAGAAAATAGAACTGTGAATAAGTTTGAAATCAATGGAATTCGCAATTATCTCCCCTTGTGCTAAACATTTCATTTATTGTTAAAATCTTCACAGTGGCTTGGCATCTCTGCACAGGATAACTTTTTTCCATCTTTTCATTTTGTTCTCTCAAAAACCACATTTCTTTTGACTCTTTTCCTCCAGTAACTGACCACCTTCCCTTTCTTTCTACTTGTTAGTTTCTGTTCTGCTCAGTAGAGCAATTTACAAATCGCAAATGTTTTTAGAGTACTTCTTGGGCATCGTGTTTCAAGAACAATTTCTAGGGTAAGAATTTTTTTTTGTTCACTTAAAAAATACCAATCAATTAAGACAATTTATATTTTTGCAAACATTAACAGATTATTTTTTCAGAAACTGGCAATCTTAGTGGACATGTTCAGTTTCAAAAGACATACTCAACAGCCATCTACTCAGAGAAGCTCTCAACGACTGCTTCCTCTCCCCATTTTTAAATACTACAAATATACCTAAAATGCTTACAATAAAATACTTTCTCAGAAATAAACATGATTCTAGCGTCTGGAAGACAAACAATCTTTGAATTTATTTATTTATTTTTTAAAAAGAAAAAAGTTAAAAACCCTCAATTCAGATGGAGGCCTGATATGAGCCAAGAAAGATGTTTCTAAACCCAGTGGAAGTCGCAAGCATTGTAAACAACTTATTCATTATTCCTTCACTTTGGGAAAAGGATTCCTATACTGTCAGTTTCTACCAAAAAGTGGGAACCAGCTTAAAATTCTTGCTGGGAAATGAATAGATGGAACACTTGCTCTACACATGAACAAGCCTTGCACATCCTGTATCAATTGAGTGTCATGTTTTGATGCCAATCATTCAACTTTGATTTAATTTAAAAAAAAAATCCATGTGATACACGCACATTCACCCGTCTTGTACCCTTGCCCTACCACATTTGCACTTTTTAAATCCTGCGGAAGAGATTTTTGAGAGGTGACCAAAACTGTAATCTATCCACTAATCCAACCCCAATTATGTAAAATGTACATTACCTTCATCCTTTCCAACACGATTAATTTTCATATTTTCTCCTTGACTATTTACAATACACATCTTGTTCAAGTCAGCTGTGTACTTCTGTCCCTGAATTTGGACCTGAATGTGTTTCTTTTTGCTGATTTTAGCATCTTCTAAATCAAGGTTACTTAATGAATCAAAAGCTACAAAGACATTTCCATTTGCACAATACTGCCACTCAACCAAAACTTGAGCAAGTTCTGCCTTGGATTTCTTTTCCTGATCAGCTGTAAGTGTTTTTAAGAGGTTCTGAATTTCTGTGAAAGCAGTGAGGACATCCCGGGTGATACCAGATAACAAAATAAAAGGAGGAGACTCCATTTTATTCAGATGAATGATAATATGCAATCTTTTCTGGAGATCATTCAGTCTCTTGATTTCAGCATCAGCAAACATGTCTATCAAGTCATCGACAATGCGATTTTCTGTCTGTTCCTTGAAAACCAATTTCCTTAGCCAGGCTTCAGCCTCTTCCACTTTTTGCCTGCTTTTGCCACATAACTCAAATGATGATGTCTCAATCTTCTTCTCCAATGCTATAAAACTTTTCTTTTTAGCAGGTGACTTCCCACCAGTTAGAAACGCTATAAGCAAAAGGAAAATTCTGTAAGTGCATACTCAACAGGAAAAAAGTGGAAAAGAACATTCATAGTAAAGGAACCCCACACTTTAAACTTACCTTTAAACTTCGAAAACAGAGATTCAGAAGTGGGCAATGCCTGTCCTTTTTTATTTTCCAAAATGGAGGAAAAGGATTTTTGCATATGTGGCTGAAAGACAACAACTTTAACAAGTTTCAAGTATCTAGGCAACTCTTTTCCTGCAAAGTCAGCGACTGCATTGATAATTTCTTCAGCTGCTTTGTCAGGACTCCTTCTTCCCTGACCTGTATGAGATACAACAGAGAAAACCCAACAAAATATACTTTCTGTTAGTACTTATTATAATGAGGGACTCAAAGCAAGGATGGACAACCTGTGGTCCTTCAGATATCAGACTACAATTCTCATCATCCCTAACTGTTGTCATTCAAGCTTGAATCAAGGATATGGAAGAATCTTACATCTGGAAGGCAACTGGTTCTTTACTTATGAGTTGCTAATATTTGCCATATACTGTAGCATTACCCTCATCTCTTCCCACAAATCATCATGTGCATTTCTAAAATCAGCAATCAGTCAAGCAGAATGTTGCCTACTTCCATTATAAAATAGGCATGTACTGTGAATCTAATTCTTTGCTTGCCCAAAGAACCAGCAGTCTATTATAACACTTCACTTTTGGAGAAGTTGATAAGGATCAGATCAGTTACTGGCAGTACAGTCACCCTCAAAAAAAGCCCCCCTCCATAGATCTCCAGGAGTAGGCAGATCTTTTGTAGTCAGAACCTCAGTTTTCAGGATGAGAAGCCAAGGACCTCGATGCAACATATAATCATGCAGAGTGTTTGGATTCAAATAAGTGGAGGCAATGAATGTCTACTTGGGGAAAATGTTGAAATCTAGATTGCAATCCCCAATCCACCCATTTTATAAGTTCACTGTGACATTGCACAAAGATATGCAAGCAGGGAACATCAGATTGCAACATCTTGGCACAGACTTTTTTGTTATTCTAACAAAATCTTCAAATTCAACAGACACCTTTACAAATTCTGCATGCAAAATCTGTGAGACTTTTTTTCTTCTCCGAGGACTTCTTTGCTTGGGCACGTGTTTACCATGCTAGTTTTAGTCCCCTATTGTTTCTTAAATATGTTAAGTGAATTACAGTATAGGATTTGTGCAGCTGTATTACTGTGCTGTTCACGTAAAGAATGAACCTGATTTTCAAGAATTAAGCTTCTCAAATAAGGCTGCATTATGTAGCACAATCCAGATCAATCTGTAATGACATGAAATGTTGACAACACATTTCATGATGCTACAACATATCTAACGCAAGTCACCCCTTTGTATCATGATGTATCATCATTTTCTCCTCTGGCCCCCTCGGTTTGCCTATGATGTACTGGATATGGGTTCAGAAGATCGCAAGAAAAGGAGTAATAGATCCCTGGTTACTAACTCTAGATTTAAGATAAAAGCCTGAAAGCAGGATGAAGGCAACAGCAAAGTCAAGTCAAATCTCTTCCAAGTCAAGCCTGAACTCCCAAGGACTTCATGGATACCTTCATGAAGTTCTCTTAAGAGCAATACGTGAAGTGTTTGCCATTGCTTTCTTCTAGGACAGGGATCAGCAACCCGTGGCTCTGGAGCCGCATGTGGCTCTTTCATCCCTCTGCTGCAGTTCCGTTGCTGGTTGGCTCCACAATTGATAGGGCTTTCAGTTAGGACAGGTAGAGGAAAAAGGACCCTGCGCTATGAGGAGACTCTGTGGTGAGGGAACCAACTTCCAGTCAGCAGAGGAAAAAGGATGCTGCGCTAGGAGGAGACTATGATGGGGGAACTGGACTTCCAGTGGGCTCCAGAATTGAAGGGGGGCTTCTGGTTAGGATCTTTGTGGCTCTTTGAGTGTTTAAGGTTGCTGACCCCTGTTATTTCAACTTCTAAGTATAGCCTACAGCTCTGTTTTCCCTAAGAGACTTTGATCGAAGTCCTAAACACACCAGAGGCTGCTGCCTGCAAATGAACAGAAGTCACGAAGGAGAAATTAAGAAACAGGTCAGAGATGGATCCTACTTCGTTTTGAGAATGGAATGCAGGGGAATTTCATCTCCTTTGTCATGTTCACACATAGCAGAACACTGGAACTTGTCCGTATAGCTTAGCATGGCAAATCCATTGCAACAGCTCACATTTTCTAACAATGAGCTAATTTAGGAAATTATGACTAGGATTCAGGACATACCGTATTTTTCGGAGTATAAGACGTACCAGGCTACAAGACGCACCTACCATTTTTGGTGAGGAAAAGAAGAAAAAGAAATCTCCCTCTGCCTCTGAGCAATTTTGCCTCTTTGCAGCAAACAGCAGCCTGCTTTACTTTCATTTTCATTTTCATCATAGCTTGATTAGCACAAGGGGGAAAAAAATCTGCTCCAGCAAGTTTCTTTTTTTTTCCTTTCTTTTTTTTTTTTAATTTGATTTATATGCCGCCCTTCTCCGAAGACTCAGGGCGGCTTACAATGTGTTAAGCAATAGCCTTCATACTTTTGTATATTTATACAAAATCAGCTTATTGCCCCCACAAACTGGGTCCTCAATTTACCTACCTTAGAAAGGATGGAAGGCTGAGTCAATCTTGAGCCTGGGGAGATTCGAACTGGTGTAATTGCAGACTGTAATTGCTGGATGTTAATTACGGTGCTTTAGTCTGCAGAGTTAAACCAGGCTCTTCCTTGCCGCAAGCAGCAGAGGCCTGCGCAAGACAGCTGAGAGCATAACAGCTGAAAGTCAGGAGGCCGATCCAATCAACTTGTGCTAATTAGGCTGTGCTGAAGCTGAAAGGAGCTGTTTTTTCTTGCTTTTTGCTGCAAGGAGGTAAATGCTGGAGGCCAAAGGGTGGGGGCAAGTGGGTGGGCGGGGCTACATTCGGTGTATAAGACACACCTAAATCTTCACCCCCTTTTAGGGGGGGAAAAGGTGCATCTTATACTCCAAAAAATACGGTATGTTTCTCGTTAGTAAAAACTTTATTCTAAAAAAGCACAAATGATTATCTGAGGAAAAAATACAAACCTGTTCCAATTACAGGGAAAGCTACAGAGGCATACCGTTTTGCTTCACATTCTTGAAGCACTTTGGAGACCTGAGTTTTGATGCTGGAGCAAGGAGCCAGGTGGATAATTTTTTTACAGGGTAGTTTGCCATTCTGTGTGGTTACAAATCCATTGTGAGGCTGTGAGGCTGGAAAAATGAAAATGATAACTTCTCCATGAACTGTCTTTGGCATACAATGTACTACAGTCATTGGAGTATCTATAAATACATTTCTTAAGGGAAAAGCACCAACTATAAACTCTGACTGACAACTGCTCGCCCTTTGCTCCCTACTGCGAAGACATATTTGGCACATTGTCAGAAAAATTGGGTCTTTTTTAAAAAGTCAACTTGTAGACATATAGCCCTCTCACAAGTTCTTTGACAAATGCAGAGAAAATAAGGAAAACTCTTTTTGTTTTCCTCTCTTTTTCTCACTGATGGTCAAAAACTGTGATACATCAGAAGTGCCAGCTAGATAAGCAGTTTCTTATCCAAAATCTGCTCCTTCATCTTCATAAATATTCTGGCATTCGGGTGGGAAGTTACCCTCAGAAGCTGGGGGAAGGTATCTGGCATTTTGAAGATGGTGCCATCAGAATGCTTATTCTAACACCAACATCTCTTTCTTGTCATCTAATTCCAAGGAACCATAGGATCCTCTTAAACTTTACCTATGTCCAATAATGGGCTGATGGGAAAGAAAGAGCTGAAATTAAATCCCGACAAGAGCTATTGTTACAAAACTAGACTTTGGGGTTGACGCTTAGCCTGTTTGAGATGAAGCTGCAACCCTTAAAAGAGATAAGTTTGCAGTGTAGCAGTATTTCTTGAGTGTTCCTCAGCTGTCTCTAAATTTACTGACAGTAGTAGTAACCTTCTAGCTAGTATGTTATCTGCCACCTTTCCTAAGCTAGTTAGATTTAGAAATAATTATCCACAGCTTGATTATATCCTGTCTTTCTTGACTCAACAACACTCTACTACAACAATAGCCAATTTACAGAATAGTACTGACAAATGTATTCAGAACTATGATTAAATGATGTAAAAAATACCATGCAAACTATATTCGGCAAATCCTCCATTACCTAACCAAATGGGACCTCTTGTTGCACCTTACCAAGTCTTGCACATTCTGCTTCAATTTCAGGTCCAGCAGCTTCCAAAATTTCTTTGGAGACACCTGTAAAGAAATGAAAAAAAAAAAGGGGGGGGGGAATATGTAGGAATGTAAATAATGAACTTAAAACATAACCCTTGCTTGCTTGTAAACATTTCATAATAAGAAAATTCCTAAGGATTTGTGAGGTGGGGATTGAGTTAGATACTGCATTAATATATCCAACAGAATCGAGCCACAATACTCTGAAATACTATGTCTGGTTACAAAGAAATAGTTTAAATTCCTCAGTTATTTCAACGAATCTTTATTTTACCCTCTCATTCATTCACACACGTGCAAACAGACTTTTCCATATCCAAATAGCTTTTTGTCTCACCAAGAATGAGCACTTAGCTTATTAGGATGTTCAGAAGATGTTCATTTGAAATTCAGTACCTGCTTTGGATGAAAAGTTTTCATTGGTCACATTCACAATAACATCTGTGTTTTCCATGACAATATTTCCTGTCACTGACTGGAAGGTAATGGATCCAAACTGCATTTCATTACTTCCTACAGCTGAGGTAGAAAGGGATCCAAAGGAACCTGTGATTGAGAAAAGAAACATTATGATTGAGTTATAGCACTGATATCCATGGGCTGAGCACTATCCTCCTATTCTTTGTAAAAGAATTTTCAATATTTCAAGATCTAGTTTAAAAAATTCATTTTTTTTCAGTATCCAAGGGAAATAAGGTCTGCATATCTGGGAAATGCTACTCTTAAAAGTGGTAACTTGAACATCTTAAGATGCTACTGAACTCTGCTGATTTTTCCATGGCCACCAAAGGGTGAAATTAGAAGATTTATGATCAAGATCTAGCAAATGTCCCCCAAATTTTAATAGAGATGCTCCCAAAAGGGCCACTGAAACTGCATAGGCCACACTGGAACAGTTCTTTGCCCAGTGAGGAACAGGACATTTCCAAGAGGAAAAAAAATGTGGCTCATTCATATGCTGAAATAACTCAAATAAACATAATCATCAAGGATTTGCTGAACAAGTCATTCTACTCTAGTTTGTGCATCGTAAATTTGGTCTAGTGGTTAAGGCACCGGACTACAAAGTGGGAGAGTGTGAGTTCAAGTTCCACCTTAGGCATGAAAGCCAGCTGGGTGATTTTGGGCCAGTCACTCTCTCTAATCCAACTCACCTCACAGAGTTGTGTTGTTGTTGGGAAAAGAGGAGGAATTCACTTTCTTTAATTATTTGTAAACATAATAAAGGCAGGATACAAACAAATAAATAAATCATACTAAGCTACAATTCACAAACTGTATTTGTAGCTGTATTTATACACTGCATTAACTACAAAAACCAAACATATGATGCTATGGCTTCACATATGTGGTGATAGCCATTCTGAAAGAAAATCTAAAACAGAGATTCCCCCAACTTTTCCGGCTTTGCAGATGGGTAAAAGGGGGGAGGGAGAGGGTATGATTACATGTGAGTGGCGGGTGAGCGCACACGCTCACACGCTTCCACGGCCCAGTTCCAAGCAGCCCAAGGCCCAGTAGTGGGCCATGGGACGGGAGTTGGGAACCCCCGGTATAAAACATCTTCTGTAAATGTACTCCTTCCATTCTTCTAGTAGTCATTACTGATATTATTTAAAGGAAGGCCTGTCCACATATCTCTCATGTTACATCCCAGTTGGACCCAATATATTTCTGGAACTCATAAGAAAAAGGTAGAGAAAGAAGTCTGCCCAACTGAGCCCACCCATTACCTGCCATTTCTTCATTGCTTGCTGGCTCAGTCTTGAGAATATCATCAATCCCAGATTGAAAAACCTTTGTAAATGCCTAGGGGGCAAAGTTATCCACATGTTTCCAAAATATGCATAGAAAGAACAATAACACCACAGAACAATTTCAATAATGGCACATGTCAATAATGGCACTGAGGGTAGTGAACTTGCAAATTTCCGTGTCCTGAGGGACAGTGTCATTGGATGCCCCTGGATACAATGAGGGTTTCTACTAAAAATCCAACATCTTCAATAAAATATAACAGCTGCCAAAATAGGGGGAATCCAATAAGCTGTTAACTCTTATGTTTTTATTAAAATTTACTAACATTATGGCAAAATTGCTACACATACACACATACACAAAACCATGAGGCTCTGGATAAAACTGCTTAATCTGATTGTCCTGAAAGACATCACTGATGTTCATCTTTGAGAAGAGATGATTGAATGGAAGATACTGCCAAATATGATGAGAGTCATATGTGCACTATTGCATAGAATGCTTAAACATGGTTAATGGGATAAACCACATTTGAACATACTGTCGCAAACCCCAACAAAACAAAACATTAAGTTAGGTAAGAAAACCAGTTTGGCGTAATGGCGAGAAACTAGGAGACCATGAGTTCAAGTACCATTTTAGCCATGAAAAACCAACCTGGTTATTTTGAACCAGTCACTCTCTCTCAGCCCAACCAACCTCACCGGGTTGTTTTTGTGGGTAAAATAGCACAAGGAAGGTAAGTTGGTTATTTGCCTTAAGTTATTTGTAAAAATAGTAAAGGTGGGATAAAAACGAACAAATAAATTTAGCCAAAATCAAGCAAATCACATTGTAGCTTTGAAAGGTACGTGGACCACCTTTGAATGTATCTGGGGAAGTAGATGCCCATCCAACAATCCAGCTTTGCTGCTGCTGTTTTTGTAATAATTAGGTAGAAACATACAATTATTTTTGCAAATTAAAGTTCGAAGTTTCTTAAAAACAAACTGCAGTTTCTTATTTGGAAGAAAAGTAACATTACCTTTATATTCTCTTTATCTTTTGGGTGTAGGAGAACATGAACTTTCTGAAGGGACTTGAAATTCTTCTTTCTACTGAACATAAGTATTTCCTTAAACATACATTTAGCCACCTCATAATTTGGAAAATTAAAACCTCCAGTCCCAATTGCTGGGAATGAGATAGACTTTAACGACAACATTTCGGCCCTCTCCAGACAATTTCTCATGATATTTTTAAGTTTCTGTAAAATATAAAGCAACATTTCACAATTATGCTTTAAAAGAACCAATATTAACACAAAACTTAATTTAGGAGCCAGAATAGACAAGAGGTGTGCACAGATCAACCTCATTCACACATAAAGACAGGGATATGAAAAATATGGAGAGCTACATTCAACTACATCAACTCACCATATTCAATTGCATCAAAACTATAGCTCTGATATTGAAGAATGGCTTACAAAGAAACATCTCATTTTAAAAAATAAAAAGACATAATGTATATTATATCAACCCATCAATGGATAAGCCAACCTCAATTTTTAAAAAAAAGTATGATGGAAAATATGCCACTCATGGATAAGCTGTTCCAAATTTGTCATGGTATTTGAGTTAAAAATTTGAGCGTCAGTTCATATACAGATGGGCTTAATTCACAAGTATATACAGGTAATTTAAAAACTATGATATATCATTGTAGATAAACCCATCTGCAGATAAGCCAAACTTATTTTTAGGTGCATTTCAGCACCTTTTTCAAGAGGCAACTGGACTTTCTGGTTTTTCTTTGAAGACATTTCGCTTCTCATCTGAGAAGTTTCTTCAGCTTCAGAGTCTAGTTGCCTCTTGAAAAAGCATCTCTGGGACTAAAATTCTTAGCTTATCTTCAACTATATAAAGTACTTAGGGATAAGATGGACAATCCTGCATACACGCTTTGTAACTTTAGTACAAACTGATGTTTTAACGATGTTAAAACCAAAACCGTGTAGAAGATCGTGAGAATGCCTAGGAAAGTATTGGCAAAGCTAAGAAACTGCCTTGAGTATATAAGTATATATAAGGAGCATAAAAGGAAGTATTGGTTCCCATTATTCTTTAACCTGAATTGTTAATCTCATGTAGAGACAGAAGATTATAAACAAAGGTGATAAACAATCTTTTTTTTTTTACTCGTGAACATTACATTCCAAAACAATTACAACAAAATGAAGCAGTACCTTGGTTGCATTCCCTTTTCCTTCATCCCACTGTGGAACTATGACGTGGAACAAGAAAACACAGGGAAGGTTATGCCCTTGGGTTTGAATTACACAGTTGCCTTGGGCTCCTTGATCTTGGATCATTTGATCGAACTCATCTTGAAGTTCAACTCCAGCCTTCTGCAGCACAGCTTTTGAAAGTGGGCCTATGCCAAGCTTTAGATCTTCACCAATAGTGCTTACGATAACATCCGTCTGGAATCAAAGCCACATTAAAATTACTTTCAAGATGATTTTATGTATTACAAGATTAACTGCTTAGGAGCTAGGAATGTATATTACAGAGTATTCTTTGACCTATTATTGCTATTATTAAGGTAATACAGGGAGAAAACAGTCCCTAAACAAATGAGACATCTTTGATTTACTGGAGATTCCAGCAGGGAATGGGAATAGTATGGGGAAAGGGTTGCTAATTCCTTGCAACTCCCATCTCTGTGACTCATATCATAATGAATTGGTTCTGATTATTAATTCAAGAGATTGGACAAGCGGCAGAGAAATCACTAGTACTTCCTTCCTTTATCAAGGTTTAAGCATGCCTTTTCCATTAACCAAATCCACAAAATACAGCATGAAAATTCAGTCCATATCCTTTCCCTAGATATGAAAAGTAGAATTTCCTATTACTCAAGCAGCACATCCCTAGTTCAGTTTTCTCTCCAAAGGCAACAGCCTTTAAAATTAGTCAAAACTAAAAGACTATTCCAGTCTTCTCCAAGATGTGCATCCAATTCTAATCTAACCCAACAAATCCAACTGGGAGTTGAAGAAGACGGTGTTCAGAATCAGATGCCAATTTTGTTTTAGAGTTCTCCTTCAATGTGAAAGAACAGCATTTTAGAAGCATAATAATAAATGGGTCTAATAAAATATGTTCTAGCGGCATTGAAAATAATTTAAGTTTCTCTGCTAATATAAATGCTTACCGTAGCATCTTCGATTCCTTTTTCTTCTACGATAAGTTTTAGACCTTCATCAGAAGTCACTACAAGATCTTTACTCTCCAAAAGTTGATTGACTGATGGAGAAGGCAGTGGTGTGGGCTGAGGTGGTCCACTTTTAAACACTTTGTGTAAAGCATCAGAAAAAGCCTGAACTGTTTGGGGTGTCGTATCTACCAGGCAAATCTGTTTCAGGCTGCCATTCTCAGAAGATTCTTCTAAGGTTTCCTTAATGGCTGTTAAAATGGAATGAGTGCACTTTTTTATTGGGAATCCAAAAATCCCAGAGCTTATGGCAGGAATAGCTATGGAGCGATGACTGGATTTTTCTGCCAGTTTTAAGCTTTCCCTTACAGCTTTCTTTAATAGTTGTATACAGTTTTCTTTCGTGGCACTGGTCCACCTTGGCCCAACAGCATGAATCACCTGTTTACACGGCAAGTTCCAAGCTCCTGTGATTACTGCGCACCCAGGCTTCAGCTCTCCATATTTCTTTATGAGAACATCACATTCATCTTGTAACTGTGGGCCAGCCGCTTTTAGCAAAGCATAGGCAAGGCCACCAATGTGCTTCAGTGTTTCATTTGATGCATTGACTATAACATCAGCTTGATAATTGGTCAGATCTCCCATACAGACCTCTATCACCACGCCATTTTTTAAGTTTACCTTGGTTTGAAGGTGTTCTACATTTTCCACAAAACCTCCGTTTTTCTCATCATCTCTTTGCAATCTGATCAAACAGCTGAATTCCATTTTTGCTAGGTTAACATAGTAATGTTCTTGGTTTTTGAAAAAGTCTTTCACTCCAGGTTTATCAAACACCACATTCGCAGAGTATAGCGAAGACAGCATTTGTTCCACCATCACTGCTGCCTCTGTCACTACTACTTTGGGTCCACTCAGGACAATGTTCTTCTGTTTTGGCAGGATTCCAAAATTAATATTCAGGCCCTTCTTGCTTAAATCACACCAAATCTTCTGTTTTTCTTCCTCTATAAACTGCACCATAGCCACTGACTTGACAGGAATTACTGTGTGCATGTGGGTGTTTCTTTCAACAAAATCGGAAAGTTGCTGGTAGACATCTGCTACAATGTTTGCATAACCAGCCACAATAATTTCAGTGTCTCCATCGAAATCAACCCAGTCCTCAATTATTACACTTTTTTCAACAGAATTGTTTAGCTTCTGCAGATGCTTAATTAATTCTTTCCACTGATTTCTGTGGATGAGTTCCTGGTCCTTCAATATAATGCGTTCATGAGTCAAGCATTTCTTTATTTGTTCCTCTGCTTTTAAGAGGCCTTCAGGACAATATCCTACCAATGCTATAGAATCATGTGTAAGTTCATAGGCAGCATTAATTTTATTGGCCCTAAACAGGCTCCCTGACACCTTGTCAGAATCTACACATTGCAGGAATTGAAAAATAGAAGGATGAATCTTGACATTTTTCTCCCCTATCCTGACCATCTTCTCTAGTAAGTCACTTTTCATTTTGTAAACCTCAGTAGCTATTCCATTCAGTTGCAACTGCTTTGCTGTAGCATCGTAACACCATTTTTGCCCAGTGATTTCTTCATAGATATTCTCTTCTAGCAAGATCTGCTGCAAAACTTTATACTTCACTGGGGAAATTGACAACGTTTGCTGTAATGTTTGCCCAGCTATTTCAGCATCCTTGGTCAAACGTTCTATATATTCCCTCAACTCTTTTTCCACACTATCCACAGTCAATACAAAACCAGCTAGAGTAACGCAATTTTTTGAGTCATCTGGCACAGCCAACACATTTTTTAGCACATTGTTTTCAATGGTCTCCCATTTTTCTGGAATGATTTTGCATTTAACTGTCCTGAATTTTGATAGGATACATGCAAATTCCACAGAAACTTTATCTTTCCAAGACCTAACCAATTCTTTTATGGACGTTCCCTGTTTAGCTAAGGTAGCTGAGGGAGACAGTACGACTTTTGGTTGCTCACAAGTTGCCAGGGGCCATAATAGTTCACAGAAGTAATTGGCCATTTCTTTCTCTATTTCTTGAATTAATTTACACTTTCCTTGTAGGAACTGCCATATATAAGGATCTAAAGGGACACTGATAGATTCTGGCATCTTGATTTGTGGCTTCTCCTTTCCATACAAAACAGTTTCCAATGAACTGTAGAATGGATAAACCAGGACTGACTGGCCATTTAATGAGTGCTGCTTTTTCAATGCTGTTAGGGCAGCTAAAAACAAAGAAACACAAATATAATTTGTATCAGAAGTTGCAACAGAAGCAGATACAATTCAGATTCCATGCAGTGAACAGTCAAGTCATGTACACTATTTACAAAACAAACACAATTTTTGAATTTCCTGGAACACAGCTCGGAAAATCAATTAAGGATTCCTCACCAACATTTTTTGTTAAATCCAAGCATATTCATTTCCTCATTGCTGATATACCATATTTCTCATAATAACCTACATCTGTTTACCAGCATTTGTACATCTTAAAACGTATCTCCATGCATTTGCTCTTTATGTACAATCATCTGCTTGTTCTAGTTTTTAGCCATTTGTGCATAGCTTGCATCATTCAGTCCATTTTCCCATTAAACACAACTACTGTACTTAATATATCTTTGATGGATTAAGTTGCAAATATTCCTCATATTTCATTCACATCATACATGTTTGATTTATTCTCTAATCAAAACAGAACCATTTATTATTAATTAAATGTATTACGGTTGCTACTCTGGGCAATTTACAAAATCCAAATACACAGAATTTAAAAAGATAAAAACTAAAAGCAAAAATTGACAGTCCAGACTTACAAATAACCATCACAATAAAACATGATGGGGCTCCACAAAGATACTAACCTGGATCTGTTAATATTTATACTTATTTCCATTATGTATCACTCAAACTCACTACTTTCACATAAAACTCTTATATCTTTCAGCAAACAACTTTCAACTTCATTTCTGCAGTCAATGTTCCATAATTCAAGCCCAGTTCTTTACTCTGCAAACCACATTCGTGGAGTAAAGCAGAGGCCAACAAAATGCACATCGCCTGTCTCATAAGCTCCAATCTTTGTCCTGTGGTGTAATAATCAGTTTTGGGCTGCTGCTGCTGCTGTGTCTTCTCTGTTAATTCTGCCATTTAAAATTCTATTGTTATGTACACACCAATGCTGTTATGTGTCCAAACTTCCTACATTAGTTTTTTATTTCTAGCCAAGCAGTAGCAAATTCTTTTTGTGTAAAAATAGAACAATTACCTTGAGAGTCACCAAATGTAACCAGAGCTGAATCTTCTGTGGGTAACATCTGAATATCAGTCACCTGTCCTCCTCCGTGTTTTGGACTTTCAAAGTAGAGAGTTAGGAATTCGCTGGATGTTGCAGCTGAGATGTTCTCCACTTTGATTACATGAGTCAATTCAAGAAGTCTGGCTCTAAATCTGTATTGCTGGAATCTGTGATTCTTGGAACATTGCTTGAGAAAATTTGCAGCTGCTAAAATTAGAAATCAAGCTCTTAAATATGTGCTTCCCATTTCTGTGCACATATGTGAACACAGACAGTTTTTAAAGATTCAATTACAGGTAGTCCTCAACTTACAAACACAATTGAGCCCAAAATCTCTGTTGCTAAATGAGACAATTGTGAAGTGAATTTTGCTCCATGTTACAATCTTTCTTGCCACAGTTGTTAAGAGAATTACGGCAGTTATTGGTAACATGGTTGTTAAGTGAATCTGACTATCAACCAAATCCCACACTTTATTTCAGCCATTTCAATTTAGGAATCCGAATCCTGATTTGTGGGGTTCAAACTCTTGTGACCCCCCAAGTGACTATGGGTGACAGGGACTGCAGTCCAATATATCAGAAACACACTTGAGCAGGAAAGCGTATTATACACCATAGGATTCTCCAAATATTAAATATCTGAACAATGAGCTTAGAGATCTTACCAGTGCTTTGCTGAAAGGTTATTACTGCAGCCTTCTTCTCATTTATCTGTTCAATTTGGAAGGTACTATCTCCCGAAAGATCACTGATGTTATCTACCAGTAGCATTAATGTGTCCAAGTGAATATTTTCTTCAACATTTTCAAGAACTACTTGTGAAGATTTTTGAGGATAGTCAAGAATATTCTTGTCAGCATGTGGAGCTTCCCCAGCTGGCCCACTTGTTAGGATAACATTATTTGTTTGGCAGTCTTGTTGCACTTCTAATTTCAAAAGGAACAAATAAAAAGAAGAGTCAGCTGCACAGGGTTGGTTTATATTTTTAAGTTACTTAAATATAGCCACTTTAGTATAGCGGCTAAGTGGCTGGCCCAGAAACCAATAAAGACTGTGAGTTCTTGCTCTCCCTTAGGCATGAAAGCTGACTGGGTGATTTTAGGTCAGTCTCTCTTTCTCAGCCCAGCCCACCACTCAGGATTGCTGTTCTGGGGAAAAAAATAGAGGGCAGGAAAATTTAGTATATTTGCTGTCCTGAATTATATCAAAAAAGGCAGTATAAAAAAAATATCACTACACTACTTTAAAATTGTATTCATTTTACTGAAGTTACATTTATTTTTTATTTTAAAATGCCAGGGTATTCTTTTTCAAACATCCCAGCTTAATTATCATTCTGCTAGTTTCTCTTTAAGATAATTCAGATACAGTATTCATGTAGGAGACATTAACTCAATTCTACCCATACTTACTTGCAACTAAAAAGCTATATCTATAGCAATCCACAGTGATCCATCAAAGTAAATGCTGAATTTGTTGAATCTCCTTTAAAGCAACCCAAGCCAGTGGCTGTAAACACACATTTTGAAGTAGAAAAATTCTATAGGTTGGCTATGCATTGTTTGGGAAAGGACCTTCCTTTTCTCTTACATCTTTCACTATTATTGGGAAATTATATATAGGTAGTCCTCGACTTACAACAGTTCATTTAGTGACCATTCAAAGTTACAACGGCACTGAAAAAAGTGACATTACTATTTCCCATACTTATGACCATTGCGGCATCCCCATGGTCACGTAATCAAAATTCAAATGCTTGGCAACTGGCTTGTATTTTTGACAGTTGCAGTGTCCCAGGGTCATGTGATCACCTTTTGCGACCTTCTGACAAAGTCAATGAGGAATCCAGGTTCACTGAACAACTGTGTTACTAACTGGACAAAAAGAGACTGAGTGGCGCAACAGACTAATGCTACTGTTAAAAGGTAGTATTTAGCTTCCAGCTGCCTGCAATTACTGCGAGTTCAATTCTCACCAGGCTCAAGGTTGACTCAGCCTTCCATCCTTTCTAAGGTAGATAAAATGAGGACCCGGTTTGTGGGGGCAATAAGCTGACTTTGTATAAAATATACAAAAATATGGAGACTATTGCTTAACGCCTTGTAAGCCACCCTGAGTCTTCGGAGAAGGGTGGCATATAAATAAATTTTTTAAAAAAACTGCAGTAAGTCACTTCACAACAATGGCAAGAAAGTTTGCAAAATGGGACAAAACTCACTTAACAAATGTCTCACTTAGCAACAGAAATGTTGACCTCAATTGTGGTTGTAAGTCAAGGACTATCTATATACTAATATTCTGAAAGGACCATTTCTCTCTGTAGTCACTTTATGTATACTGCATACTGGTATTATGAATCTTCAACCCTGCCCCACTTTTCTTGATTTCTTCTTTATGCCAACAAGCTCCAAACAACGAAACTCGGAAGAATTTGAATTTCTGATTTGCTGTTTTCTATACTTTTCAACATCTAGATCATTGTAAAACATCTGCCCTGGTGGATCATCTGCTCCTTGGCCTGTTAAAAATGAAGAACCTGCTGTCATCAGCAACTGCTTCCATCTCCAAAATTCTCCTTGGTGCCAAAGTAAAATTGTCTCAATGTTTAAAAGTTGGATTTACCCATCTCTCTTGCTTGGCTTTCTTCTCTCAGGGCCTAAAAATAAAAAGCGGAGAACATTAGGATGCAAATATACTGCCTGGAACTTCAGTTGATCTCTCTTTAAAGGTATGAAATTTATGAGGTGAATGTTACCTTTTCAGAAATTATTTCCTTCTTAGGTGCATTATCTTTAGCGGGGTCTGTTGTTTCATACAGGGAAACCTCCAGTTTTAGTGTTCCTTTTTCTGCCAAGTCAAGCTCATGGATCTTTTGGGAGAGAACTCTTTGCCTCACTGTGTCAAAAAAATAAATACATTACGGGAATCTTTAGAATATTTCTACTACAAAAACAAAGAGGCAGCAAATGCAACCTTTGTGCCATCATGCTTAACATAAGTTAGTTCAGCAGTACTTGCTCTCCCTAATTTTCCTACATCAGTACAAATTAAGAGGTGCATTTTTAATTTAAGGTTAGCATTTTGTTTAATTTTTTAAAACAATTTTCCAAATCTTAAATGACCAATTAAATATTAGACTTGATGAGGATGGTACTTATAAATTTGGATTTAAAAACTATTCGTACAATGCCAAAAAGTAATAATCTTTACAGCTCTATCATCAGCATTCCAAATTTGCCGGTCTGAAGATACAAGTTTTTAAACTGCTTTGGAAAGATTGAAGAAGTGGAAGGGGCAGAGGGGGTAGAAAAGACCGAGAGGAGGGGAAATAAGTGACTTTTTTCCACCAAAAACTTAATTTCTCTTACAACTTTTCCAACAATCCCCTAGCAGTGGTGAGTTGCTCCCAGTTCTGTCAGGTTCTTGAGAACGGGTAGTAAAAGTGGCGGGAGGCTCCGCCCACCCACCCTGACATCGTATTTGGTGATTTGCGCATGCTCAGAAGTTTCTGTGCATGTGCAGAAGCATGCGTGCGCTCCCGTTGCGAACCAGTAGTAAAGGTAAGTAGAACCCACCCGTCCCCTAGGTAGTGTTGGATGAAAAATCCAGGTCTAGGGAATAAAATGGAGGCTGATTGGAAAAAATATTCTGTTTATTGGTGAACAGATCAGTGGTGCAATGTAAAATTTGTTACTACCGGTTCTTTGGGCGTGGCTTGGTGGTGGTGGTGGTGGTGGTAATGTGACTGGGTGGGCGTGGCCAACTTTTTTTTTACTTTTAAAAGCATTTTTTCTACAACCTCTTCAGCCGAAGAGGTTGTAGAAAAAATGCTTATAAAATTTAAAAAAAACAGCCTCTGATGATCGTGTGGCTCAGCTGAGCATGGGGACACAGCGGCACAGGGATTTTTGCTACTGGTTCTCCGAACCATCTGCTGCCATCGCTACCGGATCGGACGATCCAGTCCGAACCGGGAGCATTTCACCCCTGGAACAGATCCAACATACACACAGCTTGTGCAGTTCTGGGACAGCTGACCAAATGGAATTGAGAGTGGGGTGGGTTTTTATACCTTTTTGATTTCTATGTGGTCATGGCTGGCTCTACAGGCAAAAGGGGAAATGCAAATCCTAGGTATTTATCTGAGCTAACTTTGTCAACCTTTTGTTTGTTGCTTATCTGAATTTCTGTCTTGATCCAGTCTTTCTGAATGGATTACCAAATCTGCATTTCTAAAAACTGGCCTCCTCAGTTTCCGCTTGGGGCAGGGAAACCGGGGCTGATTTCTGCCTCCCTTAAAACAATTTTTCCCCATTTTCTCCTTTAGGCGAAATATTCTATCCAGCCTTTTTTAATATTCCCCAAAATATTACATTCTCTAGGAGGGCGGATGGGTACTGGCTTTCTACAGTAGTCAGAAAAATAGTGTTTAACTCAGCAAAACGGGCACTGTGATTCTGAAAACTAGCACTCCAGCTTCCTCTTCCTGGGGCGTCTTTAAAACCATCCCTCCTACAGCAAACCAGAAATTTGGGGGGGGGGGGCGGAGGGGAGGGGGAAGTTGAAAATTCCCAAGGAATCGCATCGAGAGAGAGAGAGTAGAGTAGAATTTATTTTTTTATTGGCCAAGTGTGATTGGACACACAAGGAATTTGTCTTGGTGCATAGCTCAAGTACATAAAAGAAAAGAGACGTTCATCAAGGGAGAGAGAGAGAGAGAAGCCGCTTACCTTCCTCCTGGGCAAAACAAACCAAGATCTGCCCCCCTTGCTTCTGGATCTCGCATTCTCCACCTCCCGACTTTTTCCGGCTTTGGAAGTAGCGGAGAATTTTGTTTCTCACAATTTTGGGGGGATCGGGGCTCCCCCAGGCTCCCTGCAGCAGCACAGGAAAGGAGCACGCCCTCGCTCTCTCCGCCATCTTGCGGGATAGCGGCAAAACCCTTGCAGCCTGGCTGACCGTGCAGCATTTTCACTTTCGTTTCCCAGGATAAACTCGATTCCCAGAGTTTCTTTATTCGTCACGTGGTCTTCGTGCTAGACGGAAGTGACAAGGCGGCAACTGGGTGTTTGGCTTCCCTCTACCTACCTACCCACCCCCGGTTCGCTGGATGGTACTTCTTTCCAGTCAGTTCGAGCGCGGTCCTCGCCCTTTTTCTCTTTCTTTTCTTCCGAAACAGGTTTTGCAAGCCTGTGATAATTCCCCTGCCTTTGACATTGGGGAGGTTTGAAGAAAAAAAAAAAGCCCTTTAAAAAAAATACGCGTATCGATTAAAAGAAAACTGCTGGGTTTTATCTTGCATTTCTCTCTCCGGTGCTTGCTTCCAATCCTCCTCCCCCTTTCCCTTTCTTTGCCTCCTGGTTAATGCCTCGTTCAGAAACTGCTCGGTTGAATTCTTCCGAGTTTTGTTTGTTCTCCACTCAATCCCGAAAGGAAGCAGCAGAAGAAATTGTTCAATTTGGCACCAATCGCGGACCCGGATGATCTATCCCGACAGCGTTACAAGGTCAATTCCCGGGATCAACAATATTATCCCCTCCTCTCCAAGGCATGCAAGCAAGCATCAATCAGGTTTCTTCCTATGACCAGGTCTTTTGAGGAGTTGAGGTTTTCATGTAAAGGAAAGTCGGTTGATTTTGAAAGTTTAGAACTTGGCTCTCCCTGCCTGATCTTTCCAAGCAAGAGAGCCTGCTTGCTCACATCAAGCATTTCATTGGGTGGAGAGAAGACCTTAATCTTGTGTTGGACTGATCCAAAGTTGTCTTCTGGTTTTCCATGTATATGGCTGCATTTGAACAAAGGCTTAACAATTCTCCCTCTGGAATCTGTGGTGCTCGCTGAGGTTGGTTGGTTGCTTTCAGATGTGATAACACTGATAACACCATCAGTGCTAGTGAGAATAGTGTGAGATTACAGTTTTTAAAAACAATACAGTTCCTCTTCTCCCTTTGATTAGAAATATACTGGCAGAAACTAGGTCAATTTTAACCTCTCTCTCAAAACTCTCAAATTGATGAATATTGGGAGGAAGCCCTGCCAGCCAGCTATCACAGTGCCCAGGGGTGGAAAAATAAGCAAAATAACACTGCCAAAGTAATTTGTGTGGAACATTTCTTTAAATTGATTGTTTCACTGGGTGACTGGTTATAAGTATTTTTTAAAAGGTTCAGTAATAAACCAGACAAGGATGAGGGGAAGTTTAGTGGTTCAACTCTGGTCAACTCTTCCTTACACACCAGGTGCACATGTGAGTACTGGCCTTTCAAAGATGTGCTCATCGGATAGCGAAGGAACCCACCTTAATCATGCCCAAAACCTGCCTCACAAAACCCAGTGTGGGTCAAACTTCACACAGGCATGTTTGTCTCCATGGATGTTGGCCTTCTAAAAACGGCTGTACAGGGCAGCAACTGGTGATCAGAAGAGGAGATGTCGGCAGCTCCATAGAGTCCAGATGTTGTTTAGATGGAAGGAAAATGCAACAGAGAAACTGCACTGCTGAGCTTGTGCTGCGATAAGTTGGAAAGTGATACTTTTGCAAAGGGGCAGAGAAGCCTACTTGCAGGTTCACTCCATGCTGGCATAGTTGAGAACTCAGTTGTGACGTATCGTTCAATGTAATTGATGAAGCATTGCCTGTCCTCAAGTCCCATTTTTTTCTCAAGTATAATTTAAACTGTTAAATTAGTTACTGTATTTGCTAACTAAGTACATTTTTAAAATAGTTCAATTCAGCATTGGATAGTATTATTAAATATATGTGTTTAGTGCTTCTTTAAGCAAATCTCTTTCTTGTCTCCTTCCTAGTTTTGGTTACCCTGATTCTAATTACCTGAAACGTGTTAGAGAAGAGCTGAAGGCAAAAGGAATTGAATGAGTATTTTTACTTCTGTGAAAATTCCAGAGCTTCTAGCTTGTCTACATATATAACATTTTAATTTAGAGAGGAGGATTAATAAAAATAGCTTTGGCAGTATTTCTAGATACTAGAAATACCTAGTATCTAATATTCTAGAAATGCCTTCTAGAATTTCAGAACAATTGTTCAATTAATGGTGTTGTATTTAGAATGATAGATGCAAGTTAAAAGAATTGTTACTTTTGATCAAAGCTGCAATCCAAAAATATTTCATAGAAACAAACTCCATTAATTGCTTCACTGCAGTTATGTTAATGTCAAACCTAGATATGACTATATGCATGGATAGTTAGTCTTTATGATTACAATATTTGATATCATTTTGAATTCTAGCTTGTAATTTCCTTTTTTAAATCTGGGTTGGTACCCTTGCCATGTTGTGAATCTTCAAAATTAAGAGAGCTGTTGTGTATTCCTAGTTTTTAGCAGACTGAATTACAGTAGAGTACGTTTAATACGGTTAAAACAGGATGGTGGCTGAAGAGCTTGGCATTGCTGGTACTTTTATTTCTTTTATTTGTCAAGGATGTATAAGATAACAGATATAAGTATAAACATGTTTATAAGTACATGAAATGGATATGAATAAATGGGGACAGTAGGACAGGGATGGTAGGCACGTTGGTGCACTTATGCATGCTGCTTACAGACCTCTTAGGAATTGGGTGAGGTCAACAGTAGACAGTCTTAAGGTTAAAGTTGTGGGAGTTTGGAATGAAACCACAAAGTCAGGTACTGCATTCCAGGTATTGACCACTCTGTTGCTGAAGTTGTATTTTCTGCAATCAAGTTTGGAGTGGTTTACCTTAAGTTTGCATCTATTGTGTATTCATGTATTGTTGCGGTTGAAGCTGAAGTAGTCATTGACAGGTAGGACATTGTAGCAGATAATTTTATGTACTATGCTTAGGTCAGACCAAAGGCGGCATAGTTCTAGGTTGTCTTAAGCCCAAAATTTCAAGCCTGGTGGCATAAGGTATTCTGTTGCGAGCGGAGGAGTGGAGGACTCTTCTTATCCAATCAGATGAGATTCCTCTACTTTGCCCCATTGATTTCTCATCATCTATTTGAAGACATGGTCTAGACCAGGGGTCTCCAATCTTGGCAACCTTACAACTTGTGGACTTCAACTCCCAGAATTCCTCATGGCTGGCTGTGGAAGTAGCTATGTGGTTTTATCAAACTGAAGAAAGATAGTTACTGGGATGTTTCATGCTTCAAAGAATTTTGCATATTCTTAGAAGATTGTTACTTTGATGCCCTGGTTTCAGAAAAACACAGGAGCCTGTATTCTGCTGCTAGGACACTTTCTTCAAGAAACTTGTAAAACTATATCATCATGCACTTACCATTTTCATTGCAATTTCTTTACTGACCTCTCCTTTCAGCAACTAAATGGGAATACTGTATTTACCTCGAAGGAAGGATGCATTTAATTTAAGATGGTGTCCTGCCCTCTCCCCCCCCCCTTTTAAGGAAGAGTACAGGACAGGTGAAAATCTTGCTCAATGCCTTGCTTCTCTACTTTGTCAATTTAAAGTTGCCAACTAGCTGCAACCAATTTTGGATCTCTCTCTCTCTCGCTCCCTCTCCCTCTCATACACATTCACACTCATTCACACACCCTAACCCACCCAGAAACCATGTTTCAAAATAGAGTGGGCCTAAGAGAAAATCAATATTTGAATTAGAAATCAATTTCATGTACAATTACTAGAGTAGTTTCTAAAAGTGTATTAACTTTCTCACATGAGCGTTTTCAGAGGCATTTCCTAATGCAACCTCTCCCCACATTTAAAGCTTTTTATTTGGAAGAAAATATATTTGCTGTTATCTTAGATAGGCTTTTCTTTCGGGAGAACAATGACTTGAAAGCATAATAGTAAATTTCCAGTTTCAGGCAATGATATGGTATATGCAGTGGTTGGTTGCCCCCAGTTCGCACCGGTTATATAGAACCGGTAGTAAAACCGGCGGGAGGCTCCGCCCACCGACCCCGCCATCATCAAAATGCTTCTGCACATGCGCAGAAGAGTGTGCGCACATGAGCAAAGCAAGTGCACGCAGGCGGCCCCGCTGCAAACCGGTAGTAAAGGTAAGTAGAACACATCCCTGGGTATATGGCTCATTTGTTTTCAGCCAGTGTGTATGTTCCATGGCCTATTGTGAAATATAACCAAGGAACAATAAAAATCTTATTCTGGTTGTGTGTGATTTGTTCTATTTGAAGAGAGACTGTATGAATTGGAATGGTAGCACTTCTTTCATGAGCAAAAAATGACTTTTATTCTTACAACTATCGCCCTGTGGAATAGCTCAGACTAAGGGACATCCAGAGTTCTCCAGCATCAGTGGGTTTGAACCTGAGTCTGCCAACTTTGTTTAATTTAGCACTTTAACCACTACACCACTCTCCTCCTCCAACTTTCAGACGTTTGATTTCTTTCTCTGCAATGATTTATATAGAGAAAACATGCCTTGTTTTGATCATGAACTGTCCAGTACAGATAGTCCTCAACTTACAACCTCTCGTTTAATGACCATTCAAGCTTAAGTGGCACTGAAAGAAAGTGATGACCAGTTCTCTCACAACCACCCTAGCATCCCCCATTTGTTCAAATGATCAAAATTTAGGTGTTTGCAGCGCTGCAGAGTACTAGGGTCATGTGAGTGCTATTTGCAACCTTCCCAGCCAGCTTCTGACAAAGTCCATTGGAGAAACCAGAGATTCACTTAACAATCATGAATCATTTAACTACTGCATTCGCTTAATGACAATGGCAAAACAGGTTGTAAAATCAAGCATGATTCCTTAACAGCTGCCTTGCTTAACAATAGAAATTCTGGTCTAAATTGTGGTCATAACTCAAAGATTGCCTGTATTTGGCACTTCAAGGCTAATTTTTAATAAGGAATTTAGGACCTGCATGGCAATTTGGTGTAGGTGTTCTTTTCTCTGCTTAAACTACATGATTTCAGGAAAATCATCTTTGTTGTGTCCTAATCAGATTAGAAAAGGGGAGGATAATCCCATATTCACACATACTACATACGAAAGAATTGTTGGCACAAGTGCAAGATAAACAAATTCACGTTTTCTGTAGGGTTACAAGCTTTCCCAAACCCACTGATGGTACTCCAATGAATTCCAATTCTCATCAGCATGGCCAATTGAGGAAATGAAAAATCTGGAAGACTATCTGAACTGAACTCTGGTTTAAACCATAAATCTTCCTTAAAGCTGACATTCATGTAGCCCAAGAAAAACCGTGAAGATCAAACACATTTTTTTCAGAACATGTTTATTGGACTAAATGACATGAGGTAATTTTTAAAAAGATTATAAATGCAGGCACTTCAGTATGTAGGGCAAGATAATCCTAGTTAATAAAGATGTGGCATCTGGCAGGATGAGAGAGCTCACTTTGTTTTATTTCTAAATGGTGGTGAGGAAAATCAACCAGAGATGGCAGCTCCATTCTGAAGTTGGGAAACTGATTTTTCTGGCTCTTTTTGGCTACTACTTTCTGACTCGTGAAGTTCATCAGGTAGATGTGGCTCTTTCCGGTAATGTCTGAAAACAACTATAGTTCTATGGCTACTTTGTGAGCTCCCAAGTCCTTTCAAAAAGGCCACCAGCTTTCTATAACTGAAATAACCAATTTCTGGCTGTAGGGTGAATCCAGGGGTGAAATGCTCCCGGTTCGGACTGGCTCGAGTGAGTAGGTAGCGATGGTGGCGGGCAGTTCGGACAACTGGTAGCAAAAATCTCTGCCCCCGCCCCCTATGACCAGCTGAGCTGCGTGATCATCAGAGCCTTTTTTTCCTTTAAAATGGCTCTGAGGAACCAAGTTCTGAGGATCCCAGCTGAGTTGCCTGCTAATCAGGCAACTCAGCTTGGATCATCAGAGCCATGTAAAAGAAAAAAACTTTTTTCCTTTTAAATGGCTCTGACGATCTGCTAATCGGTAGCAAAAATCTGTCCCCCTCACCCCCCCTCAGCTTGCTTACCTTAGCTGCTGGTTGCAACGCCTTGCTGTAATCCCTGCTGCAATCCATTGCATCAGCAAGCAACTGAATCGCCCTGCCTGCACTCAAGCAGGCAGGGAATTGTGGACTTCAACTCCCAGAATTCCTCAGCCAGCAAAGCAAAGCTGGCTGAGGAATTCTGGGAGTTGAAGTCTACAAGTCTTAAAGTTGCCAAGGTTGGAGACCCCTGTTCTATTGGGTAAGTTTTTTCCCCCTTTGGGAGCTTTAAAAAAATAGTTAATTGGGGTTTTTTTTTAGTTGTTCCTTTTTTAGACCTAGCCATTTAAAGTTTAGGAAGTTTTAAATTTAGCTGCTTTTATATAAAAATAAAAATAAATTAAAATAATATTTGTGCAGCTTTCTGAGATTTAGTGTGTTTCTGTAGTGTTTCACTCTAACTACACAAACACACAAAATCTCACAAAGCTGTATGTGGAATTTTGTGTGTGTAAAGTGTGAAAATTGGTTTTTTGGGCTTTTTGTGGCTGTGAGGTTCTTGCTTGTTGCAAGGGCCATTTTGGGTCTCGCACAGCTGCTTTTATATTGTGGGTGAGCCAGTTGTGTTGTGTTTTGTAGGTTAAAAAAGGGCAAAGAAGTGACATTGACTTGGCCACGCCCACCTGACCAACAAGCCATGCCCTCCCAGTCACCTTACCACCAAGCCACGCCCACTAATTAAGCCACGCCAACAGAACCAGTAGCAAAAAATGTTAGATCTCACTCCTGGGTAAATCCACTGTTTTTCAGTGTGATACCATGTCATAAAGCACATCACTTATTCTCCAACGTGCTGCTTGGAGAATCCAAAGCTTCGGGTGGTTCAATAGTCGAGTAGCCTACACTGAGTGTGTTCCTTTAAATTTCTTCTTCAGACACGCCCACTTGCTTGACAGAGCCTCAGTTTAGTTCACTCAGTCGAGCCTGTGACACTGTCTGAATTTTTCTCCACTTAGTGACTGGACTATTGTTCCTTCTGAAGCTTTGGATTCTTCTCTAATAGCAGCAGGGGTGAGTGGCTTGGGACTCCATAGAGTGACCGGGAGATCATCGCTTCGCTAAGGAGAGCCCCGTCCCTCCCCCGCTTGCCGCCGGCGTGTGGGTTGGTTCCCCAGCCTGCCGGCAATACCACCCCCGCCATTGACTTTGCCTTCCCTGGGCGGCTTGGAGTAAATGCCCTGCTCTCAGCGGCACACTCCTCTTCCTAATTCAACCTCGTGGTGCGGGGATCGCTTGTGAGTGCTTGCGCGCCCCAGACACAGCTGACGGATTTGTTTTCGCCCGCCGCTTCGATCGCACGCTCTGGCTGCGTCCAGCGACTGTTCCTCCGTCTATTCATCGGACCTGCGGGCAGCGCTGGGAGTGCCTTTGGGGCTCGCGCGCCCTTCTATCCCTCGGGCGCTGGGAGCGGAACCTTGACTGCTCGTGCCCCTTTTCTGCTCTAAAATTGCTGGGCTGCTCGAAGGCGATCGCTTGGCAAGGGATCGCAAGCCTCATCCTGCCATCCGGGCTTCTTCTGTCATCGGATCCTCGCGCCATTTTTCCTGTCAGAACTTCGGGCGCGCTAACGGCTACCATATTCTGCCTGGCAACACTTCTGCACATGTGCATTGAGGTTACTTCAGTCTGACTGTCAAATTCCTGTCAAGCCTCCTTTTCAGCGGCCTTATTCTTCTGCTGTGCCTTCTAGCTCTGTGACAAAGTTTAGAGACTGTCTGTTATACTTGCCTCCCTTGTTTACTGACTGTTCTACTTACCTTATTGTTTACTGACTGTTCCTTCTGCGTTACCTTTAAAAAAAAACCCATTAATAATAAAAATAAAATAAAATAAAATAAAATAAAATAAAATAAAATAAAATAAAGATAAGGAAATTGAAATTAAAATTCGCCTTCTCTGCTATGGCGGAACGTGAGCTCTCTTCCGATCTTGAGGATGTTCAGAGCTCTCCAGAGAGGCCCCTGCAGGAGAGGCCACGCAAGGCGTCTAAGAAACGTTTTCATCATCAGTCATCTTCCTCTGCAGCTACTTCCTCTAAAAGGTCGAAGCTTTCTACTGCTTCTGATAAAGACGCTTCAAGGAGGCATAAGGCTCTGGAGAGGCAATTTGAAAAAGCGCATAAGCAGTCGAACAAGTCTAGGGCCACGAACCTGCCTCTTCCTCCTTCACCTGTGGCAGATGCTGAGGTTCTACCTTCGCAGGAGACAGCTAACCAGCAACAACTGCCTACCTCTGTCCAGCCTGAATATAATCCAGTCTCTGCTCTGGCTTTGGCCCTACCTATGGGGCCCGTTGACCTTTCTTGCAGAGCCTCTCTTACTCAGAGAGGCCAACCAGAGGCGACATTTACTCCCACAGCAGCCGGCTTGCGTGCTGTGGACTCGGCACCTCCTCCACCCCCTACATATGACATTCAATGGCTGATTTCTGACACCGTGTCTCAGACTTTAGCGGCAACCGCTCAGCAGCCAACTCGCTATGTGACCTGGCCTCAGGCGCACTACCTTCCGCCTCCCCCGCCACCTCGCTTGACTCATCAGATGGCCGGTCATTACCAGTCCGCTTTGCGCCCGGAATCATCCCATCGTGACTACGGGCGCAGTGGCGAGTCGTCCTCGGAGGATGGTGATGCGGAGCTTCAAGACATGGAGTTATCTGAGGACGAGGGTATGCCTCCTGACAAGCCCTCCTTTTCTGGCCTCTTCCGACCGTTGCTATTTAAGTCCCTTCTGCATAAGGTCAAATTAGCGACAAAACTGGCGGATCCGTCGACGCAGGTGGATCAACCGGGGCCTTCTTCCCAGCATGAGGCCCTGTTTACGGCGCCTAAGGCTGAGGCAGACTTCATCCCGTGCCCACAACTATTCTCGGACGTGGTTCAGCGTTCCTGGGATTCGCCTTCGTCACTGCCGGCCCCTAGGGGTCTTGACAAGAAGCTATATTGCTCTGCGCCTAGCTTACAGGACATACTTCAGTTGCCAACCGTAGATGCTCCGGTTGCCAATCTCACCTCCTCGTCTGTCATCTTGGGTGATGTGGCTGATGGTCTACGCTCAGAGGATCACAAGGCGGAATTCACCTTCCGTCGCACACATAATGCTGCTGCATGGGCCGTCAAGGCGGCCACCTCTGCCTCCTTCTTCAGCCGAGCATCGTTAATATGGCTCCGTCAACTTCAGGAGCGTCTTCCTCCAGAGGACACCCGCCTCCACCAGGATGTTAACAAACTGGTGGCGGCTACAGAGTATATGGCGGATGCCTCACTTAATGCAGCTAAATTTGCATCTCGGGCCCTAGTGTCCTCAGTTACTTCATGCCGTTTGCTGTGGCTAAAAAATTGGAGAGCTGACGCAAAGTCCAGATGGCGCCTGGCCTCAACACCATATAAGGGATCACATCTCTTTGGGGACGCCATGGATCCCATCCTTGTCGAGGACAAGGATAAAAGGAAGGTCATGCCGTCCTCCTATCGGAGAGCTGATCGCAAGACTTCACCATACTCCACCAGGCAGCCCTTTTGAGCAGAAGCCGGACCCTCGGGGTCCTTTACTTCCAGATCTTATTCACAAGGATTCGACCGTTCGTTCGATAGGCCCTCCTTCAGGGACCGCGGACGGAAGCCTCCAGCGACCAAACGGCCCTTTCGTGGAACGGGTGCCCGTTCTTTCAGAAGGGGAAAATGACTACGTTCATCTTCCCATCGGCGGCCGTCTGCGACATTTCCTTTCCCAATGGGAGGCCTCGACGACGGACGCCTGGGTTCTCCAAACGATCCGCCTTGGTCTTACCCTGGAGTTCCGTTCTTGTCCCCCTTCTCACTTTGTACAATGCCCTCTTCCGTCCAATCTACCCAAGCGTCACTTAATGGAGGTGGAAATCCACCACCTGCTCCAAATACGGGCCATAGAACCGGTTCCCCCTCAACATTGGGGGACTGGATTCTACTCAATTTTTTTCCTGGTCCCCAAAGCATCGGGGGGTTACAGAGGCATATTAGATCTCAAGAGGCTGAACGAGTTTATCATCTATCATCAGTTCAAAATGGAGTCTCTCCGCTCAATTCTGGCGTCCATTCGGCCCTCGGACTGGATGACGTCTATCGATTTGAAAGAAGCGTACCTCCACGTGCCCATACGACTTTCACATCGTCGTTTTCTCCGCTTTGCCTACAACAACAGGCATTTCCAATACAGGGCCATGCCCTTCGGCCTCTCTTCTGCCCCCAGAACCTTTACGAAGCTCCTGGCAGCAGTGGCGGCCCACCTACGTCAAAAGCCGGTGCGGCTCCACTGCTACTTGGACGATATCCTGGTGCTCTCCCCCACTCCGATCCGGGCCTCCCGAGACCTGCAGATAGTGTCCCGCTGCCTTCGTCGACACGGCTTTTCCCTCAACATTTCAAAGAGCCAATTGCAGCCCACTACGCGGATCCTTCACCTAGGGACAGTAATAGATTCGGTGAAGGGCCAGGTGTTCTTGTCGGCAGATCGCTGCTCCAGTCTCCAGTCCTTGACATCTCAAGTCCTGTCCTCCCGGCGGGTAGCATTGTTTCCCCTGTCCCGCCTTCTCGGGAAAATGATATCCTGTCTGTTGGTCATTCCTTGGGCGAGGTTCCACTCCCGCCAGCTACAATGGTTCCTCCTTCCCTTTCAGAGGGCCAGACGGAGCAACTCTTCCACTCAGGTATCCCTTCCGCCAGAAGTCACACAGTCCCTCCACTGGTGGAATTCTCCGAGCCTGCTGCGCGGCTGTTACTTTCAAAACCTGCAGCGTCTTGTAGTAACAACGGACGCCAGCCTATCAGGTTGGGGAGATCACCTTCGCTCTCACATTGCCCAGGGCACCTGGTCACCAGAGGAGCGCCGCAAAGGGATCAACTGGCTGGAGCTGCGCGCGATCCGTCTCTCTCTCCTTCGGTTCCAGCAGATCGTGGCGGGGCATCATGTCTTAATACGCACGACAATATAACAGCAAAGGCACATGTGAACCGCCAAGGGGGAACACGCTCGGGACTGCTTATGGAAGAGGCGACACTGCTTCTGACCTGGGCAGAAGAGCATGTCCTGTCTCTTGCAGCAGAACACATTGCAAGGACCACGAACATCGAAGCGGACTGGCTCAGCAGGCAACATCTGGACCACGCCGAATGGCGTCTCCATCCGGACCTGTTCGCCGAACTTGTTCGCAGGTTCGGCATGCCTCTAGTCGACCTATTCGCCAGCCGTGAGAATACACACCTTCCCAGGTTCTTCACCAGGTACCCGTGTCCTCAAGCAGAAGGAGTCGACGCACTACATCTCCCTGGCCGACAGGCCTCCTCTACGCCTTCCCTCCCCTGCCTCTCCTTCCTCACCTGATTCGCAGGATAATAGCAGAAAGGGCTGACGTTATTCTGGTCGCACCCCACTGGCCTCGGAGGACCTGGTTTGTGAACTTGGTGGACCTGTTGGTGGCGCCACCGTGACGGATACCAGAGGACAGGATCACTCTCAGCCAGGGGGTCATACTGCACCCAGAGCCTCAGTGGCTGCAGTTGACCGCCTGGCGCTTGAGAGGATCCGACTGAGGAGACGCAATGTGCCCAGTAGCGCGATTCCCACTATTCAGGCATCCAGACGACCGTCTACTTGCCGGATTTACAATGCGACTTGGACTTCCTTCTGCTCCTGGTGTGCCAAGTCTCACCTGGACCCTACGTCTGCCTCCGTTCCTGAAGTTCTGGGATTCCTCCAGGATGGCCTCAATAAGCGCCTCGCTCCTAACACGCTTCGTCGACAAGTTGCCGCGCTGAGTACTGTTCTATCTGCTCCCGCAAATCTTCCTCTTTCGCAGGACCCGACGATTCATGCCTTCCTACGAGGAGCGGCCAACCTGCATCCACCAGTCATCCATTGCTACCCATCCTGCGACCTGACTTTAGTCCTGCAGGCCCTATTACATCCTCCATTCGAGCCTCTTACTTCCGTCAGTCTCCGATTCCTGACACTCAAGGTGGCCTTCCTGGTCGCAATTACTTCGGCTCGCCGTATATCCGAACTTGCGGCCTTGTCTGTGTGACGTGACCTCTGCGTTTTTCACACGAACCACGTCATGATGAGACTGGACCCCTCATTCCTGCCTAAGATAAACTCTTCCTTTCATCAGGCCCAGGAATTGATCCTCCCGGACTTCTGTCCGGAACCTCGACATCCCCTGGAAGCAGACTGGCACCTTCTGGATGTCCGCCGAGCCCTTCGCAGATATATTAAATGAACAGAGCACTTCCGCAAATCGGAGGTGCTCTTTGTTTCCTTTCTGCCTGCTACTATGGGCCGAAAGGTTTCTTCCACGACAATTGGGAGATGGATTAAGTCTTGCATCTCCAGGGCATATTCTTCTAGGAACAGACCGGTTCCGCCAAGGATCCTTCCTCACTCCACCAGAAGCGCCGCCACCACGGCTGCTTGGGCCACTAACGCGTCCGTTTCCGACATCTGCAGGGCGGCTACCTGGTCCTCCTTGAATCCCTTCATCAGGCACTACAAAGTGGATTCCTTCGCCTTGGCGGAGGCGTCCTTTGGTCGCCGTGTGCTCCAATCTGTGTGTAATTCTTCAGACGCCAGTCAGCAGCCAGCCCTCCCTGTCTAGACTTGCTTGGGTACATTCCGAAGCTTTGGATTCTCCAAGCAGCACATTGGAGAACGGACGTTGCTTACCTGAACGTCCCTTCTCGACGCGCTGCTGGAGAATCCAACCCACCCAGCCTGGCTGCTGTGGACTCTTCCCTGACGATCTACGGCCCCTTCCTTCGTGAACAAAACTGAGGCTCTGTCAAGCAAGTGGGCGTGTCTGAAGAAGAAATTTAAAGGAACACACTCAGTGTAGGCTACTCGACTATTGAACAACCCGAAGCTTTGGATTCTCCAGCAGCGCGTCGAGAAGGGACGTTCAGGTAAGCAACGTCCGTTTTAACACCATCTGATAGTAAAATTTCTCACAAGCTGTTCTCTTCTGCATACCATAAGCAATTTAGATTAAGGATGAGATGGAAACTACTCCCAAGTTTTCTCAGCTTTACAATTGAGTGTTGGTTTCTTACTACCTTGATAGTAAGAATACCTTGATAGGTATTGCTAACCATTTTTCCAGAAATAATTTTTAAAATTCTTGTTCATAACTTGCTTGTAACCAGAGGGAAATGCAGTTTTGAGCATGCAGAAATAGGTGCTGAATGTACCTAGAAAATACAGATACATTGGTGGTGGACAGGGAAAGTGACATGATAGCAAAATTCAGAATTGCAGAATTCAGAAGAATGGGTAAAGCCACCAGAAAAAAATAAATAAGAGAAAACACTAATTTGGCAGTTTCAAGCATCAAGTGTCTCCCTTAGAAAAAACAACAACTGTTTTCTTTCATTTGATGTGCAAAATGACTTTCATTGAAACTGAAAGGGACAGTTTAAAAATCTGATCTGTGTGAGTTAAGTAGACTTCAAACTATTCCTTAAATCATGGATTATCTTTATATCCTCATTGTATTTACAAGATTGCAATGCTTAGTTCTACCATTTCCTTCAGGTAGATTCTCTATCCAGAAAGTCTTCATGTTCTACCCTCTCTCTCTTGAACATCATTTTCTGATCTCTATTGGATTTTATTCTTATTTTATTCTTTGCTGTTCTAGAAAGGAACTAATTAATGAATTGAGATTCAAGTGACAAGTATTTTTAAAAGGTTCATTCAAATTGCTTGCTTTTACTGTGAGAGGAAAAGGAAATAAATCATCTTTTGCCTATTAACTTATCTTCTAAAAGTAATTAGATATTCTGGGTAAGCCTGAGCATCATGAAAGATAACAAACATCGATGGTTGATTCACGTTGTCAGTAACACTGTCATATAAGTCAAATCCACCATTATTTTTGGATGGTGGGGTAATCTGTCCTGGTCTGCCAATGCAATAATCTCCGGTAAGAACACGGGCAACATACACATATTTTCTGCCATTGTGGTCTGGAGTGGAATATGTGTCCTGCGCAGAATAGTTTGAGTTGATAGCAAAGTAGGTCCCATTACCAATCGCTGCAGCTGAAACCAAGAAAAAAAGGTTTTAAAACATTAAAAGATAGTGAAAAAAAAAGTGGAAAGCACCAATATTAGTATTTCGTCTTTGAGTGATGGATTATAAAGTAATCTAGCCAGGAATTAAACAAAAACAAAAACAAGCCACATTCTTCACTAAACCTTATAAACTGCCTCTAGGGAAGGGAAGGGAAGGGAAGAGAAGGGAAGGGGATGCTATTAGGCTGCTTTTTAAAGATCTTTATACATTTTTGAAATATAGTGCTTTATGTCATTCCGTTATATCTGCTTGAAATGATCTTACCATTCTTTCCAGCATAACTGCGGTTAAAGCCAGTCTGGTAAATTGGCACCAGTGTGGAACTAGGAGTCCCATGGAAAAGGATCTTCTCGTTATTTTCATGGCCATTTTGTGTGTCTATTTGCTTTTTCTTGACTTGATAGGCTTGCCAGAGGTAAGGATTCTGTACCCTTTCAATCTACAAAGATTGCAAATGTAAATTGTTATTATTCATTTACAAGTATCATTCTCTACCGTACAATATCTATATTCATCTCCCGTGAGTTTTATCATTCTCTCTTGGTGACTATGCTGAGATTAGAAATAAACAGTCTGAGAAAAAAGGTTGCAATGGAGAATTGGCAAGGAGAGTCTCTTACATGTTACTACAAAGGTCCCATTGTCTCCTGCATTGCCTTTATTCAAAAAGTGTGGGATCATATTTATTTTTATTATTTATGTATTAAAGTAACTGCTCATATCACTGCTGTACAGATAGTCCTCGAGTTACGAATATAGTGGAGTCTGCCCATTCTATTCGTACCTCAAGGATTAGTGGGAGTGAATCTTGTACCTTGAACGAGATCACTCCCTGCTTTCTCCCAGGCATTTGCTAATTTAATGTGTGGGCAAATGCGTGGTTTTTTTAAGCGCAAATAAGGTATCTCAGGGTGGGAAGGCCAAAGGGGGGGTAGTAATGGAACAGGCACCAGACTCACTTACCTTGCAAAGATCTGTCTCCTCTTTGCTGCGTTATTTTTTGCTTTGAGGTAGAGAAGAGTCAATGGAAGCTCCTGGGCACAAAAAGTGTTTGCGACATTTGTCTCCAACTCCTCCCTTCCCCCAACTCCTTTTTGCCCCCACCAGGACACTTTTTGCCCAGATGGAGAGCTGACGGAGAGCGGAAGCTTCATCTGCGTGCAATTCCGTCCATTTTCAAAAGCCTCAAAGGTGCCCATGGGGCATTTCAAAACTGAGTAAATCCTGCTGTTTTCAAAATGCCTATGGGGCATTTCAAAACCAAGCAAATCCCTCCATTTTCAAAGACCTCATAAGTGCCTATGGAGCATTTCAAAACCAAGCGAATCTGTTTTCAAAGGCCTCATAGGTGTTTATGGGGCATTTCAAAACTGAGCAAATCCCTCCATTTTCAAAGGTCTCATACTGTAGGTGCCTATGGAGCATTTCAAAACCAAGCAAAACCCTCTGCTTTCAAAGGTCTTATAGGTGCCTATGGGACATTTCATAACCAAGCAAATCTGTTTTCAAAGGCCTCATAGGTGTTTAAGGGGCATTTAAAAACCAAGCAAATCCCTCCGTTTTCAAAGGCCTCATAAGTGCCTATGGAGCATTTCAAAACCAAGCAAATCTGTTTTCAAAGGCCTTTTCTAAGGTCTCTTGGTTCCTATGGGGCATTTCAAAAGCCTCATATGTGTCTATGGGGAATTTCAAAACGGAGCAAATCACTCCATTTTCAAAGGCCTCATAGGTGACTTTGGAAGTTTGTAACTTGGGGCAAAGCTCACTTAACAAATGTTTTGCTTAGCAACATAAATTTTGGGCTCAATAGGTGCCTGTGGGGCATTTCAAAACAGAGCAAATCCCTCCGTTTTCGAAGGTCTTATAGGTGCCTATGGAATGATTCAAAATGGAGCAAATCCTTCCGTTTTCAAAGGCCTCATAGGTGCCTATGGGGCATTTCAAATAGAGAGAAACCTTCTGTTTTTAAAGGGCCCATTTGCACGCAGATGAAGCTTCCAGTCTCTATTTGGGTGGTGGTGGTGGAAAAGAGTTTGGGCAGGGGGGAGCAGGAGACAGGCACTTTTTAATGAAAATTTCTGGGGTTCATGATCTCGGGAGAGCTCAGGCACCCAGTTTCTGCAAAAGAGGATGGGTGCCTGAACTTGCGCGATATTATGGCACCCAGGAGCTTCCATCAACTCCCTTCTCCCTCAAAAGCAAGGAAACTGTGGCAGAGGGGAGACAGATCTTGTAAAGTGAGTCCAGCACCATAGAATGGGAGGGGGTAGCCGTAGTGGGGAGTGGGGGCAGGGGGAATAGGGGGAATGTTGCAGACCTCTGCAATTGTTTGTAAGGGCGCACAACTGCTGGGGTGCTGCAACATTCCTAATTTTGGGACTTGCTTGTAAACACTAGGGGGTGCTTATAACTTCGAACAGGTGCTAAATGAACACTTGTAACCCGGGGATTAGCTGTACTCTGTTAAAATTCACTGCAGGCAAAATACAGATAGTCCTCGACTTACAACAGTTCCTTTACTGACCATTCACTTAGTAACACTAAAGTTATGACTGCACTAAAAAAAGCGACTTATGACCATTTTTTACACTTAGAACAATTTCAGCATCTCCATGATCACAAGTTCAAAATTCAGATGCTTCGCAACTGATTCATATTTATGACGGTTCCAGTGTCCTGGGCTCATGTGATCAATTTTTGCGACCTTAGAAGCAAAGTGAATGGGGAAGCCAGATTCACTTAATAACCATGTTACTAATTTAACAACTGCAGTGATTCACTTAACAACTGTGGCAAGAAAGGTTGTAACATGGAGCAAAGCTCACTTAACAAATGTTTTGCTTAGCAACATAAATTTTGGGCTCAATTGTTGTCGTAAATTGAGGACTAGCTATAAATGCAATTTCTTTGATGGCTTATTTTGGATTATGGAAAGGCCAGCGACATCTTTGCTACCTTAACTGCTTAAGAACTTCAGAAAGTGCTCCTCATGAACGTTAGAGCAGCAAGATTCAGAAAATCATATTCCCTTTGGAATACTTTTACTATTGCTAAACTCAAAATGGGCCAAATGTATGCAAATCAAACCACTAGGTTTATTACACCCACCATTTGGAAGTACAGAAGATGAAATTACTAAGCCAGCAGCACCAGTATCAACGGTCAATATTGGTGTACTTTATGATCAGAAGACATTTGATGGTGGAGAAAGAATGTGTCAGCAAGGGCTGCTAAGCATTATGACCCAGTTCATAGGTAAGATGTAGCAGACCAAGAACCATGGAGGCCATGGAGGGGAGGTCAACAGTCTAATGCAACACAAACTCCAAACTAAGGAGGCCTGGTGGCGCAGTGGTTAAAGTGCAATGATGCAGGCTAACTCTGCCCACAGCCTGGGGTTCAATCCTGATGGGATCAAGGTTGACTCAGCCTTCCAAGGTTGGTAAAATGAGGACTCAGATTTTTGGGGGCAATATGCTGACATTGTAAATTCTTCAGAGTGCTATAAAGCACCATATAAATCTAAGTGTTATTGTTACTATTTGACCTTCAGATTGAAGGCTTTTAAGATTAAATCTATTTTTAGGTTGTAAAACTCTGAAGGAGCATGGACATTGCTCAGTGACATATTTCCTAGCTCTTTTCTCCTTCCTCTCTTTTACACTCCAGTGATATAGATATAGGGTGTATCTGAATATTCTCACTGTCAGGATATTACACATTATTCTACTTAATTCTTTTCCCATGCGAAGGTATTACCAACTCTTGAGCCAATCTTGCAGCCAATCACTGATGCTCAACATCACTCAAGAACTCAAAACAGAAACCCACTGGTGTTCTATGGGTTATAAAGTTGTGGAATGCAAAAGTGGCCCTTTTCAGCTGGCTGACTTTGGGCCAGTCACTCTCTCTCAGCCAAAACCCATCTTACAGGATTGTTGTTATGGGGAAAATAGGAGAAGCTCAGATCAAATGTCACCTTTTCAATTGTGACTTTAGGGCAGCCAATCCGGAATTTTTTTTCAACATCCTTATATTCTCCTGCTGTAGGCTGTAGTGGAACCAATTTGGCATGGCTTCCTTTCATATCTTCCCAATGTTCAGGAAGGCGTTCTAATAGTTTGCCTACAAAATAAACATTTTGTTAAAAGTAATGACAACCAGAAAATAGAACTGTGAATAAATTTGAAATCAATGGAATTCGCAAATATCTCCTCTTGGGCTAAACTAGTGGTAGGTTGCTACCAGTTCACCCACACCGGTAGTAGTGGCAGTGGGAGGCTCCGCCCAGATGTTATCAAATACACTCTGTGCATGTGAGCGAACCGGTATCAAAGGTAAGTGAAACCCACCATTGTGCTAAACATTACACTTATTGTTAAAATCTTCACAGTGGCTTTGCATCTCTGCACAGGATAACTTTTTTTCATCATAACTGTCCTGTCAGCACTCACAAACTAAGTAGCGTGAGTCTTAAGTGTTATTTCCAAACAACTATTTCCATCTTTTCATTTTGTTCACTCATAAATCAGATTTCTTTTGACTCTTTTCCTCCAATAACTGACCACTTTCCCTTTCTTTCTACTTATCGGAATACTTGGAAGTTTCTGTTCTGCTCAGTAGAGCAATTTACAAATTGCAAATGTTTTTAGAGTACTTCTTAGGCATCGTGTTTCAGGAGCAATTTCTAGGGTAAGAATTTTTTTTTTTTGTCACTTAAAAATACTGATCAATTAAGATAATTTATATTTTTGCAAACATTAACAGATTATTTTTCAGAAACTGGCTATCTTAGTAGACATGTTCAGTTTCAAAAGACATAGTTAATAGCCATCTACTCTCTGATAGAGGTGCTCTCAGCCACTGCTTCCTCTCCCCATTTTTAAATACTACAAATATAGCTAAAGTACTTACATTAAAATCCAAATACTTTCTCAGGAATAAAGATAATTCTAGAGTCTGGAAGACAAATCATCTTCCTGAGATGTGATGGCGTAGTGATTAGAATGCAGGACTGCGGGCTACTTCTGCTGACTGCCAACTGCCAGCAATTTGTCAGTTCAAATCTCACATAGGCTCAAGGTTGACTCAGCCTTTCATCCTTCCCAGGTCGGTTAATGAGGCAATATTCTGACTCTGTAAACCGCTTATAGAGGGCTGTAAAGCACTGTGAAGTGGTATAGAAGTCTAGGTGCTATTGCTATTTATTCTTATTCTTTTTACAAAAAAAAAGTTAGAAACCCTCAAATTCAGATGGAGAAGGAATGATATGAGCCAAGAAAGATGTTTCTAGATCTAGTGGAAGTAATGAGCATTGTTATCAACTTATTCATTGCTTCCCTCACTTTGGGGATAGGATTCCTGTAATTTAAAAAAAGTTCCATTTGATACATGCACATTCACCTGTCTTGTACCCTTGCCCTACCCCATTTGCACACTTTTTAAATCCTGGTGAAGAAATTTTTGAATTTTTTTCTGATCAAAACAGTAATCTAGCCACTAATCCATCCCCAATTATTTAAGATGTTCATTACCTTCATCCTTTCCAACACGTTTAATTTTCATATTTTTTCCTTGGCTATTTACAACACACATCTTGTTCAAGTCAGCTGTGTAGTTCCGTCCCTCAATCTGGACCTGAATGTGTTTTTTTTTGCTGATTTTAGCATCTTCTAAATCAAGGTTACTTAATGAATCAAAAGCTACAAAGACATTTCCATTTGCACAATACTGCCACTCAACCAAAACTTGAACAAGTTCTGCCTTGGATTTCTTTTCCTGGTCAGCTGTAAGTTTTTTTAAGAGGTTCTGAATTTCTGTGAAAGCAGTGAGGACATCCCGGGTGATACCAGATAACAAAATAAAAGGAGGAGACTCCATCTTGTTCATATGAATGACAATATGCAATCTTTTCTGGAGATCATTCAGTCTCTTGATTTCAGCATCCGCAAACATGTATATCAAGTCATCGACAATACATTTTTCTGTTTGTTCCTTGAAAACCAATTTCCTTAGCCAGGCTTCAGCCTCTTCCACTTTTTTCCTGTTTTCGCCACATAACTCAAATGATGATGTCTCAATCTTCTTCTCCAACACTGTAGAACTTTTCTTTTTAACAGGTGACTTCCCATCAATCAGACACCCTATAAGCAAAAGGGAAATTCTGTAAGTGCACACTCAACGGGAAAAAAGTGGAAAAGAACATTCATAGTAAAGGAACCCCACACTTTAAACTTCTCTTTAAACTTAGAAAACATAGATTCAGAAGTGGCCAATGCCTTACCTTCTTTATTTTTCAAAATGGTGAAAAAGGATTTTTGCATATGTGGCTGAAAGACAACAACTTTAACAAGTTTCAAGTATCTAGGCAACTCTTTTCCTGCAAAGTAAGCAACTGCATTGATAATTTCTTCAGCTGCTTCGTCAGGACTCCTTCTTCCCTGACCTGTATCAGATGCAACAGAAAACCCAATAAAATTTACTTATTGTTAGTACTTATTATAATGAGGGACTCAAAGCAAGGATGGACAACCCATATGGGACTATAATTCAGATATCAGACTACAATTCTCATCATCCCTAACTGTGGTCATTCAAGCTTGAATCAAGTATATGGAAGAATCTTACATCTGGGAGGCAACTGGTTCTTTACTAGTGAGTTGCTAATATTTGCTATATACTGTAGCATTACCCTCATATAACAAATCAACATGTGCATTTCTAAAATAGCCAATCAATCAGTCAAGCAGAATGCTGCCTACCTCCCTTATAGAATAGGTATGTACCATGAATTTACTTCTTGCCTTTCTTCCATCAATGGGATCAAGCTTAGCCTTTAGAGCAGGGGTCTCCAAACTCGGCAATTTTGAAACCTGTGGACTTCAACTTCCAGAATTCCTTAGACACCATTTCCTGATGAGGGATGCTCGCCCAAAGAACCCTCTCTCTATTTTCACACTTTGCCTTTGGAGAAGTTGATAAGGATCAGTCACTGGCAGTAGCCTCAGAAAAAGCCCCCCTCCATAGATCTACAGGAGTGGGCAGATCTTTTGTAGTCAGGATCTCAGTTTTAATGATTTTCAGGATGAAAGGCCAAGGACCTCGATGCAACATTCAATCATGCAGTGTTTGGATTCAAAATAAGTGGAGGCAATGGGCATCTGCTTGGGAAAAATGTTGAAATCTAGATTGCAATCCCCAATTTTATAAGTTTATAAATGTATAAGCCCTTTTATAAGTTCACTGTGACATTGCACAAACATATGCAAGCAGTGGAGATCAGATTGCAACATCTTGGCACAGACTATTTTGTTATTCTAACAAAATCTTCAAATTCAACAGATTTCACATTCAATATGGTGCCATCTTTACAAACTCTGCATCTGTGGGACGTTTTTCTTCTCTGAGAACTTCTCTGTTTTGGCATGTGTTTACCATGTTAGTTTTAGTCCTCTATTGTTTCTTAAATATGTTAATTGAATTACAGTATAGGATTTGTGCAGCTGTATTACTGTGCTGTCCACGTAAAGAATGAACCTGATTTTCAACAATTAAGCTTTTCAAATAAAGCTGTGTTATGCAGCATGATCCAGATCAATCTGTAATGACATGAAATGTTGACAACGCACTTCATGATGCTACCACATATCTAATACAAGTCACCCCTTTCTATCATAATGTATCATCATCATTTTCTCCTCTGGCCCCTTTGGTTTGCCTATGATGTGCTGAGTATGGGTTCAAAAGATCACAAGAGTAGGAGTAGGAAAATGAAGGCGATAACAAAGTCAAGTCACATCTGTTCCAAGTCAAGCTTGAACTCCCAAAGACTTCATGGACACCTTCATAAAGCCTTCTTAAGAGCAATACATGAAGAGCTTGCCATTGCATTCTTTTAGGATGTTATTTCAACTTCTAAGCATAATCTACAGCTCTGTTATTCCCCAAGAGCCTCTGATCAAACTCTACCTAACCACACCAGGGGCTGCTGTCTGCAAATGAACAGAGATCACGAAGGAGAAATTAAGAAGTCAATTTTAACAAAACAGAAGATCAGAATTGTCAACATGGTACCATGGTGGCACAGTGGTTAGAATCCAGTACTGCAAGCTACTTCTGCTGACTGCTGTCCAACTGCAGTTTGGCAGTTCAATTCTAACTGGCTTAAGGTTGACTCAGCCTTCCATCCTTCCTAAGTCGGTAAAATGAGGACCCAGGACCCAGGCAAAATACTGACTCTATAAACTGCTTAGGGAGGGCAGTAAAGCACTGTGAAGCGGTATGTAAATCTATGTGCTATTGCTATATGATGCTAGGTTAGAATGGCAAATCCAGCCATGGTAAAAGCACAAATGATTATCTGAGGAAAAAATACAAACCTGTTCCAAGTACAGGGAAGGCTACAGAGGCATACTGTTTTGCTTCACATTCATGAAGTACTTTGGAGACCTGAGTTTTGATGCTGGAGCAAGGAGCCAGGTGGATAATTTTTTTACAGGGTAGTTTGCCATTCTTTGTGGTTACAAATCCATTGTGAGGCTGCGAGGCTAAAAAAATAAAAATGATAACTTCTCCATGAACTGTCTTTAGCATACATTGTACTACAGTCATTGGAGGTACAGTATCTATAAATACATTTCTTAAGGGAAAAGCACCAACTATAAACTCTGACTGACAACAGCTCGCCCTTTGTTGCCTTCTGCAAAGACATTTTGGCACATTGCTGGAAAAATTGAATGTTCTTTTTAATGTCAAAATTGTAGACATATAGCCCTCTCACAAGCTCTTTGGCACATACAAAGAAAATAAGGAAAACTCTTTATGTTTTCCTCTCTTTTTCTCACTGATGGTCAAAGACATCGGAAGTGCCAGCTAGATAAGCAGTTTCTGACTCTTTCCAAAATCTGTTCCTTCATCTTCATAAATATTCTGGCATTCGGGTGGGAAGTTACCCTCAGAAGGTGAGGGAAGATATCTGGCATTTTGAAGATGGTGCCATCAGAATGCTTATTCTGACACCAACATCTCTTCCTTGTCATCTAATTCCAAGGAACCATAGGATCCTTTTAAATTTTACCTGCTTACCTGAGGTTTAGCCTGTTTGAGATGAAGCTGCAACTCTTTAAAAAGTTAGTTTGCAGTCTAGTACTATTTCTTGAGTGTTCCTCAGCTGGCTCTAGATTTACTGACAGTAGCAAGGCCACATTTGTAACCTTCTAGCTAGTATGTTATGTGCCATCTTTCCTAAACTAATATTTAAAAATAATCCACAACTTGATTATATCCTGTCTTTCTTGACTCAACAACATGCCCCATGAAAGGCAACTCTTGAAAAGTCTTTGGAAATTACAAATGATGCCAAACATAGCATCCACACTGGTAATTGGTACAAAATACAGGAATCATAAGTTTGATTGTAGGTCAAAAGATCAATTTCAGTGACTGGATGTTTGCCTGTCAGAAAGGAATACTAAAGATTAAAATTAAAATTCTTTGCTATTTATGATTGATTTCTAGGACTGTTGGTCCCTTAAATGAGCCCATCTAGTTGTTAGGATACTCTTTGGAAGATGTCCTTGCTGTCACATCCTCTTCCTTCTGGAACAGACTATAAGATGCACTTTTTTGTCTCCCAAAAGGGGGTGAAAATGTCTGTGCGTCTTATAGATCATTGCCAAAGCCCCACCCACCTGCCAACCATTTTTTGGCCTCCACGCACCATGTTTTTGGGCCTTTTTCAGGCCTTTTTTTTTTGGCCCATTGTCGAGAGTTTTTTCGGCCTGTTTTTGAGGCTTTTTTTGGACCATTTGGAGGTTTTTCCAGCCCATTTTGGGGACTTTTTCAACCCATTTTTTAGTGTTTTGGGGCCCATTTTTCAGTGTTTTTTGGCCCATTTTTGAGGCTTTTTTCAGCCCATTTTGGAGGATTTTTGACCCGTTTTGGAGGTTTTTTTTCAGCCTGTTTTTGAGGCTTTTTATGGCCCTTTTTTTTTGAGAAAAAAACGGGCCCAAAAAAGCCTCAAAAATAGGCTTAAAAAGCCTCAAAAACAAGTCAAAAAAGCTTCAAAAATGGCCCCCAAAAGCCTCAAAAATGGGCCCAAAAAAGCTTCGAAAATGGTCAGAAAAAAGCCTCAAAAATGGGCCGAAAAAAGGCTGTTGTTTTGTTGTTTTTCTCTTCTAAATTTAGGTCTTATAGTCAGATGCGTCTTATAGTCTGAAAAATACAGTATTCTTTTTTTTTTTACACTGTAGTACAGTATAGTACTGTTTGTTTGTAAGCACTTTGGGAACTGCTCTGCTTCTTTTTAAGTACTGTACTATACTTTGCAAACTACAGTATTGTGTTTGTAAATATCAGGTAATGCCCAGGTTACAGCGCCCACTTGTGTTTAAGAACAAGTCCCAAACTACAAATCTTGCAGCACAATGACAGTTGTTCAATCCTGCCAGGCAAGGCCTGTGCGTGCCAAAATGGAGCTGCAGAGGGGTGGGCGCAGCTGAGAGGCTGGAGAGGAGACAGCTTGCTAAATCTTTGCACAGTAAGTGACCTGGTGCAACAGGTTGGATGGGGTGAAATCACCTGTGGGGAGCATGAGGTATTTCAGTGGGTTGGGGAGGCTTTGGGTGGTCTTAAGCAGATGCCCTGTTCCATCACTAGGCCTTCCCCACCTTGAAATACCTCATGTGCACTTAACAAACCATGCATTCGATTAGTGAATGCGTGGGCGAAAGGAGGGAGTGATTCTGTTCAAGGTATGAGATTCACTCGCATGACTCCTCGTGTTACAAATGGAATGGGCAGGCTCCATTCCATTCGTAATTCAAGGACTACCTGTACAGTTCTGTGCAAAGATAAAGTTTGTTTGCACCTGCTTTGAAACTGCTTGTAGAAATGCTAGCCAGCATCTACATCAAGCATTCTATAATGTTATGTGCTATATCTCTTCTCTAAACTTCTCTTTTTCAAATTTGCAAGCTATTTATGAGTTTTTGGATTTTTCCTGGAGATGCTTGGCTGATCAGGACAGTGTTTTTTAAAAAATGTTTAATATAAATTGCCTCCAGAAGTTGTGGGTGCCCCATCACTGGAAGCTTTTAAGAAGAGACTGGATAGGCATTTAACAGGAATACTCTTGTGAGAGCAGAGGGTTGGACTAAATGACCTCAAGATCCCTCCCATCTCTGTTACTATTGCAGAACTCTACTAAGCGAAGAGTTCTGTAAATCTCCCTCCCTCATCTCCCTCAGTGACTGGCTAGAGACTCTTAAATTACCAGTAATTAGTGGCAGGTTTTGTTTTTTTAAAAAACAACTGCTTTAAAAAAAAGTTCTGTAACTTACCACCCCACCCCACCCTCTAGGCAGCTGTCTGAAGACGCTTGAGCTGATCAGTAGCAAATGAGGTTTTTTTTAAACCGCAAACACAGAGCTCTGCAAGCCTGCTTGGAGGCAATTTAGTTTTGCCCCTTGTACCAGAAACAGCTGATCAGTGGAGGCGGAACCAGCTGATTGGTGGCCAGGTGGGAAGTAAGTCAGATCTTCATTCATTTAACGAGCCATTTGATTCAATTAATGAATTTGATTTTAAAAATTTGTAAAATTGGATTTGATTGATTTGATGAATTTTTTGACTTACGAACCTAATGGGCAGGCTCCATTAGGTTTGTACCTCAAGGACTACTTGTATTGACAAATGTATTCAGAACCATGATTGAACAATTTAGAAAATACCATGCAAACTATATTTGGCAATTGAAATTCCCTAAATCCTCCATTACCTAACTAAATGGAACCTCTTGTTGCACCTTACCAAGTCTTGCACATTCTGCTTCAATTTCAGGTCCAGCAGCTTCCAAAATTGCTTTGGAGACACCTGTAAAGAAATGAAAAAAGGGGGAGGAATATGTAGGAATGTAAATAATGAACTTAAAACATAACCTTGCTTGCTTGTAAACATTTCATAGTAAGAAAATTGCTAAGAATTTGTGAGATGGGGATTGAGTTAGATACTGCATTAATATATCCAACAGAATCGAGCCACAATACTCTGAAATACTATGTCTTAGTTACAAAGACATAGTTTGGTTACAAAGAAATAGTTTAAATTCTTCAGTTATTTCAACAAATCTTTATTTCACCCTCACATTCATTCACACACGTGCAAACAGACTTTTCCATATCCAAATAGCTTTTTGTCTCGCCAAGAATGAGCATTTAACTTATTAGGATGTTCAGAAGATGTTCATTTGAAATTCAGTACCCAATTTGGATGTAAACTTTTCATTGGTCACATTCACAATAACATCTGTGTTTTCCATGACAATATTTCCTGTCACTGATTGGAAGGTAATGGATCCAATCTGCATTTCATTAGTCCCTGAAGCTGAGGTAGAAAGGGATCCAAAGGAACCTGTGACTGAGAAAAGAAACATTATGATTGAGTTATAGCACTGATATCCATGGGCTGAGCACTATCCTCCTATTCTTTGTACAAGATATAAATACCTATTTCAAGATACATTTTAAAAAACTTCAATTTTTTATTCTGTATCCAAGGAAAATAAGGTCTGTGCATCTGGGAAATTCTACTCTTAAACGTGGCATCTTGAACATCTAAGATGCTACTGAACTTTGCCAATTTTTCCATGACCACCAAAGGGTGAAATTAGAAGATCTATGACAGGGGTGTCAAACTCAATTTCATTGAGGGCTGCATCAGGGTTCTGTTTGACCTCGGAGGGCCGGGGTGGGCGGAGCATGGGATGTGGCCATGGTGGGCGTGACATGAAACTCATGTTGGGGGCACCTGTGGTGGCCAAATGCTAAGGCAGTGTTGGGGGCACCTGTTGCCAAGTGCTAAAGTCTTCCCTGAGACCCTCCCTCACTCTCATTCTAATCTTCCTTCCTTCCTTCCTCCTCTTTTTCTTTCCCTCTTCAATCTCTTTTCTTCTTCCTTCCCCTCTTTCCTTCCTTGCTCTCTTCCCATCTTCCCTCTTTTTTCTGTCTTTCTTCTTTCTCTTTCTCGTTCTCTTTCCCTTTCTCCTTTCCTTTCCCTTCTTGGATGCTCAAATTCAAAAAGGGAAACATTTCCTCTTTTGTTTTGTTATTAGTTTATTTTGATAGCCCTCTGCCAGTGAAAAAGCGCGGCCCACCTGAGCTCCATTTCCACTAGCAGAGGCACCACGGAGCAGTCCTTTGCTGTTTCCAGGCCGGCCCCATGGGCCAGATCTAAGCACCCTGCGGGCCAGATTTGGCCGCCGGGCCTTGAGTTTCACACCCCTGATCTATGATCAAGATCTAGCAAATGTCCCGAAAATTTTAATAGAGGTCCCCCAAAAGTGCCACTGAAACTGCATATGCCACACTGGAACAGTTCTTAGCCCAGTGAGGAAGAAAAGGAGAAAAAAATGGTTCATTCATATGCTGAAATAACATTAACAGGTAAACATTATAATCAAGGATTTGCTGAACAAGTCATTCTACTCTAGTTTGTGCATCGTAAATTTGATCTAGTGGTTAAGGCACCAGACTACAAAGTGGGAGACTGTGAGTTCAAGTTCCACTTTAGGCATAAAAGCCAGCTGGGTGATTTTGAGTCACTCACTCAAGAAAAGAAGAAGAGAAGTTCATCTCCTTCAGTTATTTGTAAACATAATAAAGGCAGGATACAAACAAATAAATAAATCATACTAAGCTACAATTCACAAACAAAATTAGCTGTATTTGTACACTGCATTAACTACCAAAACCAAACATATCATGCTATTGCTTCGCATATGTGGTCATAGGCATTCTGAAATAAAGTCTAAAACAGAGATTCCCCCAACTTTTCCGGCTTTGCCAACTGACGGAAGGGGGAAGGGAGAAGAAATGATTACATGTGAGCGGCAGGGTGAGGACACACGCTCACCCGCCACTTCCACAGCCCGATTAGAAACAGGTCCATCCAACTGAGCCCACCCATTACCTGCCATTTCTTCATTGCTCGCTGGCTCAGCCTTGAGAATATCAGCAATCTCAGATCGAAAAACCTTTGTAAATGCCTAGGGGGCAAAGTTATCCACATGTTTCCAAAACAATGCAAAGAAGGAACAATAACACCACGGAACAATTTCAATAATGGCACATGTCAATAATGGCACTGAGGGTAGTGAACTTGCAAATTTGCGTGTCCTGAGGGACAGTGTCATTGGATGCCCCTGGATACAATGAGTGTTTCTACTAAAAATCCAACATCTTCAATAAAATATAACAGCTGCCAGAATAGGGGGAATCCAGTAAGCTGTTAACTCTATGTTTTTATTAAAATTTACTAACATTATGGCAAAATTGGTACACACACACAAAACCATGAGGCTCTGGATAAAACTGGTTGATCTGACTGTCCTGAAAGACATCACTGATGTTCATCTTTGAGAAGAAGAGATGACTGAATGGAAGATACTGCCAAATACGATGAGAGTCATATGTGCACTATTGCATAAGTTTAATGGGATAAACCACATCTGGCTGGATTTGAACATACTACGTCACAAACCCTAACAAAACAAAGCATTAAGTTTGGTAAGAGAACCAGTTTGGTGTGATGGCTAGAAACGAGGAAACCATGAATTATTTGTAAAAGTAGTAAAGTTGGAACAAAAACAAACAAACGAATTTAACCAAAAACAAGCCTATCACACTATAGCTTTGAAAGATAGGTGGACCACCTTTGAATGTATCTGGGGAAGTAGATGCCCATCCAACAGTCCAGCTTTGCTGCTGCTGTTGTTTTTCTAATAATTAATTGGAAACTTACAATTATTTTTGCAAATTAAACTGTCAAGTTTCTTAAAAACAAACTGCAGTTTCTTATTTGGGGAAAATAACATTACCTTTATATTCTCTTTATCTTTTGGGTGTAGGAGAACATGAACTTTCTGAAGGAACTTGAAATTCTTCTTTCTACTGAACGTAAGTATTTCCTTAAACATACATTTGGCCACCTCATAATTTGGAAAATTAAAACCTCCAGTCCCAATGGCTGGGAATGAGATAGACTTTAATGACAACATTTCGGCCCTCTCCAGACAATTTCTCATGATATTTTTAAGTTTCTGTAAAATATAAAGCAATATTTCACAATTATGCTTTAAAAGAACCAATATTAACACAAGACTTAATTTAGAAGCCTGAATAGACAAGAAGTATGTACAGATCAACCTCATTCACTCATAAAGACAGGGATATGAAAAATATGAAGAGCTACATTCAACTACATCAACTCAGTTAATTCAATTGTATCAAAACTATAGCTCTGGTATTGAAGAATGGCTTATAAAGAAACATCTCTTTTTAAAAAATAAAAAGACATAATGTATATTATATCAGCCCATCAACAGATAAGCCAACCCTCAAATTAAAAAAAAACGTACGATGGAAAATATGCCACCCATGGATAACCTGTTCCAAATTTGTCATGATATTTTAGTTAAAAATTTAAGGGTCAGCTCATATATAGATGGGCTTAATTCACAAATATATACAGGTAATTTAAAAACTATGATCATATATCCTTGAATCTGCAGATCAGCCAAACTTAGTTTATCTTCAAGTACATAAAGTACTTGGGGATAAGATGGACAATTTAACATACATGCTTTCTACCTTTAGTACAAACTGACACACAAAAACTGATGTTAAAACCAAAACCGTATAGCAGAGCCATTGAGAATGCCCAGGAAAGTATTGGCAAAGTGCAAGAAACTGCCTTGAATATGCATAAGGAGCATAAAATGAAATATCAGTTCCCATTATTCTTTAACCTGGATTGTTAATCTCAATCCTTCTTTTTGACTCATGAACATTAGATTACATGACAATTAAAGCAAACAAGGAAGCAAAATGAAGCAGTACCTTGATTTCATTCCCTTTTCCTGCATCCCACTGTGGAACTATGACGTGGAACAAGAAAACACAGGGAAGGTTATGCCCGTATGTTGGAATTAGACAATTGCCTTGGGCTCCTTGATCTTGGACCATTTGATGGAACTCAAGTTGAAGCTCAACTCCAGCCTTCTGCAACACAGCTTTTGAAAGTGCACCTACACCAAGCTTTAGATCTTCACCAATAGTGCTTACGATAACATCCGTCTGGAACCAAAGCCACGTTAAAATTACTTCCAAGATGATTTTATGTATTACAAGATTAAGGTAACACAGGAAAAAATAGTCCCTAAACAAATAAGACATCTTTGATTCACAGGGGGCTCCAGCAGGGAATGGGAATGGTATGAGAAAAGGGTTCCTAATTCCTTGCAACTCTGATCTCTGTGACTCATATCATAATGAATTGGTTCTGATTATTAATTCAAGAGATTGGACGAGTGGCAGAGAAATCACTAGTACTTCCTTCCTTTATCAAGGTTTAAGCATGCCTTTTCCATTAACAGAATCCACAAAATACAGCATGAAAATCCAGTCCATATCCTTTCCCTAGATATGAAAAGTAGAATTTCCTATTACTCAAGCAGCACATCCCTGGTTCAGTTTTCTCTGCAAAGGCAACAGCCTTTAAAATTAGTCAAAACTAAAAGACTATTCCAGTCTTGTCCAAGATGTACATCCAATTCTAATCTAATCCAACAAATCCAACTGGGAGTTGGAGAAGACGGTGTTCAGAATCAGATGCCGATTTTGTTTTAGAGTTCTCCTTCAATGTGAAAGAACAGCATTTTAGAAGCATAATAATAAATGGGTCTAATAAAATATGTTCTAGCTGCATTGAAAATAATTTAAGTTTCTCTGCTAATATAAATGCTTACCGTAGCATCTTCGATTCCTTTTTCTTCTACAATAAGTTTTAGACCTTCATCAGAAGTCACTACAAGATCTTTACTCTCCAAAAGTTGACCGAATGATGGAGAAGGCAGTGGTGTACGCTGGGGTGGTCCACTTTTAAACACTTTGTGTAAAGCATCAGAAAAAGCCTGAACTGTTTGGGGTGTCGTATCTACCAGGCAAATCTGTTTCAGGCTGCCATTCTCAGAAGATTCTTCTAAGGTTTCCTTAATGGCTGTTAAAATGGAATGAGTGCACTCTTTTATTGGGAATCCAAAAATCCCAGAGCTTATGGCAGGAATAGCTATGGAGCGATGACCGGATTTTTCTGCCAGTTTTAAGCTTTCCCTTACAGCTTTCTTTAATAGTTGTATACAGTTTTCTTTCGTGGCACTGGTCCTCCTTGGCCCAACAGCATGAATCACCTGTTTACACGGCAAGTTCCAAGCTCCTGTGATTACTGCGCACCCAGGCTTCAGATCTCCATGTTTCTTTATGAGATCATCACATTCACCTTGTAAGCGTGGGCCAGCCGCTTTTAGCAAAGCATAGGCAAGGCCACCACTGTGCTTCAGTGTTTCATTTGATGCATTGACTACAACATCAGCTTGATAATTGGTCAGATCTCCCATACAGGCCTCTATCACCACGCCATTTTTTAAGTTTACCTTGGTTTGAAGGTGTTCTACATTTTCCACAAAACCTCCGTTTTTCTCATCATCTCTTTGCAATCTGATCAAACAGCTGAATTCCGTTTTTGCTAGGTTAACATAGTAATGTTCTTGGTTTTTGAAAAAGTCTTTCACTCCAGGTTTATCAAACACCACATTCGCAGAGTACAGCGAAGACAGCATTTGTTCCACCATCACTGCTGCCTCTGTCACTACTACTTTGGGTCCACTCAGGACAATGTTCTTCTGTTTTGGCAGGACTCCAAAATTAATTTTCAAGCCCTTCTTGCTTAAATCACACCAAACCTTCCACTTTTCTTCCTCTATAAACTGCACCATAGCCACTGACTTGGCAGGAATTACTGTGTGCATGTGGGTGTTTCTTTCAACAAAATCAGAAATTTGCTGGTAGACATCTGCTACGACATTTGTATAACCAGCAACAATAATTTCAGTGTCTCCATCGAAATTAACCCAGTCCTCAATTATTACACTTTTTTCAACAGAATTGTTTAGCTTCTGCAGATGCTTAATTAATTCTTTCCATTGCTTTCTGTGGATGAGTTCCTGGTCCTTCAATATAATGCGTTCATGAGTCAAGCATTTCTTTATTTGTTCCTCTGCTTTTAAGAGGCCTTCAGGACAATATCCTACCAATGCTATAGAATCATGTGTAAGTTCATAGGCAGCATTAATTTTATTGGCCCTAAACAGGCTCCCTGACATCTTGTCAGAATCTACACATTGCAGGAATTGAAAAATAGAAGGATGAATCTTGACATTTTTCTCCCCTATCCTGACCATCTTCTCTAGTAAGTCACTTTTCATTTTGTAGACCTCTGTAGCTATTCCATTCAGTTGCAACTGCTTTGCTGTAGCATCGTAACACCATTTTTGCCCAGTGATTTCTTCATAGATATTCTCTTCTAGCAAGATCTGCTGCAAAACTTTATACTTCACTGGGGAAATTGACAACGTTTGCTGTAATGTTTGCCCAGCTATTTCAGCATCCTTGGTCAAACGTTCTATATATTCCCTCAACTCTTTTTCCACACTATCCACAGTCAATACAAAACCAGCTAGAGTAACGCAATTTTTTGAGTCATCTGGCACAGCCAACACATTTTTCAGCAAATTGTTTTTAATGGTCTCCCATTTTTCTGGAATGATTTTGCATTTAACTGTCCTGAATTTTGATAGGATACATGCAAATTCCACAGAAACTTTATCTTTCCAAGACCTAACCAATTCTTTTATGGTTGTTCCCTGTTTAGCTAAGGTAGCTGAGGGAGACAGTACGACTTTTGGTTGCTCACAAGTTGCCAGGGGCCATATTAATTCACAGAAGTAATTGGCCATTTCTTTCTCTACTTCTTGAATTAATTTATACTTTCCTTGTAGGAACTGCCATATATAAGGATCTAAAGGGACACTGATAGATTCTGGCATCTTGATTTGTGGCTTCTTCTTTCCATACAAAACAGTTTCCAATGAACTGTAGAATGGATAAACCAGGACTGACTGGCCATTTAATGAGTGCTGCTTTTTCAATGCTGTCAGGGCAGCTATGAACAAACATAAATAGAATATACTAAGAACTTGTATCAGAAGTTGAAATAAAAGCAGATACAATTCAATTTCCATGCAGTGAATTGTCAAGCCATGTACAGTACAAAACAAAGACAATTTTTGAATGTCCTGGAACACAGGCGGCCCGGAGCAGGGGGAGGGGGGAAAGAGGGGATGATTTTGTGGGAGAGGCAAGCGCAGGTGCGAGTGGCGCTGTGAGCTCCCACGACAAGGCAAGTGTTAGTCAGGCTGCGGGCACCCGCAACAAGGATAGCATGAGTGGGTCCAGGGTGCCTGTGATAAGGATAGCGTGAGTGGGTCTGTGGGCGCCTGTGACGAGAATACCACAACTGGGGCTGTGGGCACTCGCAATGAGGCTCGCACAAGTGAGGACGTAGGCAGGCACCCAGGCTGAGTTGTGCAAGTGGAGCTCTGCGTGCACCAGCTGGCCACTCATGTGGCCTAGTGGCAATTTCCCCATTGGCCGGTAGTGGGCCGCAGCCGACAACTTGGGGACACCTGAATTAAGTCACAAGTATTCCTCATATTTCATTCACATCATACATGTTTAATTTATTCTCTGATCAAAACATAACCATTTATTATTATTAATTAAATGTATTATGGTTGCTACTCTGGGCAATTTACAAAATCCAAATACAGAATTTAAAAAGATAAAAAAAAAAGCAAAAATTGACAGTCCAGACTTACTAATAACCATCACAATAAAACATGATGCGGCTCCACAAAGATACTAACCTGGATCTGTTAATATTCATACTTATTTCCATCATGTATCACTCAAACTCACTACTTTCACATAATACTCTTATATCTTTCAGCAGACAACTTTCAACTCCATTTCTGCAGTCAATGTTCCATAATTCAACCCCAATTCTTTACTCTGCACACCACATTCGTGGAGCAAAGCAGAGATCAAAAATGCACATTGCCTGTCTCACAAGCTCCAATCTTTGTCCTGTGGTGTAATACAGGTAATCCTCGAGTTACGAATGCAATAGAACCTGCCAAGGTGCCTTCCAACTGTTATTTCGCTTTGTATTTTCTTACCTAAATAATTGAGCTAGGGTTCCCTCACACACTTTAATAAGCATATTGCTTAAAAATGTCTGATATGGAATTATGTTTTTAGTTATTTTACTACACAATTTTCAAATACATTATAATTAAATAGGCCACTAAATGATATATTACATTTACCCTTATATTGTACAGGTAATCCTCGAGTTACGAATGTCATAGAGCCTGTCAATTACCTTCATAACTCGAGGATTCCTCTGATTGAATCATGTTAAATGAACATGATCATTCCCTGCTTTCCCCAATGCATTTGTTAATTGAGTGTGCAGGTCATTAAATGCACATGAGTAATCTCAGAATGGGGAAGAGCATGCGGGGCCTAGTGCTGGAGCAGGCCATCCAAGGCTTCCCCCAATCTACTGAGATACCTCATGCTCCCCTGGGGTTCCCACAATTGCTTCCTCCCCCCCATCCTGCCCCGCCAGGTCTCCACAGACTGGGCATGCTTTGCTAGCGTCCCAGATTCCACTTACTCCTCTCCACCCCATTTCCCATGGATCACTTATTTTTTGAAGCTCTCCAGAGCTCCAGAAGTGACTGATCCAGTGGCAGAGAAGCCAAAGTCTTTTATTCAGATGATGGCAAAGCTGCAAGAACGTGAAATCTAAGGAAAACATTTTTGCCAGCTTCTGAGTAAAAAGACTTGGGGGCATGTGGCCGGTAGGCCTCTGGTAGTAGAAAAGGCCTGGGCAGGGCCACAGCAGCCTCCTGCTTCAGGACAGCTTCAGGGATTGAGGCAGCAGCAGTAACCAATCAATGAGGAGTTTGCTTCCTTCGTCTCATTGGGCTGAACTTTGTCTCATCGGGCTGAACTGCAAGCCCCTTGTTGATTGGCTGCCACGCCCCAATCCCTGAAGCTGCTCATTCGAACTAACCAGTCAGTAGCAGGGAGGAGGCTGCTTGACATTGGCCAGACTGGGCCCAAAGCCTGAAGGCCCTCATGGAAGGCCTGCACCCCCTCATGGAAGAGAAGCTGGTCTTTTATTCAGATGGGGAAAGCTGCTTTCCTGACATCTCACGTTCTTACAGCTTTACAGGCTTCTGAATAAAAGACTGTGGCTTTTAATCAAAGATGATTAATAATAATCAAATAATAATCAAAGATGATTAATAATAATCAAATAATAATCAAAGATGATTAGGGGACTGGAGGCTAAAACATATGAAGAACGGTTCCAGGAACTGGGTATGTCTAGTTTAATGAAGAGAAGGACTAGAGGAGACATGATAGCAGTGTTCCAGTATCTCAGAGGCTGCCACAAAGAAGAGGGAGTCAAGCTATTCTCCAAAGCACCTGAGGGTAGAACAAGAAGCAATGGGTGGAAACTAATTCAAAGAGAGAAGCAACCTAGAACTAAGGAGAAATTTCCTGACAGTTAGAACAATTAATAAGTGGAACAACTTGCCTCCACAACTCCAGTTGTGAAGTTTTAAAGAAGATGTTGGATAACCATTTGTCTGAAGTGGTGTAGGGTTTCCTGCCTGGGCAGGGGGCTTGACTAGAAGACCTCCAAGGTCCCTTCCAACTCTGTTATTCTATTCTATTCTATTCTATTCTATTCTATTCTATTCTATTCTATTCTATTCTATTCTATTCTATTCTATTATTCTATTCTCTGCCATGTGGGTCAGCCACTTCTGGAGCGTTTCGAAAAGTAACTACATTTACGTATGAGGGCCCCTGCGGAGGGCCAAATGGAGCCTCTGAGAGCCGAATCCGGCCCATGGAGGCTCCATTTCAGCTTGTAAAAGGCCGGGGGAGGCCTCTGGATGCCCGAACGTGGCTTCTGGAGGGTGGACCCTCTGTCGTTGTTCTTAAGCGTGAACAACTGCCATGGTGCTGCAAGATTTGTAATTTCAGCGTTCAGAAACGCTAGAGGGCACTGATCATGTACTTTGAATGTTCACTAAGGGAACGTTCATAATCCGGGGATTACCTGTAATCAATTTTGGGCTGCTGCTGCTGTGTCTTGTCTGTTAATTCGGCCATTTGAAAGTCTATTAATAGGTACACATCAAGCCCAATGCTGTTATGTGTCCAAACTTCCTACATTAGTTTTTTATTTCTAGCCAAGCAGTAGCAAATTCTTTTTGTGTAAAAATAGAACAATTACCTTGAGAGTCACCAAATGTAACCAGAGCTGAATCTTCTGTGGGTAACATCTGAATATCAGTCACCTGTCCTCCTCCGTGTTTTGGACTTTCAAAGTAGAGAGTTAGGAATTCTCTGGATGCTGCAGCTGGGATGTTCTCCACTTTGATTACATGAGTCAATTCAAGAAGTCTGGCTGTAAGTCCATACTCCCGGAATCTGTAGTTCGTGGAACATTGCTTGATAAAATTTGCAGCTGCTAAAAACAGAAATCAGAAGCTCTTAAATATGTACTTCCCATTTCTGTGCACATATACAAACACAGAGAATTTAAAGTTTCAATTACAAGTTGTCCTCAACTTACAAACACAGCTGAGCCCAACATCTCTGTTGCTGAGACAGTTGTGAAGTGAATTTTGCCCCATGTTACCATCTTTCTTGCAACAGTTGTTAAGAGAATCACTGCAGTTGTTAGTAACACGATGGTTAAGTTGAAACGCTTCCCCATTGAGGTTGCTTGTCAGAAGATTGCAAAAGGTGATCACATGGGACACTGCAACCATCAGAAATATGAGTCAATAGCCAAACATTTGAATTTTGACCACATGGCCAGGGGGATGCTGCAATGGTCATAAGCGTGAAAATCAGTCATAAGTCACTTTGCAGTGCCGTTGTAACTTCAAACATCACTAAATGGACTGCTGTAAGTCAAGGACTACCTGTACGATGTTGCAACAGATCAATGTTGTCTGTATGTTTTCATAAACCCTGCCAATCTCCAAAAGTTAAGCAAATATCAGGCTGTTATTTGGATAGGATACTTCCAGGGAATACCTCGAGTTGAAAGTTAAACTGGGAATGGAAAAAAACATCCTGTAAAAAAGTAAACGTAATCCACTTCCATACGGTTGTCAAGAATAGTACATGAAGGTATCCATGTGGTCACCAAGAGTTGAGTTTGCAGGTGGCTCCCAGCATTGATAATATCTGGGAAGACACAACTCAAACCAACAGCCTAGATGTGTCCCTTTCATCAGGTATTTCATAGCACATTAAAAGCAGCCTTCATGCTTAGATCAGGAGCTTTTGTATGGAACTGAATGCTCTTTTGAGAAAAAGGGTGGAGAGATTAATTGAATAAATTAGCAGATAGTATTGGTAGTCCTCAACATACCACCATTATAAAGCCTGCCCATTACAGTTGTAAGTCATGAACAATCCAATTTTACAATCCATTTTTTATGGTCATTAAGAGGATCATCATGATTTGTCAAGTGATTGCTGCAGTCATTAAGCAAACCCATTGTTCAGGGGTGAAATCCAGCAGGTTCTGACAGGTTCTGGAGAACCAGTAGCGGAAATTTTGAGTAGTTCGGAGAACTGGCAAATACCACCTCTGGCTGGCCCCAGGGTGGGGTGGGAATGGAGATTTTGCAATATCCTTCCCCTGCCACAACTACCAAGCCACACCACGCCCAAGCCACACCCACAGAACTGGTAGTAAAAAATTTGGATTTCACTACTGCCATTGTTTACTATGAAGCATTGTTGCAGAAAATCGAAACATAAAGGCTGATTTTCAGCAAAAAATGTCATGGATTGCAGTCAAGTCCCCATGTGATACTGCAATGCAGGCCAGTTGCCCAAAATACAGTCATGTGACTACTGGGGGGCCTTGGCGGTCAAAATTTTGACACTAGGTTATAGACTGAGGACTACCTATACAGTGGAACTGGAAAACAGTAGTGCTGAATAGTATCTGCCTAATTATGGATGTCTTTTAAAAGAGGGAGGAAGAGCATCTGCCATCAATTCTTCTCCTTTAGAATCAGAATGCTGAATCAGCTAGGTCAGGAGTGTCAAACTCCATTTCATTGAGGGCCATATCAGGCTTGTGTTTGACCTTGGGGGGGAGCAGGATGCACGTGGCCAGGGGGCATGGCCAGTTGATGTCCCTTGTGTTGGTGGTGCCTGTGGCAGCCCGAGAGCTCTGCCAGTGAAAACAGAGTTGGAAGTGCCACCCACTGATTCCATAGGAATCAGAATTCTGATCAACACTCTCACAGATTTGTGGGGTTCAAACTCTTGTGACCCCCACGTGATTATGGGTGACAGGAACTGCAGTCCAATATATCAGAAACACACTTGAGTAGGAAAGCATATTGTATACCATAGGATTCTTAAATATTAAATATCTGAGCAATGAGCTTAAAGATCTTACCAGTGCTTTGCTGAAAGGTTACTACTGCAGCCTTCTTCTCATTTATCTGTTCAATATGGAAGGTACTATCCCCTGAAAGAGCACTGATGTTATCTACCAGTAGCGTTAATGTGTCCAGGTGAATATTTTCTTCAACATTTTCAAGAATTACTTGTGAAGATTTTTGAGGATAGTCAAGAATATCCTTTTCAGCATGTGGAGCTTCCCCAGCTGGCCCACCTTTTAGGGTAACATTCTTTGTTTGGTAGTCTTGTTGCACTTCTAATTTCAAAAAGGAAAAAAAATAAAAAGAAGATTCAGCTGCACTGGGTTGGCTTATATTTTTAAGTTACTTAAATATATCAGGGAGCGAGTTGAGCCTGTGAGTTCTAGCTATCCCTTAGGCATAAAACCTCACTGGGTGACTTTGGGCCAATTCCTCTTTCCCAGCCCAACCCACCACACAGAATTGCTGTTCTGGGGAAAAAAATAAGGGGCAGGAGAATTAGGTACGTTTGCTGTCCTGAATTATATCTAAAAAGGCAGCATTAAAATTAATAATATCACACTATTTTAAAATTGTATTCACTATACTGAAGTTACATTTGTTTTTTTATTTTAAAATGCCAGGGTATTCTTTTTCAAACATATTTATTATTTTTAATTATCATTCTCCTGGTTTCTCTTTAAGATAATTCAGATTCAGTACTGATGTAGGAGACATGAACTCAATTCTACCCACAGTGATTCCCCAAAGTAAATGCTGAATTTGTTGAATGTCCTTTAAAGCAACCGAAGCCAGTGGCTGCACACACATTTTGAACTAGAAAAAATTCTATAGGTGGACTATGAATTATTCGGGAATAATTCCTTTTCTCTTACATCTTTCACTATTACTGGGAAATTGTATATGCTAATATTCTGAATGGACCATTTTTCTCTGTAGTCACTTTATGCATGCTATTGTAGCATTATGAATCTTCAACCTTGCCCCATTTTTCTTGCCTTCTTCTTTATGCTAACACACTCCAAAGAAACTCAGAAAAATTTGAACCTCTGATTTGCTGTTTTCTATACTTTTCAAAGTCCAGAACACTTTAAAACACCTGCCCTGGTAGATCATCCGTTCCTTAGACAGTCATGGAACTGGCCTATAAATACTAAGAACCTGCTGTCATCAGCAACTGCTCCCATCTCCAAAATTCCAATTGATTTACCCATCTCTCTTCCTTGGGCGCCTTCTCCCAGAGCCTAAAAATAATAAAGGGAGGGGAACATTAGCATACCAATGTACTGCCAATTGATCTCTCTTTAAAGGTATGAAATTTATGAGGTGAATGTTACCTTTTCAGAAATTATTTCCTTCTTAGGTGCATTATCTTTAGCGGGGTCTGTTGTTTCATACGGGGAAACCTCCAGCTTTAGCCTTCCTTTTTCTGCCAAGTCAAGCTCATGGGTCTTTTGGGAGAGAACTCTTTGTCTCACTGTGTTACAAAAATAAATACATTCAACAGGAATCATTAGAACATTTCTACTTCCAAAAACAGAGGCAGCAAATGCTATCTTTCTGCCACCAGGCTTAATATAGGTTAGTTCAGCAATACTTGCTCTCCCTAGTTTTCCTACATCGGTAGAAGTAAGATAAGAGGTGCATTTTTAATCTAAGCTTAGCATTTTGTTTAATTAAGAGCCTTGATAGTACAGTGGTTTAGTGCACCCTGTTATTAACACAGCTGCCTGCAATTTCTGCTGGTTCGAATCTCTCCAAGGCTCAAGGTTGACTCAGCCTTCCATCCTTTCTAAGGTAGGTGAAATGAGGACCCAGTTTGTGGGGGCAATAAGCTGACTTTGTATAAAATATACAAAAGAATGAAGGCTATTGCTCAACGCATTGTAAGACGCCCTGAGTCTCCGGAGAAGGGCGGCATATAAATCAAATTTTTTTAAAAAAATACTTTAAACAATTTCCCAAATCTTAAATGACCAGTTAAATATTAGGCTTGATGAGGACCTCCGGATTTGGAGTTAAAAACTGTTTATTGAATGCCAAAGGATGGTAATCTTTATCAGCATTCCAAAATTTGTGGCTCTGAAAATAAAATTTTCAGACTGCTTTGGAGAGATTAGAAGAGTGGAAGGGATAGACAAGTGGAAAGTGGAGAAATAGCGACTTTTTCCACTAAAAATTTAATTTGCAGGAATCTGATAAGTAATAGGAAGAAGAAATGTGTTTATCTCATCAAATCGGACACCGTGATCCTGAAAACTAGCATTCCAGCCTCCTCTTCCTCTTCACGTCGTTATTTAAAATTTTTGCCGCTCCTACGGCAAACAAGCAAGGAAGAGATAAAAGTTCCCAAGGAAGCCCACCGAAGAAAAATAAGACGCTTTCTTTACCTTCCTCCTGGGCAAAGCAAACCAAGATCTGCCCCCCTTGCTTCTGGATCTCGCATTCTCCACCTCCCGACTTTTTCCGGCTTTGGAAGTAGCAGAGAATTTTGTTTCTCAAATTTTGGGGGGGATCGGGGCTCCCCCAGGCTCCCTGCAGCAGCACAGGAAAGGAGCACATCCTCGCTTCCTCCATCATCATGTGGGATAGCGGCAAAACTCTTCGAGCCAGGCTGACCGTGCAGCATTTTCACTTTCATTTTCCCACTATAAACTCGATTCCCAGATTCTTATTTTTATTTTTACCACCTGGTCTTCGTGATAAACCGAAGTGACAAGGCGGCAACTGGATATTTGGCTTTTTTCCCCCACCCCAGCCCCTGGATCGCATTTCTCTCCAGTCATTTCGAGCACGGTCATCGCCCACTTTCTCTTTCTTTTCTTCCGAAAAAGGTTTTGCAAGTCTGTGATAATTCCCCTGCCTTTGACATTAGGAGTTTTGAAAAAAGCATTAAAAAAAAAACCGCGTACGCGCATCGGTTAAAAGAAAACTGCTAGGTTTTATCTTTCATTTCTCTCTCCGTTGCTTGCTTCCAATCCTCCTCCCGCTTTCCCTTTCTTTGCCTCGCTCAGAAACTCTTCGACTGAATTCTTCCGAGTTTTGTTCTGCACTCAATCCCGAAAGGAAGCAGCAGAAGAAATCGTTCCGTTTGGCACCAAGGCGGGCCGGATTATCTGTCCAGACAGCAGTTGCCAGGGTCAACCGGTGGATTCCCGGGACTATTATTCCCTCCTGTCCAGTGGTGAAATCCAATTTTTTTTACTACCGGTTCTGTGGGCGTGGCTTGGTGGGCGTGGTGTGGCTTGGTGGGCGTGGCAGGGGAAGGATACTGCAAAATCCCCATTCCCTCCCCAGTCTGGAACCAGCCAGAGGTGGCATTTGCCAGTTCTCTGAACTACTCAAAATTTCCGCTACCGGTTGTCCAGAACCTGCTGGATTTCACGGTGCTCCTGTCCAAGGCATGCAAGCAAGCAAGAATCAACCAGGTTTCCTATATGGTCAGGTCTTTTGAGGTTTCCACCTATAGAGTGGACCCTTCGCAAAGTCCCCTTTGGTTGACTTCTTTAGTGCTCTGAACGTTTTAGAGCTTGGCTCTCCTGCCTGATCTTTCCCAAGCAAGAGAGCCTGCAAGCAATTCATTGGGTGCAGGAGAGCTCTATCAAGGTTGGACTGGGCCAAAGTTGTCTTCTGGTTTTCCATGTATATGGCTGCATTTGAACAAAGGCTTTAGGGGTCTTAGCAATTCTCCCTCTGGAAACTGTGGTGCTCACTGAGTTTAGTTGTTTGCTTTCAGATGTTTTCTTACCTAACTAGGTAAGACTATTAGTGCTAGTGAGAATAGTGTGAGATTGCAACTTTTTAAAAACAATACAGTTCCTCTTCCCCCTTTGCTTAGAAATAGAAACTGGGTCAATTTTAATTCATCTCTCAAAACTCTCAAATTGGTGAATATTGGGAGGAAACACTGGCAGCCAGCCATCGATCACAGTGCCGAGAGGTATCCCTAGACTCATGGCAAAATAACATTGCAAAGTACTTTGTGTGGAACATTTTTTTAAGCTCATTGTTTCCCTGGGCTACTAGTTATTTTTAAAAAGGTTCAGTAATAAATCAGAGAATGATATGGATTGAAAAATGGAGTGGGTTTGGGGAAACAACAGAAGAAGACAGCAGCAAACCATTTCAGAAAGCAAACCCTTTCTGAACCATCACCACAGTCAAACTTGTTTTATAGTGGCTAAATGGAAATAAACATGTCTGAAAATGGTTGCTGGTTGTTTTGGACTCTTTGGATGACCGTAATTGTCTATTGCTGGAGACAGGGTGCCTGCATGAGATGCACCACCCAACAAAGTGGCCAGAAACCCTGGCAATCACTGCAGGGAGCACTCCCAGAAGGACTGGTGGGGCCATTCTGGAAGTGGTGATCCGGGCAGAAGAAAATGGGCTTGGACACACACTTCATATTAAAGCATTTGCCTGCCAGGTAACATAAATTTCTTTTAGATTAAGAATTTCTAAATCCATTATTGTCAGTCTTCCAGAAAATACAAGTTGTGTGGGTGGGCTCTGATGGTGAAGGACTGTGGACATCTCCCTGAATTCCTTGTGGAAAGGAGGGGAAGATCAGAAATGTAAATTGAGTGAGACTTGAGGACAGGCAATGCTTTGTCAGTTGCATTGAACGGATATGTCACTCTGAGTTCTCAACTATGCCAGCATGGAGTGAACCTGCAAGCAGGCTTCTCTGCTCCTTTGCAAAATTAGCACTTTCCAATTTATCGCAGCACATGCTCAGCAATGCAGTTTCTCTGTTGCATTTTCCTTCTATCTAGACATCACCTGGACTCTTTGGAGCTGCTGACACTTCCACTTCTGCTCACCAGTTGCTGCCCTATACAGCTTTGTTCCCTGTGCCATCCATCTGGTAAACTTGCAAGATTTTTCTCGTGATGTACATGTATACATCCAAATTAGATTGTGTTGTTTCTCTGTCATTATATGTAGGTATATGCAAATTTATTTATATTTTTGTCATGTTTATGTAGTGTATATTGGAGGTGGTGATCCTTTGAGAGCTAGATGCAATGAAATTTCATTTTAATATATGCCAATTAGTGTACATTCTAAAGTGACAATAAAGTTAGTCTAAGTCTAAGTATTTATATTACATTTCTATGGGTCTTCCCCATTCTTTGACAAATAAAAATGTCAATGTATGAGAGGGGGAGGAGGAAGAAAGTGCTGCTGATCAAAAGTGCACATGCTTTTTTTTCCCCCATTCCCATCATTTGAAATTTATTAAGGGGTGGGGAAAGCCAAGACTATTATTCAATATTGCAAGGCAAAATCCAATGCAGGAAGGCAAAATTTAAACCCAAGTTTATAGTATATGGTGATGAGCTATAAAGCCCTACATGGCTTAGGTCCAGGATATTTGTCGGACCATCTGCAACCAGCAACAGCTCCCCATCGCCCGGTGCGTTCTCACAGGGAGGGCCTACTCAGGGTGCCGTCGGCTAGACAGTGTTGACTGGCAACCCCTAGAGGCAGAGCTTTCTCTGTGGGTGCTCCCACCCTCTGGAACCAACTTCCTCTGGGGCTCCGGTTGGCCCCTGACCTCCGCACCTTCCGCCACAACTTAAAGACATGGCTGTTCAGCCTGGACTGGGGGGGTTAACATGTATTTTAACACACTTTTATTCGGATATTTTATTGTTGTGAGCCGCCCTGAGTCCTACGGAGATAGGGTGGCATATAAATCAAATCAAATAAAAATAAAATAATGGATCCCACCACTTGAATGAATTCATTTTTGACAAAGAAGCAAGAAAAAGTATTTCTCAAGGCATTTAATTTTCATTAATTTCTTAGACTGACATTCCGTCTTTTCTCCATGTGTCTGAGGAGGCTTTCATAAGTATCTCCATGAATTTTACCCTCACAACAGCCCTGTGAGGTAGGCAGAGTTGAACGACAATGGCAGGGGGAATCTGAATGTGAAGTTTTCCATCAAATTCAGCATCTTCATCATTGCTACCTTACTGGCCCACTGTGATCCATTTACAGGCTCCCCCCTCCCCTTTTGTTACAGATCTAAAAATGATTGATGCCATATAAAAGTTACTGACTTTAAGATTAGCATGATACTATTCTTGAAAATTCATTAGCATGCTGGTATGGTTATTGTTAACCTTCCTAACTTCTTGCATCTATTTTGTCTGAATTTATCAATATATGGCACATCCTGAAGAAACTGGAACTTCTGAACTTTCATTTTTAACAGAAAAGGAAGAAAGTTTCATATCTTCTGAATAGCGCATTATTTTATTCGTCCAGACATGTTTTTTTTTTACAAAAGCACATGAATATATCATTCAATTTATTTATTTTTTGCATTATTAGTTTCCGTTTAGTTATGGAAACTTGGTTAGTTAAATTTTAAATGTAATGAGATACTCAGGATACGCTTGGATGTCATTAAAAATTACAAAAAGAGTGGGTTTTTTCAGGTGATCAGTTACACTGTCATATAGATCGGTTGGATCGGTTGCATTTTTTTGATACGGGACGACTAATCCTTTTGACCCAACACAATATTCTCCCACAAGCACTCTGGCAAGGTACATGTATTTTATCCCAGATGCATCTGGTTGTGAATAGGTATCGTGGGCAGAGTAAGAGGCGTTTACGGCAAAGTAAGTTCCATTTCCGAAATAGGCAGCTATAAGAGGAAGAAAAGGTGTAAAGAGTCAGCAACAACCAGCTTTCTGTCTTTTCACTCTTTAAGGCACTTTGCCCAATAATACCCAGTTTCCCCTAAAATAAGACATCCCCTGATAGTAAGCCCAATCGGGCTTTTGAGCGCATGCACTAAAATAAGCCCCCTCTGAAAATAAGCCCTCCCCAAAATATTTAAATGCATGCACAGCTGGTCCCCACTATTTCCTCTAGTTTCCCCCATGCACCCCAAAATAATAAAACCTCCCCGAAAATAAGGCCAAGCACTTATTTCAGGGTTCAAAAAATATAACACAGGGTCTTATTTTTGGGGAAACACGGTACATTGGTTATATCAAAATCAACCCTCAATAAAAACAAACTTTCCGAGTATGGGTAGTCCTTAGATTACGATAGAAACTGAGACTAGGATGGCTGTGGTTAAACGATGTGATAATAAAGAACGACATTGTATGACCGCATCAAATAGTGATAATAATCCCTGCGGGAAGAGGCAGGAGTCTGAGAAAAGGAAAGGAAGGAGGGTACATAGGTTGGGGGTGGGGGCGGAAAGAGCAGAGGCCTAAAGACCGTGGATAGGTTGGCAAAGCTCACTGGCATACAGGCAAGCGGGTGCAGGTATGTCTACAAAAGTACAGGCAGGTGGGAGTGCATAGTATGTTCCTTAGGAGAAAAGGCAGGGGGAGCAATTTAGTGGGGTACCTTGCAACCTTGCCTGCTAGGTTCCCCACTGACTTTGCTGGTGGGAAGCCAGCAGAGAAGGCTGCAAACGGTGATCATGCGACACAGCTTGCTGCAATCCTCATAATAATCACAATCTGGGCACTCAAGTGCCTGGCCTGTGCTCATCTGACCACAGGGACACTGCAATAGATGGGATGGTTGAGGACTGGTCAGTGCCACCGTAACTTTGAATGATCGCTGAACAAATGGAGATAAACCAAGATTATCTGCAATAAATGGACCTCATCATGTCATCTTGAGCATTACCGCCGTCAGGGGTGAAATCCAGCAGGTTCTGGAGAACCAGTAACAGAAATGTTGAGTAGTTCGGAGAACCAGAAAATACCACCTCAGGAGTGGGGAGGGAATGGGGATTTTGCAGTATCCTTTCCCTGGAGTGGGGAGGGAATGGGGATTTTGCAGTATCCTTTCCCTGGAGTGGGGTGGGAATGAAGATTTTGCAGTATCCTTCCCCTGCCACGCCCACTAAGTCACGCCCACAGAACTGGTAATAAAAAAATTTAGATTTCACCACTGACTGCCGTGGTAATGCAGTGGTTATAACGTAGTACTGCGGACTAATTCTGCTGACTGACACTACCAGCAATTCGGCAGTTCGAGTTGCAGTGGCTCAAGGTTGACTCAGCCTTCCATCGTTCCGAGGTCGGTAAAACGAGGACCCAGATTGTTGGGGGCAATATGCTGACTTTGTAAACCACTCAGAGGGCTGTAAAACACTGTGAAGCGGTATATAAGTTGAAATACTATTGCTAAGTGCTATTACCCTCCATTAGCTCCTTCCTTTAAACTGTATCTCAGCACCTGACTTTTCCACCATGAATGGATAATTGCATAGGTAGTCTTCAACTTACAACCTTTTGTTTAATGACCAAAGTTACAACTGCACTAAAAAAAAGTGACTTATGACCAGTTTTCACACTTACAACCGTTGCAGCCTCCTTATGGTCACGTGATCAAAATTCAGGTGCTTGGCAACTGTGGCATGTATTTATGACAGTTGCATTGTGCGATCACCAGCTTCTGAGAAGCAAAGTCAATGGAGGAGCCAGATTTGCTTAACAAGTGCACAATCACTTAACAACCAAAGTGATTCATTTAACAACTGTGATGGGAAAAGGCTGTAACTCACTTAACCACTGTTTTGCTTAGCAATGACAAATTTGGGCTCAATTGTGGTCGTTACAAAGTTAGGAGTTCTGGGCTCAGATACAAAGATGTTTTCCTGCATGTGGAAAGTACCTTCTACTCATTCCACCTGCCTGGACTACATCTAGCGTCATTCTGGAGATCATCAACCCCTCTAGAGTCATATGATCATTCCTTTTCCATGGGAATTCCCCTCTTCTATCTTTAGTGTCCAGACATTTGACTCACTACTGACCAAGTCACTAGGTAATGTACTGGACTCCTGCCAGAATGTAAAGCAAGCACATTTTTCTTCCAAATTTCTCCAAGGTCAGCAAAGGCTTCAGGAGAAAAAAAAATTGTTCTCCCCACACCATCCCCGGATGTATACAAATTATGCTGTGATGTAACGTGGCTTGATTAGATTTGGCTTAGCATGTTGTGCTACCCTGCTGCAGTGGTCCATAAATCATGGTTACACTTTAGCCTATAACCCCAGGCGACTGAAGCTGAGTAAACCTGTTAAACCAAACACGGCTTAGGACAAATTGTGAAACAGCTGCTACCAAAAACCAGCCTTAAAGCACAATTTACCATGCAATCCAGCGTAACTCCTGTTAAAGCCAGTGCTGTTTATGTGGGTTAAGGATGTACTGGCTGTTCCATGGAAAAGGAGCCTCTCGTTATTTATGCTGCCGTTCTTAACATCCATCTCCTGCTTTTTTATTTGGTATGCCTGCCAATAGTAGGGATTTTGTATCCTCTCAATCTGCAAATGAAAAGAGAGAAAAAATTAGTAATAAGACATGTCCTAAAAAAAGGGGGGGGGGGAGGAAAGAATCAATTTGGATCTTTGGAGAATAGCAGTTCAAGCAGAGCTACTTTTCTTTATTAAAATAAATTAAACAAAAAGTTGAAACCAACCAATTTTTTTTTAACACAGTTGCTATTTAAGGGCAACAGCTGTAGCATCACCCATTCCTCTAGTCCAAGGCTGTCAAACTCCCGGCCCATGGGCCAGATGCGTCACACACTGCCCACGCCCACGTCCAGTTTAGCGAAGGAGGGGAAAGTCCCGATACATCATGTTATGCTGCCGTGACGATGTGAGTTTGACACCCCTGTTCTAGTCCTATCTTGATCATTGGCGTTCCTGCATGAATTCTCCAATTCAGTGAGCCAGACTAACACTAATTCTTTAGGCAGCCCCTTCTAGATCATTCAGAAGTACGCTACCACTAAATATCAGAAAGACTCTCACAGAGGAGACAGACTGATTTTCTCAGATTGCAAAAGAAAGTTGATTTCAGGGAAGCATTCAAATTACTTCCTAATGTCAATCTGTTTGCCAGGGAAAGGGTCTGTACTTCAATGATGGAGTTTCTTTTGCAGAAGTAACGTAAGCCAAGGGCGGATGTCTACCTAACAAGAATGCAAACTACATTTAGTAATTCCTTCGACCAAGGACAGTTCTGAGAACTTTTCTATATCTGTGCAGCAGCCTGGATTTGAAGAGCATAAGACCGTGATGGCGAACCTCTGGCATGCAGAGCCCTCTCTTCTGGCACACGTGCCATCGCCTTAGGTCAGATCTCCGTGGCGTTTCTTTCGTGAGCTTCTGTTTCCCTGCTAATGATGAAACAGACGCTCACGAAAGAAAAAGATCTTACCTCTTGCCACGCTGCCGGTGTTGGGATGCCCCTCCTCTCGCCAGCCAAATGGTCTTCGGGTTGCTGCTGCGCATGTTCGCAAAGGCACATGTTTGCGCATGCACACACCTGTCAGTTTGGGCATGCACATGCGTGCAGTTTGGGCACTCAGTGGATAAAAGATTCGCCATCACTGGCATAAGACATCTGGAATGTATGTGAATATGCCATGCATGCGTTTTGACCATGGAATCCAATTCTCTACACAGCCTTACTCTCTTCTAGTACAGTTAGTCCTCGGCTTATGACAACTGAGCTCCAAATTTCTGTTCCTAGTTGAGACATTGAGTTTTGCCCCATTTTACAACCTTTCTTGCCACTGTTAAGCAAATCACCACTGTTGTTCAGTTAATAACACGGTTGTTAAGTGAATTTGGTTTCCCCATAGGCTTTGCTTCAGAAGATCGCAAAAGGGAATCGTATGACCCCAGGACACTGCAACCAACATAAATAGGAGTCAGTTGCCAAGTGTCTGCATTCATGGGGATGCTGCAATGGTCGTGAGAAAAATGATAAGTCACTTTTGCCAGGACCATTGTTAACTTTGAGTGGTCACTAAACAAATCATTGTAAGTCGAGGACTACCTGTAATTATCTTAGACTACCCTGCTCTAAGATCACAGTGTAATAAAAAGAGTTGACTTCTGATACTTGGTCAATTTCATAAGACATCTGTTCCCCTCTGAGTGCAATATGAGTATTTACACTACTATAAAAGGGACAGTAGAAATCCAAGTTCTTCTAAGCATTTAATGTTCGTGTCCATGGAGATTCTCAGTCATCCAGGTCATGGTTCATTAAACACTAATATTAAATGTCCCAAAGGTGTTTTTTTCAAGAGGCAACTCCAGGTTTTCTGTGAAGATGTTTCGCTTCTCAACCAAGAAGCTTCTTCAGCTCTCAGCTTCTTGGATGAGAAGCGAAATGTCTTCAAAGAAAAACCAGAAAGTCCAATTGCCTCTTGAAAAAGCACCTTTGGGACATTTAATGTTAGTGTTTAATGAATGGACGGCATCATCTTTTTTGGGGGGGGGAGACAAGCCTTTACTTGTCATTCAAAGCAGTAGAACAAAAGATTTGGGGTTTTTTGGGGGGGGGTTGCTGTTATTGCTTTACCTTTTGAATGGTATAATCCTTGCATGTTAGGTTAAACATATCCTGGACTTTTTTATATTCCGTCATTTCTGGTTTCAGCTCCACCACTTTAATACGCATCGCTTCCTCCATGGCATCCCACTCTTCAGGAATTGCGGTTGCCGGATTATCTTTGTAAAAATGAATAGGAGACAATTCCGTAAGCCTTTACAAATCGCCACTTTCCAATTCCGATTTTTAAGTACAGAAATTAGGCCAAATGTAAAAACAGTGTTAACATCTCTTACAACTTGGATTACAACATGACATCCAGTTTGGGGGAGGGGAGGGAGAGGGGAGGGAAATGGAAAACAAGAGCAAATTATCTATGGAGTCTGGGCGAAAAGGAATTGGCCTAATTCAATAGTGATGCTGCTAACTGACTGACCGCCCTCTACCTAGTAGTGCCAACCTTGCTCTCAAATGCAGCATAGAGAAATTCACGACACCTAATCCTTATGAAGTTCTACGAGCCATGTCTGAATGGATAACAAGAGCTATGTCTCGTTGCATGCATCAATGTCCTCTGTACAATACTGTATGACCTGTTTGTCATTTGCTTGTTCAGATGGGGGCGTGGGCAATGGATCAAGTAAAAATACTGTATTACTTTGCATTATAGGTAAAGGTAAAGGTTCCCCTCGCACATATGTGCTAGTCATTCCCGATTCTAGGGGGCAGTGCTCATCTCCGTTTCAAAGCCGAAGACGCCTCTGTGGTCATGTGGCTGGCATGACTAAACGCCAAAGGCGCACGGAATGCTGTTACCTTCCCACAAAAGGCGGTCCCTATTTTTGTACTTGCATTTTTTACGTGCTTTCGAACTGCTAGGTTGGCAGAAGCTGGAACAAGTAATAGGAGCTCACCGTTATGCGGCACTAGGGATTCAAACCGCTAAACTGCCAACTTTTCGATCAACAAGCTCAGCGTCTTAGCCACTGAGCCACCGCATCCCTTTTACTTGCATTATACCTGGCATTAAAATACAGCAAAGGGTAGCTACTTCAATCTGAAGCAAAACAAATAAAGGAAGGGGGCAGTGATCGTTAAAGGGTATCTGCAGTACAGTGACAGAATTTGGATGCTAGCAGGCAGCCAATTTGATCTAGTGGAGAGGAACTAAATTCAAGGGCTATGTAAATTAGGGGACATGTAATTGGAGGGGGAGGGGGGAGGGAAAGAAAGAAAGAAAAAGAGAGAGAGAGAGAAAGAGAGAGAAAGAGAGAGAGAGAAAGAAAGAAAGAAAGAAAGAAAGAAAGAAAGAAAGAAAGAAAGAAAGAAAGAAAGAAAGAAAGAAAGATGAAGAAGCTTCTTGAATGAGAAGTGAAATATTTTCAATGAAGAAACCAAGATAGTCCAGTTGCTTTTTGGAAAAGCACCTTTGGGACAACCACAACCTGGATGATTGAGAATCTCCATAGACGGCTGGACGGAAGGAAGGAAGGAAGGATACAGAATGAAGTCATAAATGTTGGCCAAGGTATAGAACACACCTTCTACTTTTGCAACACGTCGAAGGGCAATGCACGTTCCCTGGTCATCAACAGCCTGCATTTTACTAAGGTCCACTTTGTAACACTTGTTGTTTATGGTCAGCTCGTGCAACCTCTGATGTTGTGCTGCAGCTTCTATCTGCATATTGGTCAGACTGTCAAAGGATTTATATTGCCCATTGTCTTCATACCGCCACAATACAAGGTTTGTCAGAAGTTCTGCCTTGGATTTTTCTTCTCTATCCTCTCGGATCCTTCTGATCATTGTCTGTATTTCTGTACTGGCGTGCAAGACATCTTTAGTTATCCCACAAATACAAAGCGAGGGAGGAGAAGCTTCATTATCTAGTTTAATGGCAATGTGCAACTTTTTCTGGAGTTTTTCCAGGTTTTTATATTCCCCTTCTCCAAAGTTTGAGATCCATTCATCTGAGATAATATATTCATTCTGGGACTCTAAAATCAGGCTCTTAATCCACGCCGCTGCATTTTCCACGTTTTTCTGGTGGTCACCGCAAATCTGAAAAATGACTGGCTCAAACGTTCTCTCCAAAAATAAGGCAGGTTTTAATTCCACAGCAGGTTTTTTGGTGGTAAAGAATTCTGTAACAAATCAACATATTCAAGGATTCAGTGCTTCTAACTAATGCGTCTGCCAGCCAAATATTTAAGACCCAAATGGAAGACATTTTCTTACCTGCTACTTTTGAGAAAAAGGATTTCGGTGTACGCATACCACCACCAGATTTACTAGTCGTTTCTCCTTTTCTCTGCATGCTTGCATAAAATACATCTAATAGGTGCGGCTGGAAAATGACTATTTTAATTTCTCTCACCCCAGGGAGCGATGTTGTACTTGCATAGTCCACTACAGCATCAATCATGCTATCAGCTGCCCTAACCGGATCGCGTTTTGCAACTCCTGCGGGGTTAATAAAAAGTGCGTGTTTCAAACCAACTCTTTTATTTCACTGGGCACTACTAAACCTCACTTTTCTTTGTAAAGGGAAAATTCTTCTAATATCGTACAATATCTTTACAATGGAAATTTCAGCTAAAAGTTCTCTACTGCTTTCTTTTTTGGGAGGGGAGGCAAGGGGGAAGAATCTTTTGAAACTCCAAATATTGGATTCCAATCCTTAACAGTTTTAGGAAACATGGCTAATTATCAGAGGTTTGGGAGAATTGCAATCCAAAAATGTCTGACTAAGGAAACAAAAGATTCTTCCATGTGATCACAAGTCTTGAAAAGGTACTGTTACTCTTCCTTGACAAGGTCTTGCCTTTAACCCAACATACCCAACCCATTCCCTTGACATTTTTATTATTTTAACCATTTAGTTGTGTCCAACTCTTGGTGACTTCAAAATCAAGCACTCTCTATGCTATCCTGTCAAGCACAGCTTCTTTCAATCGTTGGTCAACTTTGTATTAGATTTGATGTTATCAAGCCAGCGTGTTCTCTGCTTGCCCCTTCTTCTTCTTCCACTACCCATTCCTAGCATTGTTACTCTGACTGTCCATGACATACACTTCCCTTGATATAACCATCAACTACTGGCCTGCAGTTCAGTTTTGAGTCCCACTCAATTTTCCAAATAGACTCCCCAAATTTAAATTAGTCTTCAGCGGTCAAGGACACAGCTCACATATAAACTTAATATCCTCAGTGATGCTACTAGCTACTTAGGATTATGATGCAAAATGAGGTGAGCCTTACAACATTATTATTACTAGAACTTTCATTATGACCCTTTCTACTTATACAATTTTTCACAAAGTGATACAGACCTGTCCCAATTGCTGGAAATGCAACAGATGTAAATTGCCTCTGCTCGCATTCCTTGAGTGTTTGAGTGACTTGCTTTTTGATATCATCACCGTGCACAAGATGGATTATGTTTTTACATGGCAGATTTCCTCCTTGAGTGCATATGAAGTTATTGTGTGGCTGGGAAGCTGAATGAAAACAAAAGTCAGCTAGGGAGCAAACAAGCCCGGGATCAATAGGAACACACATTTTCATATTTGAGAACAGCTAGATTATATATTGCAACAGATGTACGAGTTAGTTTGGTTTTGGCTGAAAACAAAGAGTAAACCCCAAAACTATGGGTTTATGGTTAGCAAGTATCAGCCAGATCGGTATGACTACTTCAACGAATGGCAATTCAAACCAAGTGTGGGTTAGTCAATAGATAGAATCAGTTTATGCCGTCCTTTGTTGCCTGCATAATCCATATCTACAATTTCATTTTATTTTACTTACTGCAAATACACATTTTAAAGTTAATATATTTGTAGGCAAATGTGATTGATATGAAACATTGTTCACAATGTAAGTACAAGGAACAAACAATTCCAATGTATTTGATTTTCCACAACTTGTTTTTAGAAGTATCCTGAAATTGATTAAGCCATAAAAATCAATTAAGCCATAAAAATCCTATTAAAAACATTGTTCCTTACCCAGATCATCACATTCTTTCACCACCTCTGGACCAGCATTTTCCATAATTGCTTTGGAAACACCTTTTAAACAAATAAGTCAGTTTGGGCAGGTGAGATAACATGCCTGGTTATATTTAAAGCTTACACTGAATAAGAACAATCATTTCAACATGTGAATCTCTGACTCCATCCCTTTTCTTGAGGGTGTGGACAATCTTTTTCAGATCAGAGTCCACAATGACCCAGCAATTAATTCCATTTATAGGGTTGGTAAGAAAGAGCCCTCTTGATGATGATCATACAGAAAAAGGGGAGAGAGTTTAATGAGGCCTGAACCAATTTCAAAACTCACAGGATTCATAATGGAGTCTTTATGGTGAATTGCTCCTGAAGACCTCCTGTTGGCATAAAGGAAACCCTCCCCTTCAGAGAAAATAAAGGAACATACGGATTCTTTGTCCATTGCTAATTATTTTGTGCCTTTCTCTACTCAGAATTTGCTCCTTCTTTGTGCAGAGAGATAAGGAGGACTCTGGCTCTCAGGAGTGGAAGAGAGATCTCCACCCAGGCCTCAGAAAACAGGATGCAAATGGTCAGTATACAAGCTTCTCTATGAGAAGCCAGTTCCTGAAATATCAAGATTTCATGTAGACAAAAGAAAACAGTTCTTCACATATGCTGAATATTTCACCTGTGGACTTTATTACTCCCTGAGGTGATGATGGCTACTAATCTGGATAGATGTTAACAAGGAATGGTTACACTTCAGGGGAACAGCTTTATCTGGGCTATTAATTTTGCAATTCAATTATACCTCCACTTTGCCTCCAAATATTGCTACAGGAGCGACAGTGGGAGAGGTTGCATGTAAATATTGGGCTAAAATGAGCCTTGACATAATTCAGCATGGCTGTTCCTATAAATCAGAGCTGTCAAACCCGCGGGCCAGATGCGTCATGCGCTGGCCACGCCCATGCCCAGTTTTAGCGAAGGGGAAAAAAGTCACAATATGTCACGTGACTCTGTGAGTTTGACATCCCTGCTATAAATGATAGTTCCCCATCTTTAAAGTACTTGCATCACTTGTTAATTTCACTAATAATGCAGCTGAAATAAGAAAAAAGGCTACCCCTTGGTTAAGTATAATTATCTTGGACCAGAATTTCCATCACTAAGCAATGGGAGTCATAAAATGCGACATCAACTGACTGCATCCAGGCATTCCCTGTTACCATTGTTAAGCAAGGATCACAGGCTGTTAAGCAAGTCCCAGCCAGCTTGCAAGCAGGTAAGTTGCTACTGGGCAGGTGGAGGGTGTGTGGGAGTTCCACGTGAGTATGGAGAGGCCAGTGGTGGCTGTTGCCAGAAAGCGGACGGTGTAAGTAACCTACTAGCGTGGCTTATGACCTTTTCTGCCAACTTTCCCGATGGTTTTGCTTACACGAAGTGGGCAGGGAAGGTTGTGCAAATGGCAGCCGTGATTGAGGGATGTTCTAACCATGGTAAAAATGAGCCAGTTGTTGAGTGTCCAGAGTGTGGTCATGTGATTGCAGAAGTACTGGGATGGTTAGAACTTTGTGGACTGGTCCTAAGTACAACTCATTAAGTGGCTCATTTCAAATGGTTGTTGAACGAGTGGTCATTAAACAAGGGCTACCTGTACAACCATAGGAAGTCATCTGATGTGATGAGCGACTCTTTTCAGCAGATTATTACTTTTTAAAAATAATGTTACCCTCCTGTACCCCACCCACCAAAACTGGACCACCAAGCACACTTAACTACAGCAAACAAAAGTAAATAAGCTAGAGAACAAGTCAAATTTTAGGACAAAATTTGAGGGAGGACGCCTGTAATGTTGAAAACATACCATTTCTGAGATTAAACGTGTGATTGGTTATGTTTACGATGGCATCTGTCTTCTGTTCAGTAAGATCGCCCTCTTCCAGTTGCAGTTCAACTGAGCCAATTTGCATTTTAAGAATTCCATATTTTAGAGCTGAACTCGGCTCAAAAAAACCTGTAAGAAGGTAAAAAGAGAGGTTGAGGCAGACAAATCCATTTATTCTGAATTCTTGCCTCCCAACATCTGTGGCTGCATAATTTTTATCCTACACTTCTCTATGTGTCTCTCCCTCTATATATATATATCAAGTTCATTAATTCAACATAGTTTCAGTTGATAGCCAGAACGCTAAGCTAGATGACAAAATTCCAGATTTAATTAAAATTTTAATAAATGTTTGTCCAATTTAGACATCGCTTAATTTAAGGCACGAGTATTATAATGTTTTCTTGGCTCTGAAGTGCCATGACACGTGTCCTATACTAAAAACTAACAGTAGAATAAGAACAATAATTAAGCTGTCCTCCATTTGCACTTAATTGCTTTTGAAATTCAATTAAATAAAATTAACTGAATTTCATTATAGTTAGAAGTTTAATAATTCTGTATGTGAATAATATTTGGATAATCTCTGGCAATCTCTTGAGATGAAACCTCCCAGGTGTTCAAGGCTCAAGGCCTTAAATTGTGGCCATGGGTTTTGCCGTATTATAAACTAGCAAGAACAGACTTCGGGCTTTTGTGACCTTGCCTCCCTTTCATCCTCTTTATCTACTGTTGCTGAAGCCACAATTATTGGAAACACCTGCTTTCTGTTTTTAAACTCCAAGCTACATCTACCAGCTCATGTCTAAAATCAGCCCCTCTCTCAGAAGTTAAACAAGCAGGTCATTAGAAGGGCAAGAATCTGAGAGGTCTCTAAAGATATGAGGAGGCAGCTGCTTTGATTTGATGAGTCATCCCATCTGCTCCAGCCTACTGCATACACCATTACACACACACACACACACACACACACACACACACACCTTTAAGAGGGAAGAGAAGCAACTGCGTTCTGCTCTGCTTCGCTGCCCACTTAGCATCCTGAAAAATGGAAGAAGTTTCTGTGCCTCTGCAGCCCCTGTACCAAAGCCTCTTCCATGAGCTGCCCATGCTTCTGTGGCATGAAAATGTCTGACCCCTCATATTCTCCTGAGTGCCCAGTGACACTGGAATAGAGATGGTCCTCGATTTACAGCCATAATTGAGCCCACAATATCGGTCATAATCTGCGGCGGCCCTAAAATGGATTCATCATGTGACTGCCCCCAATTTTTATGATCTTTTTTTTTTGCAGCAGTCATTGTTGTTAAGCAAACTCATTATTTGCCATGGAGCGATTTTTGCTAGAAACCATAAGTAAATGTCAGTTAAAATGTGAAAAAAATCAATCATGTGCTGCAAATGGCCATAAATACGAGTCTGTTGCAGGGTGGATAAAGATTTATGAGTTTTTAAAAAATAAAAATAAAAAAATGGATTTTTAAAAATTTAAATCCGATTTTTTTTATTTAAATCGGATTTTTTTTTATTTTTATGGAATTTATTTTAATAAAATGCTTTTGGAGTAAAAATCTATCTAAAGATAGTTTTCTATTTAAGATACATTAATAATTTAGTTTATTCAGCATGAAATGGAGCTTAGTTATGTAGCATCAGAAAAGGAACTGCTGCGGGTCAGAGATGACAGTTGCTTTTTAAAAATTATGATTTAAATTGAGTTGATTTAAATCGACTTGATTTAAATCAAATCCACCCTGCCCTGTTGCCAAGCACCTTAAATGTGGCCAGATGACTGTGGTGGGGTTCAAATCCAGGCTGTAAGTAGCTTTTTTAGAGTCACTGTAACTTCAAATGGTCATTAAGCAACCGGTCAAAAATTATATGACTGTATTCTTTCTCATTTTTCACAAAAGATTTCTATTTCTTAATTACACATGCACTGAAGATGTTATCTAGTTTGGTAATAAACTGTCTGCTAAAAAAAAAAAACCACCAAGCTCAGAGATCTCCAAAGACCCACAATTAAGTTTTACCTTGACTTCCCTGCTGAAAATTCTCAGATGAAGCTTTGGGCACTGAAGAGCTTGTTTGGCTTACACTTAACCTATTGTTTAATTCATCCATGAATGCCTAATGAGAAAAGGGAAAAACACAATTAACAGACTACAAGACAAGTGCAAATTAGAGATAGAACTTCACAACACTTGGGCAGCCCACAGTGCCTCTGCCAGAGAAAATGGAGCTTGGCGGGGAGGGGGGAGGGGCATGAGAGAATGAAGAGGGAAGGAAAAAGAAGAGAAGGAAGGAAGATTATAATGAGTGAGGGAGGGTCTCAGGGAAATCCTGCCTTATCACTTGGCCACCACAGGTGCCCCTGATATGAGTGATGTCGAGCCCCCCCCAGCCCTCTGAGGTCAAACACAACCCTATTGTGGCCCTCAATGAAATCCAGTTTGACAACCCTGAGCAACCGTGAAGAGGATGTAGTTATTTTAATAACCTGAAAAGAGGTACACTGTTTGCATTCCTGCAAATCCACTTATTTGATTGCTTTGTACAGCTCTATATGATTAGATCTTTTTCTTAGAATTGTGATCAGATGGTTAAAAGAAACAGCACAGTTCTAATAGGAGGGGGAAGGAAACGCAATATAGGGCAGGTTGCAGAAAAAAGATGAAACTTGAAGAGGAATTGCTTTCTACCAAAAACAAAACTTTATTAAAGCAGATTCTCCAAGGCCAATGTCTAATGTATTGTCAGGATGCTAAATGTCCAAGATAGTTAAGCAACAGTAAAAACCTTTTATTACGTTTTTTGAGACAGGCATGAGACAAGCTGAAGAAGACTGAGGGTGTTCTCAGCAGAATTAGGATCTTCTGGAGCCATGTTTAAAATGCAACACATTTCAAAGAGACTGCAGCGAAATAAAAAAAAAATACCTGGATGGTGGTGGCATCACTGGAATGAAGCACAAAATGAACTTCTTTAAGGGACTTTGGATTTTCAGTTTGACTGAATTTGAAAACTTCATCAAAAAACATTTTAGCCACATATTGCTTGGGATAGCCGAGATTTCCAGTTCCAATAGCTGGGAAGGTGATGGAACTCAGGGAGAGTTGTTCGGTGACTTTTAGACATTCCTCAATTATGCTCCCTAAATCCTGGGGGATCACAAAATAAAATTGTCTTAGAATATTTTTAAATGATTAGTCTGCAATGAAATATGCCTTGGTGTTAATTAAACTAATGGTATGAATAAAAAAATTGGAACATGGATATAGTTGCGCTAATCAGGAAAAAGGATGTATCCATCAGTTAACTTGCCAGCACATTGTGCTATCATACTGGACTATCCCAAACCAATAGACGATACAGACATCCAAAGCCAAATGGTTGAAAGTAGGTTCAGGTAGTTCTCAACTTATGACCACAGCTAAGCCTAACATTTATGTTGCTAATTGAGAAATTCGTTAAGTGAGTTTTGCCCCACTTTACGACTTTTCTTGCCACAGTTGTTAAGTGAATCACTGCAGTTGTTAAGTTAGTCACACAGTTGTTCAGTGAATCTGGCTTCCCCATTGACTTTGCTTGTTAGAAGCTCACAAAAGCTGATTGCATGAACCTGGGACAATCCTGAGCAACCGTCATAAATATGAGTCATTTTGCAAGCTTCTGAATTTTGATCACGTGATCAAGGGGATTGTAAGTGTGAAAAAAATCCTAAATTACTTTTTTTAGTGCTGTTACAACTTTGAACGCTCACTAAATGTACTGTTGTAAGTTGAAGACTACCTGTACACAAATACATTCTCATTGCAGCAGCATCACTGAACAGTTGTGCAAAAATGTATCAAAGGTTATCAAAATTTCTAGTGAAGGTCAGTGATAATTGCACCAAGTTATGTGTCCAAGGTATCAAAAAGACCTTTACCTTGCTTTCTGATTTCTTTCTTTGATTCCAAGCAGGTAAAATAGCATGAAGAACGTGAAGGCAGTTCAGAGCATAACCGTTGGTTTTGAGCACACATCCTTCCTTGATGTCTTTCCCTTGACCTTCTTGAGTTAACTCTACTTGGAGTTCTGCTCCTGCTTTGGCCAGAAGAGCCTTGGAAAGTGGTCCTTTGTCCAGCTGCAAATCTCGGGCAACACTATTGACAATCACATCAGTCTAAAAATGACACATTAGAATAGATGATTAAAACTGAAAGGACTCAAACCTGTACCGATCCTGACAAAACAAAGGCAAACACAAATATTATGCATAACTAAAAACATCTAATCATAATTGTGATAGTCAACAGGCATCTCTGAACCTTTACCAATCAATATGGAGAATATTGTCCAATGATATACCTACCTACCTACCTACGTTTGCCGTATAATATTAAGCCATTCCTGTTTTTTCCCCCACTACAGATTCAACTATACAGTTCTAGCTAACATTTTGTTACCAGTTTATGTCCAAAGATCTTTTTAGTAAATAGGTGAAGATTTTTGGAATTAAAAGAATAAGTAAAAAGACTGACAACTTGTGTTGTGCAGCCTTAGCCCTCAAAGAGGATACAAAGAAAGAGATCTCTTGGGCATGTAGAAGAATTTACCGTATTTTTCGGATTATAAAATGCACCGGAGTATAAGACGCACCAAGATTTCAAAGAGAAAAACTAGAAAAAAAATAGTTTCTGCCCTCCCCGGCCCCCAGGAGCACTCTGTAAGCCTCTCAAACCCTCTGCAAAAAGGGGTCTGTTTTTGGCAAAAATGGGGCATGTGAGGCGGGGTTTCAGGAGGCAAAAAATCTCCCCAATTCTATATTAAAATAACTATAGTCTACTTACTGCTGCCTCTTCAATTCCTTTCTTCAGAAGCAGTATTTTTAAGCCTTCAGCTGTCATCAACATTTCCAGTTCTGGTTGGATTTTTGCAGCAGATTGCTTAGTTTTAGGAATCGGGTAGGTTGTAGAAAGTGAGGGCCCAAATATTTCATTTAGGGTTTCAGAGAAGGCTTGAATAGTATCATCTCTGATATCCATGAGGTAAATCTGTTTTAGGCAGCTGTTCTCAGAAAAATCTTCTAAGCTTTCTTTGATGGCTGTTACAATGGAATGGGTACACTCTTTTAATGGAAACCCAAAAACTCCAGAACTTATGGCAGGGATAGCTATGGAGCTATGCTGGCAGCGGTCTGCTAGCTTTAAACTTTCCCTCACAGATTTTTTTAACAGCTGTATACATTTTTCTTTTTCGGCACTTTGCCACCTTGGCCCAACAGCATGAATCACCTGTTTACATGGCAGTTTCCAAGCATTTGTGATTGTTACACAACCAGGCTTCAAAGCTCCATGTTGCCTCACTTGGTCCTTACACTCTTTTTGTAGCTCTGGACCCGCTGCTTCCAGCAGCCTACTTGCAAGACCACCAATATGCATCAATTCTCCGTTTGATGCGTTGACTACAACATCAGCCGAACATTGGGTCAAGTCGGCTTTTAGAAGAACTACCAGAATACCATTTTCTAGCTTCACTTTATAGCACGACTGCTGCTCCTCTCCATAGCCTTTCCCATCTTCTCCGGTTTCTTCAACCTCTTCTGTGCCTTCCTGAATCCTGATCAAACAGTTAAACCTTTGTCTTGCACCATTAATGTACAACTCTTCTCGTTCTTTGAAGAATGACTTGGCCCCTGGTTTATCAATGGCTATGCTGATAGCATGGAGAGAAGACAGAATGTTATGAAAAAGCTCAACTCCCTTCAGAACTGCAACTCTGGGTCCTTCAAGGGAAATCACTTTGCGACTTCTAAGTATACCAAAATGTATTTTTACACCTTGTCCATTTAAATTATTCCAGTTTGGGCTCTTTTCCTGTTGTATATACATTACAACAGCAGCAGACTTAGCTTTGATATTTCTCTGAATGTATGTATGGTTGTCAACAAAATCAGAGAGTTTTTGACGGGCGATGGCCACTTCTTTGAAATAACCTGCAATGACTATTTTACCTTCCTGTTCTTGAATTAAGATGGTTTCACTTGAACAATTGTATGCCTTGTACAACTGTTCTGTTAGTTCCAGCCATTCATTCTTTTTTGTAACTGTGCAATCCTCCAGTTCAATAGTTTGGTAAGTCAGATCTTTCTTGAGTTCCTCCTCAGCTCTGTGAAGGTCCTGAAGAATTCCTCCAAACAGTAGTACAGACTTTTCACTGAGTTCATAGTAGGCATTTATCTTTTTGGTCCAGAATAAGAGCCGAGACAGAGACTCATTATCAACATGTTGAAGAAAAACAAAAATATTAGAATTAATATCAACAGGCTTCTGAACCATGCTGGACATTCTTTCAAGGATGTCACTTTTTATTTTAAACACTTCAGCAGGTAGGCCACGCAGAGTTATAAGTTCTTTGGAAGCGTCGTAAGTAATCTTTAGCTCTGGATATGCTGAGCAAACGTTCTCTTGTAGTCCACAATTGTATAAAATGGCGTATTTGCAAGCAGGAATTGATATGGTTTCCTCTATTGTCAATCTCTCTCTGTCCATCTTTCTAACAACATTTTCTATGAGTACCTTCATTTCTTCCTCTGCTTCCTTTACACTGCCTGTTGCCCCTACCAAAACCACTTCTCTCTTTGAAGCATCTGTTATGATCAAAATGTCATCTTTTACTAGACTGTTTCTTATGGCTTCCCACAATTCAGAATTTATTTCACGCTTGACAACTTTCTGCCGTGACAGAATCTGTGTAAGAACAGTTAAAGCATCTTCTTTCCAGATCTTAACCAAAGATCGTTTTCTCTTTGACAAATCATGGGAAGGATGTACCATGATTTCCGGATTTCCACAGAGTTCGGAAGGCCATTTGATCTCACAACAATGACCTGCCATTTCGCGTGTTATTTCCTGAAGTAAACAGTAGTTCTGCTGTAGAAATCTCCAGTGATAGGGGTCAATAGACACAGGGAATGGATCTGGCATCTTAATTTGTAGTCTTTCTTTCCCATACACGGCAGCTCCCAAAGTTTCGTAGTACGGATAAACAGAAACAGGGACATTCATAAGAGAATGCTTTTGCTGTAAGATGGTAGCTACAACTTAAAAAAAAAATAACGAGAGGAAAACACAATTAGAAAAAAAGCTCCACCGAACCTATCCTGCAACTTTTACTTAAAATACATTTGAATTTATTGTAGGGCACTGAGCAATTATAACAGTTAAGCTTTCTGCAGTTCTAAACCCTCCTCTTTCAGAACGAGGACATTGGTATGGATTCAGGGAGAAAGAAAAGTATCATTGTTTGTCCCACACACAGGTAAATTATTGGCTAGATGGCAATTGCCCCAAAACCTGGGGAATTAGGTGGTTAAAGTTGGCAAGGGAAACAGAAGCATCAGAGGTATTTGATTTCCCTCCCATGTTTCTTTGTCCAGATGGGGAACCTCATTTTACAAGTTAATGGCTGCCACTTAGATCTAAGCTCCCTGCTATCTTATTTAATTGTTTTCTTTCTGAAGTATTGACCTTGCTGTAGTTAATAAAATATTATTTATTCCTTGTTACTCCAATGTCCCACAATCACTTGGCCTAATAAGCCTAATTAAAAGAGAAACCTGAAGCCATTTATTTGAAGCTTTTGTTCTGCCCCATTCAGATTCCAACTCATGGAGACACATTCCTATTGAAGAACAGGTGGCAGCAATTTAGCTACCTTTCTCTTAATGGGGGGTGGCGGGCAGAACCGGTTACACTCAAATACAGGTAGTCCGCAACTTACAATCATTCATTTAGTGACTGTTTGAAGTTGCAACAGCACTGACAAAAGTGACTTATGACCATTTTCACATTTACGACCGTTGCAGCATCCCCATGGTCAGTAACCAAAATTCAGATGCCTGGCAACCGGTTCATATTTATGACGGTTGCAATGTCCCAGGGCCATGTGATCGCCTTTTGTGACCTTCTGACAAGCAGTCAGTAGGGAAGGCAGATTCACTTAACACCCATGTTACTAACAACTGGAGTGATTCACTTAACAAATGTAGCAAGGAAAGTTGTTAAATGGGGCAAAACTCACTTAGCAACTGTCTTGCTTCACAACAGAAATTTTGGGCTTAATTGTGGCTGTACATCAAGGACTACCTGTAGCCCAGAACTTAGCTAGAAAGATGGAGGGTGCAGATCAGGAATGGGATCAGCATCTATATTCTATATATTGTAGTCTTTTAGATAAAGTAATTATGAATCAAGATGTGGATTTTGCAAGGAATAGGGACATTTTCCCAGACGTATGATTCCAATTATGACATTTATTTCACTGCTGCTGCTTCCCTCTCCTCTTATTCAATTACTGGAACTAGTCAAGGACAGCCATTATCTCCCTGCGTTTCCATTTTCACAACAACTGCCTATAAAGCAATTACTATAAAACTTTGCAGCTGTCAAACCTCCCTGAATTGGAAAGGACTGTCCTTGGAAAAATTACTGGCCCAGAAATCACTGATTAAGAACCCAAAACAAAATCTACCTGTGCTGGATTCAACAGAATGCCTACCTAGTCTATTTTTCTATTTCCACAAGAATCCATAAACAAAACATTTGTCTTCCTCCCAGTTGTTACCCAGCAAATGTCTTGAGAGACCAATTGTTTCTGAAACAGGAAGTGATATATTCCATAAATGTGCCCTATACCTCTTTGTTCCATCACTACACATTAAAACATATATCAGGGCCAAGAATAATTGGATCCTATTTGCCTTTTGCATTCACTGACCAAACGAAATTATATTTAGTGAGTGTCGCACACATTACCACGCATTACCTTTGCTCTCCTGAAATGTAATTATGGCAGAATTGTCTTCAGGAGTGTAACTGATATTCAGCACCAGACCACCACCATGCTTCTTGCTTTCAAAATAGATAACAATATAGTCTTTAGGAATTTCAGGGGGAATATTTTCAACCAAGATGCTTTTAGGCATTTCCAAAGATCGAGCTGAAATCTTTTGTTGCTGAACCCTATGGTACCGGTTGAATGCGTTGATAAATTTGTCTATTTCTGCAAACAAAATTGAAACATAAACCAAAAAAAGATGTTAGATAATGCCACTGATTACTTAACCCCTGTTCATTTTATTTTTCCTGTAAAAGTTGCTGTTCTAATCAGGCAAGTATGCTCAACTGCAATCTACAGAAAGTCCTCGATTTAGGACTGATTACTTAACGATAGTTGAAAGCTACAACTGCCTCACACACACCTGCAATCACAATCAGTTGCAGTCTCCTGCGATCACATGACCATGATTAGAAAATCAGAGTTTCCTGGATTCTAGGCCCTGAACCACTATACTAAACTACTAAAATTATTTCAAGTATATAATGTATAAACACACATTTTTCAACACAGGAAAGGATTTTCAACTCCTCTGCACTTGTTTTCCCTCAAAAGGCAGAGAACCTCTGTTTTTTGGTTGAATTTTGATTCTGAGGTACTACAAGACTTTCAAAACTGCAAAAAGAGTCTTAATGGTGCTAAATGACTTCTAGCCTGCGGAAGGTCTACCCTGGTCTTCTAATATAAAAATGTAATTCTACACTATATCTTTAGATTCCCATAAGACCTTTTTCTTTGTTCACTTTTCCTGTAAGAGAATGGAACTGTATGAGTCATAAACAAATGGCAGTATTTTGTTATCATTTCCTTTTCAAGGACTATGGCTTAATCCATTGTTTTATTACATTTTATTGTTAAGCATTCAATGCACATTTAATAAATTATATTTTGTAAGTGCAATCTGTTTTTCTGTTCCATTTGATTCACAATAATCAACTGACGTTTGCTTACATATACATGTATAAATATTTCCTTAAATTAGTAAAACCCAAGAAACCACTTTGGCTCAGATCCATCCAATAATCCATTTATCTCATTGTTTTGTGCACTTGCAACACTTCACAATATCTCTCATAAACCTAACTGGAATGCCAACTATTGAACTTTGGAATTCCACACATGATAAAGTCTCACCGTGCCACAAAGGCTAGCCAGATGGTGGCTGAAAAAATCAGTCACTAGTTTTCTGAATCTTTCTATTGTCCTCTGGGACCTGCTGGATTTTTGCCAACCAGATATGCCAGGCCTGTGTAACCACCAACCACAACCAGTACTAGAGTAAACAGAGTCACTTCCAAAATCATATATAGTGAGCACAATGGTTTAGATAAAATACCTTCCATATATCTTCCAATGGATCCTCCAATCCCCCTCAGAGAATCAAATCTTTTTGTGAGTAAACTATTTTGTATAAACTTTTTGTGAGTAAACAATCTAACAATATTAACAGTCTAGCCAATCTTTGCCTAAGGCTTCCAACTTTTTTATATTTGTGAATAAAGCATGAATGCTTATTCCAGATGTTTATAGGAGAAGTATCATAGAAAACCAGAGAGTGCCATCATTTAATAACGCAGAGGAAACTTTCACAGGACTGCCTGGAATTCAACCACTGTCTGCTTGTTTCTTCACTCTACCAATACTAAGGAATGCAACTTTAAACATTCATTCCATCTGTACAGTCCAATGTAAATGCCTAGTTTCCTTCGGTGTTACCTTAAAACTTTTAGCTGTGTGGATTTCCGCTTGGCTCCGCTAGCCTCGAAGATGCTCCTTTACGAGCGCCGATTCCCTGGTTCCGTTAAAGCCCCAGAACAGCCGAAAAACAGCTGTCTGGAGGCTTGGAACCCTCTCCCCGGGCAAAGGGGAGAGAGAAGAGCAGACAGGTGGAGGCTGAGCCCCCCCAAACGCCCTAGGAAGGATCCTGGGGCGCGAAGGGCGCGCGCTCCCTAAAAGCCTGTCAAGCCGCTCCGGACCAGGGACGAATCCGGTAATTAGCGGATTTAGAAGCTGTGACCAAGTCTGCCGATGAAAATGAGGGGATTTTAACATTCTGAACCAGCAGCAGGCAGAACAAGCAAGGAGAAATCAGACTGCAAGTATCTTTATACCTAACTCCGATGTTTGTAGCCTCCTTCGGAACTAACAATTAGTACTTTGCAACCAAATGGCGATTGAAGCCTGAAGGGGCGGGAGAAAGTGAAAGCCTGAGAAAGTTTTGTTTTGCTGGCAGCCCTTTGTCTGAAAAGAATTTTGTACTGATAGAACGAGGATTTAAAAATGCTAACTAAGACTGGGACTTTTCTTGAGGAACTTTTCTTTCTGGCTTCTGATTAAAATATAAAGAATTTTAAATTGGAAATGGCCTCAAAATCTGTAAAGACTGTTCCTAGTAAAGGAACAGGAAATGCTGGTAGCTCCCCAGCTCATATTCCTAGACTGCAAGCCTCTGCCCCTCCAGCAGATCCACAGACTTTAACGTTGGAGATGTTACAACAAGCCCTCCAAGTTACACAAGAGAAACTTGCTATTTTGATTAATGAAAAAATTAATGAAACCAATGAAAAAATACAGGCTGTGTCAGATGATATTGCAACTCGGAATGAGCAAATTAGGGATGATATTATAAAGACATTTAAATGTTTGGCAGGCAATATTGAAATGGTGGATGATAAAGTTGAAGAAGTTAAACAATCTATGGTAATTATGGGTAATAAATTAGATGAAGCTCAGAACAGAATTCAAAGGGCTGAAGATGATGTAGCTATGATACAATACAGAGATATGGAATTTGCTTTAAGATTTAGAGGGGTGAAGGAGAACAAACAAGAGAACTTGAGAGAAATGATGTCTGAGGCTTGGCACCGTTGGTGGGGGAGTCAAAAAATGATTTAGGCTGGCAGATTGACAAGCTGTATCACATTAATTCTTGGGTTGCCAGACAGAAACATTTACCAAGAGACATTGTGATATACTTCAATACAAGGAGAGTACGCAATGAAATTCTACAGGCCACTTTTAACAATAAACTTCAGGTTGAAGGCCAGGAAGTGATGACAATGAAAGAAATCCCCCCTAAGATTTTGAGAGCCAGAAGGGAGTATGCATTTCTGGTGGATGAACTGAAAAAACGCCAGATACAGTATAGATGGGAGGTGCCGGCTGGATTGGTGGTGACCTATTCAGGAGAGAGGTATCGGCTTAACACAATATGGAAGGCAAGAGATTTTTATATTAATGTATTAAAGACTGGCACACCCAAATCACCAGAGGGCAAAAGAAAGAAGGATGTGATGGAAGGTGAAAAAGAAGAGCTCCTGACAGTAGTTCGGGGGGGGGGGGAGTTTTGACAGGCAAAGGAGAAGAACCATTACAAATTCAGATGGCTGTTCAAGAGTTGGAATTAATTGATTTATCGCAACCCAAGGATCAAAGACAGACCAGATCGGTGACAGCTAAGCTCAAAGAAGTATCAAGACAGCAACAATTCCAGATGGCAACTCAAGAAACAATTCAAGAATCTACCAAGACAGAAGCAGTGGGAGGAGAAAGACCTAAGGTCAAATGAGACAAGTCCACCAGAATCTGCTCCAGTTGCTTCAAGGGCCCAAAGATGGGAACTAGATTTTTGACTTGGAATGTTAATGGTTTGAATTCTCCACAGAAAAGAAGAAAAATATTTCATTATCTTAAACAATTTAAAAATGATGTAATTTGTTTACAAGACACTCATATAAGAGTACAAGACCAAAAATACCTGATAAATGCAAAACTTGGTACACACTACGCAGCAGCAGCACCAGAAAAGAAAAATGGTATAGTCATATATTTGAAAAGAGACTTAGTTGCTAAATTAATTGAAGCACATGACCAAGGAAGATTCTTAGCGATAGAACTTTTAGTTAAAGGACAAAAAATACTTGTAATTGGAGTCTATGCCCCGAATCAACAACAAGAAAATTTTTACAATTTGCTACACTCGAAGTTGACACAATGGGCATTTAAAACTTGCATCCTGTTGGGGGATTGGAATGGTGTCTTGGATATTAAAAAATATAAGAAGGGACCTTAACCAAAATGTTTTAACAAGAGCAAAATTGCCCAAAGCGTTTTGGGAGATGATGGATGATTGGGAGCTGAGGGATATTTGGCGTGAAAGAAATCCGGAAGAAAAAGATTTTACTTTTTTCTCAGACAGACATCAATCCTTTTCAAGGATTGATTTTATTCTAATTACTAATGATCTTTTATCTAGGGTGAAGAACACAAAGATTTGTTCAAGAACATTGACTGACCACAGTCCAGTTTGGTTGGAATTGGAGTGTGGAAAAGGATCTAGGAGGTCCTGGAGGTTAAATGATAATTTGTTTAGGTATGAAGAAAATGTAAAAGAATGTAAAAAATTTATGAAAGAATTTTTTGCTATGAATATGCAAAAGGGTACATCTATGGAAATGGTATGGGATGCAAGTAAAGCATATATACGAGGAATTTTGATATATTTGAATAATAAACATAGAAAGAAACAGGGGGCAAAAAGGAAAGAATTAGAAGATGAGATTAGTAAACAGGAACAGGCTTTAATAGTCAATCCAATAGATAAGAAAATTAAAGAGGCAATCAATTTATTGAAAGGTCAATTTAACATGTTAATAGCAGATCAGGTGGCAACTAACTTACGATATGCAAAACATAATACTTTTTATAATGCCAATAAACCAGGCAGGTGGTTAGCATATCTTTTAAGGAAAAAGCAAAAATCAAGGACAAAGAGAAAATAAGATATAAGGGTAAGGAGGTTTATGAGCAACAACTGATTAAAAAATCTTTCCTAGAGTTTTATTCGAGGCTGTATACTGGTGATAAAATTAAAGATATAGATATAGATAGATATTTGCAGAAGGAAAATATTTATTCAATCTCAAATGAACAGAGGGATAGTTTGAATCAAATTGATAACTTCCGAGGAAATTGTGTTAGCAATTAAGCAATTGAAAGTGGGTAAAGCTCCTGGGACGGACGGTCTGACAGCTATTTATTATAAAACTTTACAGGAGGAAATGGTGGAACCGTTGAAAGAATTATTTAATAATAAACAGGGAGGAGAGGTGCCTCCAACTTGGAAGACAGCATTTATTTCGTTGATCCCAAAAGAAGGGCAAGACGAAACAGACCCTAAAAATTATAGGCCGATTTCATTATTGAACACAGACTATAAAATTTTTGCTAAAATTTTAGCAAATAGACTAATGACAGTTATGCAGCAAATGATTAACCATGATCAAACTGGATTTATAAATGGTAGACAAATGAAGAGTAATGTAAGGCAAATTGTTAACTTATTAGAGTATCTGGGAAGGACAACCAGGTCCCCGCAGTGCTAGTGTTTTTGGATGCTGAAAAAGCCTTTGACAGATTGAATTGGCAATTTTTATTAAAATTAATAGAAAGGATGCAATTTGGAGAACAATTTGTACAATCTATTAAGGCAATATATCAAAAACAAACAGCGTAAATAATAGCTAATGGTGGCTTAACAGATCCCTTTAATATAGAAAAAGGAACAAGGCAAGGTTGTCCCTTGTCTCCGTTATTGTTTGTGTTGACGCTGGAAGTTTTACTAAGTAAAATACGTGAGATGGACACAATAAAGGGAATTAAAATTAGACAGCATGAGTTACGAGCATTTGCGGATGACCTGGTTGTTACCTTAACCCAACCGGTGCAATCGATTACAGCCTTGATGGAAATAACCTGCTTATATGGACAAGTATCTGGTTTTAAAATAAATGCAGCCAAAACGAAAATAATAGCTAAAAATATGGTCAGAAGCCAGAAAGAAGAGATAGAAAGGTTAACAGGATTTGAAGTAGTTAAGAAGGTTAAATACTTAGGGGTTTATATTATGACTGCAAATATGAAATTATATCAGCACAATTATGAACCACTATGGCACAAAATACAAAAGGAGATGGAAAACTAGAAAAAACTACAATTGTCTTTGCTGGGAAGGATAGCCGCTGTAAAAATGAATATTTTACCAAAATTTTTATTTCTTTTTCAAATGATACCTATACTTAAAAAAGATGAAAATTTGAAGGAATGGCAGAAGGGCATAAACAAGTTTGTGTGGGCAGGGAAGAAACCTCGAGTTAAACAAAAGATAATGCAAGATATCCGAGAAAGAGGTGGTCTTAACATGCCCAATTTAAGATTGTACTATGAAGCCGCTGCCCTCTCAGCAATTACAGACTGGATAAATTTAATGGAGGAAAAGATATTGAATATTGAAGGATATGGTTTGGTCTACGGTTGGCATGCTTATTTAGTCTATGACAAGAAAGTAAATAAGGCTTTTAAAAGTCATATATTAAGAAATTCTCTATTGCGGGTCTGGAAAAAGTATAAATATAAATTAAGTGATAAGTTACCAATATGGACAGTACCCAGACACGCGATAGAGAATATAAACTTAGAACAAAAGCAAGATAAGATTACATATAAGGAACTTCTTTATAAGGAAGGAGTCAGATTACAATTAAAACCAATGGAGCAATTAAGAGAAGAAGGAATTATTAGGACATGGTTTCAGTATGGACAGCTGCAGGCCAGATGGAAAGAAGATCAAAAAATTGGTATTTTGCAGCAGGATGAGAATTTGATAAAGCAAACAAGAGATAAAGGTCAAATGCATATAAAAAG